>NW_009953302.1:273763-310713 GCF_000747805.2 Chaetura pelagica
TGCGAGCACAGAAAGGGCTGGCTTAAAAGCCCTTTTTAAAAAAAAAGCCTTTTTTTTTTTTTTTAGGAAAAACAAAAACCAAACCAAAACAAAAAACCACAAACAGGTGGGATGTAGTCAGCCTCTGCCCTGGGTAACCTGGGGTGCAGAGGAGCTGTTGGGGAAAGGTTCGTGGTTGGGAGAGTTAGGAGGGGGGATGCTGAACTCCTTGCATCCAAGAGTCAGCTTAATTGTCTTCATGAGCTATTTGGAGTCAACATGTTATTGCTCAAATGAGGAAAGTAGGTGGTGAAAATAGAGGGAAATGAGAGGTTTATGGACACTTGATGTGTGGCAAGAGGTAGGCTCCACTCCAGAAGTGCTAAGTAAAGGTCCTGTTGCACTGTGATCTGAAAGGTCTTTTCCAACCAAAAGGTTTCTATGAAAAAATCCAAATATCCTTTATTCTGCTATAAATCCTACAGTTACTGGAGTTCCTTAAGGATGCCAGTGGATGATTCCAGTAAAGCAGGGACCGCTGAGATGTGCCTGGGTGCACTGCAGGTTCCTCCCACGTTTCACCCATGGGGCTCTGGGTGCTTGGCAGAGTGGAGCCTCTGGCAGAAGCACCAGTTTGCCCACTATAGCCTCTGCCTGTTACTGAACCCAGGGAGGAACAACGTGCTAAAGGAAGAGCAAGACAAACCTCTTTGCAAGTCAACTCGTGCGTATGGAAGCTGAGGAGAAAGCAAAAGAGCTGCAGACTAGTGGTTTTGTCTTTTCAAATAACACAGTCGTGTTTGGGAATGCAGGGTGGAGCTTGAGAGGTGAGATGCCTCTTGCTGAAGATTCCTTTGCAAATAGGAAATCACGGTCTTTTTTTCACTGAATTGGGGTGAAAATAGCAAAAGGGATCATAAGCTTTGGAAGATATGGTGCAGTATTTTTGACCTGCTGGGTCCTTGGTTCCTTGCACAGTACTTCTTCACTGAGGAATTTTTTTCAGCTTGCTCATGGAATAAGGAGCTTTTACTCTCTGTTGAGAGGATCATGAGTGCTCTGATGTTTTGGAAATGAGTGGGTACTGAGTGGCCTAAGTGCCAAAAAGGTCTGGAGGACCAGTTTCAGTGCAGCCTGAGCAGGAAGAGCTGGTTTCTTGCCTTGTAACTTGCCCGCTCCCATGGGTGATGCAGATGATGAAAAGAGAAAGAATGAGAAAGTGTTTATGCAGAAGGGACCTCCACCCCACCCCCTGGTTAAGAGAATTAAAAAAAAGGGGTAATTTTCATTGTCTCTAAATCCCGAGCTTTGAGAGAGTGAATTCCATCTAAACTTGAGAGCAAATGTTTGTAGTAAGTGTATATGCTGAGGTAAATAGGTACAGTGGCAAGGGATGCTTTAGCAACAAGAGGAAAGGTTGGGTTTTGGGCAATAGCAGTGTGCAAAAAAATTGATATAAATGATCTTTCAGCATTTCAGATTTGAAGAGCACGTTTGCTCTTCTTTGTATTCCATTTGGTGTGTGTAAGTACAGACACATGATATGTTTCATTCCTTATTTGTTCTGTACACACAGTTGCCATATCATTGATTATTAGCTGTGCATGTTTATCACATAAAGGGACTCGAGCATTTGTCAATTAATAGAGAACACCACTGCTGAAGTTAAGTTGATATTTAGATTGCAAACAACCTTACTTTAAACAAATGAATAACTCAAACTGCAAATCCTTTGACTTTTTGAGCACGAGCAAATATTATAATAATTTGTCCCTAGAGAAAGCTAAGGTAGCTTTCCTATAGGCATTTCATTGTCATTTAGCATTTAAAAGAATAGCAATAGCAGTAATATATACAGATAACATGGATTAGGTTCCTAATTGTGACTAATCTCTGTTCTGATGCTATAGTATGTTTATTATATAGTTCTAGTTGACCTCTTCACATTGCATTGTGTAACTGTCTGATTAGAAGCACAAATTGAATGCAATTTGTTTGAAAGATTATTTCACAAATAGCTGCCATATTGATGAATGTTTTACTTAATGATGTGGTAAATGCAATTTAGAATAAATTAACCTTTAATTGTATCTACACACTTCATCTTTAAATTATTATTTATACCTTTGTGTATTATCAGATTTAAAATGATTGCATAAGCAATGTGGTATCATTATGTGTGAAGGCTCAGACTTTGAAAACAGTCCTCCCTGGCATACTAAGCCAGCTATAGGGAAATTTGTGTTTCAGGTGGAAGCAGAGCTCTCCCCATATTTTTGGACAGTTACAATGTAATATTTTCATAGCTTTTCAAAGAAATCCTTTTTCTGGCCTGTTTCTGGGACATTAGGTCTCACCTCCTCCTCTTCCTAGCCAATGGGAGAATCCACAAACTGTATTTCCATGACTTTAAGCCCATTTTTCTTAAGTGATTCTCTCCAATTGATCTATTTGGAATCACCATAGTCTCCTTTTCAATAGGAGGTAGATACATGTTCTCTTGTATCTTTCAGGTGTGTGATGGAGTGCGTAGGATAGTGAATGTACTGGGAAAGTTATAACTTGCAGAATTAATCCTGTGTATCCTTTCTCCTATCAGTAGTGGAACTAGTTGTATGAGTAAGCTTTGCAAACAGACTTTAATACTCAAAATAAGGCTTAGTGACTTTAACTAGATAATGTATTTTTTCTTAAATAGTGGTAAACAGGAACAAATCAGACCTGCTGCTTTTCCTTTATATTTCTCTGTATTAGTGGGAATTTTGCCACTTACTTGAATTGTCCAGAGAACTAGGTCCCAGTTTATCTATTCAATCTGCAATGTACTTCTAAGACTGGAATGGCTACCATCATTCACATGATTTGATTAGCAATGTAAATATATAGCAGAATTGTTTTAATAAATCAAAATGCTTGGGAAGCATATGCCTAAAATAAAAAGTATAAAAGGATTCCTCTTGAACTACTCAATGCACTATTCTGTTTGTTCACCATTAGTTTTTATTACAGACTTGTCTCCCTGGAACATTGTTTATATATTTCTTGCAAATAGGAGACAGGCTGTCCCAGGTGTCCACAAGACGTTTCTGCAGTTCTTCTTTGTTCATGTAGGGGTTTTCTTAGCTACCATTTGTTTAATTCACTCCAAATTTCTATGCTTCTATTTAAACCAGGTGACTGTAATGGCCAAGGCACTAAAACTGTGGGCCAGAGTCTATACTGACTGCTCATATGAGGAAAGTTTTATTTGCTAGAGCAAGGATTAAAGGACTTCAGCTCAGATTAATGGGGGAAAAAAAAAAAGAAGCAAGCAGCAGTCATTAGTTAAAATGCATGCATACTGACAGTCTCACACAGCATGAAATTCAGGATTGCAAATAAGTGTCTCTATCCCAAAAAAGAAAAGTGACTTCAAACGCTTTCCACTTCCATCCTTTTCTCATTCAGAGTGCCGGCTGTTCCAGGCCTTTGGAAGCTCCCTCCTCCCAAACACTGAGTTACAGATCTTGTAAAATGATTGTCTGGGGTTGAGACACGTTAAGCAGTGGCAATGGCTGAAGCAATTACCATCTCCAGCTGTCTGCCTCACTCCACTGATGAAAGGTACAGGGCCTGCAGCAGGGACTGCTGCTCCTAAAACCCCACAGTTTATGGTTTAAGGTGTCCTGCTACAGATTTCACTTTACATGGGAGCATTGGGCTGTACGCTGTAACACAGCTGTTCCTGCTAGAGAGGTTGTTCACACTTTATGCTTACTCTGCCCTTCTGCACTTTGAACAGCATAAATGGGGCTTGTGAACACCACCACAGCAGCTGGGTGCTTCAGTCCCTTTGGGGATCAGCCTCACTGGTCCTCCTCCATGGCAGAGGTGGGGGGAGACCATGGGCCATGGAGTTTAGGGTTATGTTCACTGTTTTGTGATAACTCAGAGAGCTGAAGACAAACAGTGTTGTTGGAAGAGTGTCTGCTGGTTTTACCAGATGATATTTATACCTTTTTCTATGGATTGTGTGAGTAGCTGTGCAGGAGAGGCAGGCCAAGCAGTTCAACAGCTACCAAAGGTTTTCTCTCCATGCTATCGTCCTCTCAGCACTCTGCACAGAGCTGGATGCTGAGCTGGCTCCTGCTTTCATAACAGCAACAGTGTGCTCCTTGAGCAGGTTTCCAGTTTTACTGGCTTGCTTCTGTTTCCTTAATCTGTTGCATGTTTGCTCTGTTGCTCTCTGCTTCATCTCGGTACTGCTGTGATTCCCATGTTGTTTCACTGCAATTATCATGAGATCACACCAGGTGTGATAAGTTACTAAACTGCTTCTGAAGGAAGCTGTTCCCTCTACATTATGGTGTTCTTGCTAGTTTTTATTCGTACACACACAAATGTGGCATTTTGACATAAATTAAGTGTTAACAAATAAATCTCCTTTGTCCATTCAACAGTGGCAAGTATCTGTTTAAAATCTAATTCTCCTTCCTTCACCTCTCTTTTGTACTTTACAGTGTGGGCCAGGCTCCAGCACACATGTTCATACTCAGTAGGTTACTTCAGAGGCAGCCCTTTCCACTTTGATGACACTATTTATGGAGGCAGGCAGAGCTCTGTGTGAACAAGGGTAGAGCGTCTGACCCTTCTGAAGACTGGGGAGGACTGAAGTCTGGAGTCAATCTCATGATCTTTAACACAGGCGATTTATTCCCGTTGTTGTCTTTTGTAATCATCCACTCAGAGCAATTAAATAGCAGAAGTCCTGATTTGCTAAAACACTTGAGCACACTGCAGGCTCTAAAAGCGCTTGAACATAACTTTCAGTGCATGGTTACATCCTAGTGAACTCAGTTTTGAAATAAACCCTCCCTCCTTTAGGCACAAGCTTAGAAATGAGAATATTCCTTGGCCTTGCCAAACGGAGATGGCTTGAAGGACACATTTGTTACTGTGTTGAATCGGGATCTAATAAAGAACAGCCGTAGTTTTTCAGCTACAAACCTCTGTGTATAAATCTTGGGGGCAGCAATGTTGAAAATAACAGCTATTATCTGCTGAAGTTTCAGTGCAGCTATGGAAACACAAATGCCTGGCTAACTAAAGTTTGGCTATATCCCTAGCATTGTGTGGATATTTTGACAAAACCTAGAGTGAAGATCTTTAAACCCATCCAGTATTCAACATTCTCACATCTGTGCTGTTGGTTAGGAAGTGAACAAGCACAGTCAGCCCTGAAGGCAGCCTGTTCCCATGTAGCCTGTGGCTTTCCATCATCTCCCTACTATGTTTGGCAGCTGGTGGCCTGGGCTGTTGCTATAGAGAACTCTCTCCCTCTGACTCAGGCCCTCGTTCACTGAAATCCACCCAAAGGCAACGCACACACTGTTTCCAAAGCCTGTTTTTTTACACAGAACAAAATAATAGTCTTTAATGAGTGTTTCAAGAGGCATATCCCAGTAGAGTATTTGCTCAAATAAAGATTAGGTTTGGGGATAAATAGCCTGGTAGCATCCTCCCATTTCCAGCCAAACTGCTGAACAGTATTCTCCAAAATCACTCTGTCGATCTTAAGCGGTGAGTAGGAGAGTAAAAGAAAATGTGTCATCTTCTGAAAGATGATCAGCCTCCTTAATGCTTTATAGTCTGTGAAAACACACAGTGGGGTGGGGATGTGGCTTCAGTCCAAGTAAAACTGCTTATCTCTGTGACTGCAACTGTGTAACTTTATTTAGGAATATGCAATTCGGGCTTCCACCATAACATCTGGTGGTTCAGGAAAGCAACAGGAGAGAAGGTGCATAGCAGCATTTGCACAGGTGTGATACTCTGGAGCTGCTGCACATGTGCTACAGAAGTGGTCACCACAGCTATAGAAGATTTTGTACTTTATGATTTGCTGGATTTGTAATAATGCAAATCAAATTGTCATTTAGTCCAGCTGCAGAGTAGATGTAGTGTTGGTCCAAGGGCAGCTGTAGAATGGCAGTGGAGGTTATCTGCATGTATGCTATGGACATTTTCATGGAAACAAACATCTGCCTGGGCAGAGACACTTCTAGGCATCCAGAAACCCTTGAGAAATGTGCACAAGAAACAGTGACAACTGAGTGGCTAAAGCCAGCTGGGGCCCCTGCCTGTCCTAGTGAAAGCAAGGACCAAGAGGGCAAAGGTACTAGTCAGATGATAGATGTACGTTTATAAGGAAGATTTTGGCCAGATGTTATTGTGTTTTCTTAAGTGATTTTTACTTATTTTTGGTGAAATTTTGAATACACCTAGTAGGTATTTCACTACCTCTAACCATTCAACCCACTGGAGACTCCTTCTTCAGTTTCATAAACTGGATTTTAACATGGTCATGCATTTCTGCAGCTAAGTTAATTGAGAACTGTTGTTAGGCGTATTTAAAAAAAAAAAAAGTTAACTACCATTAAAAAGTTATCTCTTCTGAATTTGATAGAAAGTGTGGAGTCAGAAGTAGTTGTGCAATGGATGGTGGTTTAACTTACTCTGTGATTGAGGGTAGTTAAGCAGGTTATTTTGTATCAATTTTAAAATAATTTAATTAATATAACAGCATATAACGTATACTTTGAGGAGATGGAATTAGTGATTATCAGAAAAATATGAAATAAAATGGAGTATTATGTGTTATAACCTCATAATATTGGCTTTTCTTGCTAGTTGTCTCTTGTTTTATCAACAAAAACACTTTATACATCTATCAAAGCTGGATGGACAAATCTGAGTGTGATATGAACAGAACCTTAGACCCAAAAGGCAAGTAATGTGAGTGTGATTTGGCTTCAATAGAGGTTTGGCTGTGGGTGGGATGGAGCTAAAAGGCAGTTTAACTCAGGTATAAATTGAGAAAAGAGGAAATGCCATTTTCCTCAGTTGCCCAAAACCACGGGCAAGTCCTTGCCCTTCTTCCTTCCCTTCCCTCCTCTAAAAATCAAGCATGACAAGATTCAGTTGCAAAGCACCTATTAAGTATCATATATGCATTGTGGCAGATAATGGCTTTGAGAGACAAAGTGCTGTCCCTTTGTCAAAGCTGATGAACATTAGGCAAGGGAACTGTAAGGACTTTCACTGTAGAAAACTCTTGCTTATTCTGAGGAAGGTGAAAGTCTCATGGCAAGAAAGGACTAATTTGGTGAAAGTACTGTAAATAGGTAACTACTCACCAGATGGAGGTCCTGAATCCTTTTGGAATCAAGGTATCTCTTCACAGCTGATCAGAAAAACCAGGCTGGAATGATGGGCAAGTATGTTATGAGGCATGCAGACAGGAAATTTGCCAAGGAGGAACAAACAGAATTAGCAGTAAAGCATTTTTCAAGCACATTGTTTTTCTAAAATAAGCTGTGCCCAGATCACAGAAGCTTAATTAAGCACAGAACATCTAAGTTATATTTTTAAGTGTTCACCTCAGGATCTTAGGAAGGTTGCACAAAAAAAGCTTTGATATGGGGAACATAGAGGAACTGATAAAATCTGAAATATCAATAAATTAACTTTTACAGTAAATTATCAAAAGTAATAGCAGCAAATAATCAGGACCACTCTTCACTGCACAGTTTCAAAGGAATTGAAGTATGAAATTGCTTAGCTACTGTGGTATAGAGTGTAACATAAGAACAGCTATACAGGATCAGACACATACTCGTAGTGACCATGACAAATACGTTGGAAAGAGTTTAAAAATAGGACAAGCATGCAGTAATGCTTCCCCAGCACTTTCTCCCAGTCTTCAAGAACTTCAAATGACTTCCTAGAAAGGCGTGAGATCTCTGGCAGTATTAGTCATCAATGTGGTCGTGGTTTTTTTCTGCACAAATTCAACTGATTACTTCTTGAAACCATGCAGGCTTTTTCCAAGCTTCAGTCAATGTCAGAAAGGCCACTTTTTTTGCTGTGAAAGTGCCACCTTTTCATTCCTTTCATAGCTCATACATCTTGCATTAGAAGAAAAAAGCAAAAAAAAATTTCTTCCTACTAATTTTCTCCATGTTGCTCATAATTTACAGATCTTATTTTGTTCTCCCAGTCATGTCTTTTCAGCCCCATGAGTCTCTTGAATTATTCCTCATAGAAAAGCTTTTCCAAGCCCTTTCCAATTCCTTGCCATTCCACTCTGAACTTATTCAGGCTTTCAGGTTGGATGGTCAGAGCACTCAATATTTGAGGTGTAGGTACCTGAGTGGTTTGTGTGTGGTATAAGGTATGGTCCTCATTTTTGCAGTCCTCATTTACTGCATAATTATGCAATGATGTGCACTTTCAAGGTCCCTTCCAGCCCCTAAGATTCTATGATTCTATGATTTCCTTACACACAGGGCAATATAGGTTATCAGTGGCTTCTCCTCCATGTGATGCACCATTTTGTTGTGAAACTTGTCAGTGTAAGTGGTGAGACATATAAATTAGAGAGTTCTTCACCAAAATGGCATTTAAGGCTACTAGTTTTAGAAAGAAAAACCTGATCTAGGTTTTGAAGACCAACCCTGTAGAGAAGAGTGTTGCATATGCCTCTAATAACAGTCCACAGTTACGTAACTGCCTTTCGTGGCTTCTAAACATCCAGAATCTGGCCTTTTATCCAAATTTGTGTCAACTTTTCAGTTACTGTTACTTACCAAGCATAGAATACTCAAAGCTTGAAAGTATTTTGACTGCTTTAGCTTTTTTCCTTGCCATGAGGAGAAAGAACTAGTATGAGACTCTTACCTTGGAAAAAAAATAACTGGATTTTAAAGTGAAAACACTAAACATACTTAATGAGAATCATGAAGAGCTCCTTCTCTCCTGGTTCTCCTTAATACCTTAATGTGCTATAGGAATCCTTAGGATTTTCAAACCTGTTGATTTATAATCCCTGCCAAAAACCTCTCAAATCGTTTTGTCCAAGCATATCATATAACTATCTAGTGTGCCATTTCCAACCATTTCTGCTTAGTTAGGCACATGATAACAATGGTATTACGTGTATTCAATCAAGTATTTTTATTCATAGAATATATCTAAAATTTATTTTAGCAGCTTAAATAAGTGAGTTTAATGTATATTTAGTCAAGCATTACAGTAGTGAGGGCTTAAGCAGATTAGAAATAAATGAATCCAATTAAAGAACGCGTCTATGAAATTTGATACGTCACAGGCATGAATGAACTGTTTGCACAGCAACTGTAAAGAAATCATTAATGATTAACTATCTGGAAGAGGTTTAATCAAGGATAAATGGTATAGGACATAGTTAAAAACATTTGAGTTGAGCACATGGAGATTCTGAAATAATAAAAGCATGCTTTGCATCAAGAGTGATATGAGTACTGGCCTTGGGAAATGTATTTTTTGTTATCTGGGGTAGATGTGCAGACAGGGGCTGCAGCTGAGATTCCACTTCGTAACATCACCTGTCTTGATCTATAAGGACCCTTCCAACCCAAACCATTCTATGATTCTATGTTTTTTGTCAGAAGAAACCATCTCCCACTATCTATGTATTAACGAGTCTGAGAGCATCAGGTTCCAACCCCCTGCATGGGCAGGGTCACCTCCCACCAGACCAGGTTGCTCAGAGCCCCATCCAACCTGCCCTTCAACACTTCCAGGGATGGGGCTTCCACAGCTTCCCTTGGCAACCTGTTCCAATAGGGTGGAAAATCTGCCTTGTATGAATACAGTTAATTGCACTGTTGTCAATATGGCTTTCTTTGAAATGGAAACCTTCTCACAGGGATGTGTGAGAACTTATGTGGCAATAATGCTTAAAGGGATGCTGTGTACATGCATGTGCAGCTGCACTAAGGTGACATTGTTTTTTAATGGAGTATTCAAAGGGAGTACTTAGAATTAAACAAAAAATAAAAATAGGCTTTTTCAAGTCTCATTTAACAGGCGTTTGGTTTATTCAGAAATACAATTTTGAATGTGTAGGTGTAATAATGGAAACTGTCAAATCATTCCAAAGAAGTCACCACAACAATTTAATAAATGCTGACAGTACAGATCTGAGCTGTGGAGTTCTCCAAGTTTAAATATGCTTTCAGATAAAGTATTCTTAACTATTTGATGGCCACCCAAAAACCCCCACCATAATAATTGCAGTCTATGTCCCTCTAATAGAAATTGCTCATTATCAGGCAGATTCTGACATAAAAACACTTTTAAATTCCTATCAAATGTATTTCTTATTGTAATTTGGCAAGCACTGAATGTACATTGAACATGACTTTTAGCCAGTTGTGCTCCTAGGCACCTTATATTTGAAAGGAAGCACTCACAGGATAAATAAATATTACTGAATTAAACTCAGATAATAATATTTTTATTTATTTAAAGCATTTCTTTCCATGCTATCTGCAACCCAAACTGATAACTATAGTTACATGTAGTTAGCCTAGGATATCTTAGACATTTTATTCACAAACAATAATAAATCCTTCATTTTCATTTAGCAAATCTAATAAATAAAGGCAAATACAGTGTACAAAGTGCTTCTTTCGGAGCCAGAGATGCCTAGACATGTTGTTGGGAATGACAAGCTGTACCTTCAGACTGCTGAGGACTCTGTCACACCATGGTTATCTGGAGGCCAGGATGTTTTATTTAACTCCAACTGACAGTTCAATGACTGCATTTTGACACAAGACACCAATCAGGGCATATATAACATTTCCCTGACAGTAGCTCTCTAGAGGATATCCTCAGGAATTTCTGTTCAGTGATCCATATAGGGAACTTTGTGCTTCAATTTTCCTGAATGTGTCAAATAATTTAATCAAACTTCCTGGTTTGACTTGCTCTCTCTTTAAAAGCAAATAGAGAAACATGATATAATCTATGTGAAACTCATGGCTGGAGAACTTTGACTCAATGAGATGTAAGCAGCTACCATGGCTTCTGCTATTTATGGAGATAAATAGGTGCCTGGAACTTAATGATGGGATCCAATATACAGATCTCATGCTTCTGCAAGTAGATGCACTGCTTAACCATTAAGTGTACTAATGATAAGCATCCCCTTGAAACATTTCTGGAAGGTCTTTCCAACCATTTTGGTAAGCAGCAGGTCAGGCTGATATGGGACTTCTCACTGGAGAAAGGAAGATCATTAACGTCATTCCAATAACTGATGGTAAAACTGAGGCAAGGAGTAACTCTAAGGTTGCACAACAGAATGTCAGAGTAGTTTTGTAACAAGCAATGAGGTTCATCTGTTTTTTTCCCACTTTGGCTTTCTGGATGAGCCAAATGAAACTTTATTTATTTATTTAGACTGGTTCTGGAAGATGTTGAGGGGTTTGCATACGCTCCTCCTGGTGAGTCTGGGAACAAACTGAGGCCTTTGTAAATATTTCTGAGACACATTGTACAGGAACAGAGGACACAGCAGATGAGGAAATTGTCTGTTTTGTTGTACCATCTGCTGATTTAGAAAGCCATGAAGATGACAAACAGCTAGAATCTGTTCTCTTTTCACTCATCTGCTGAATGGTGCTCTGTTAGCATTGCATCAGCTGGAGTGTGGAAATGTTAAAAGTTGCAGGCATTGTTTAAAAGTAGAAGAATGATATATTGCAGTATTGTGGTCAGACATGCATGAGGAACTGCCAGATTTTTACCACCTTCATGGCTGATTTTCACTGGACTGCAACAACTCAGCAAAATAGACAGAACAAAAATGACATTAGCACCTTTAGTTTAAACTCACAATTTCTATTCTGTGTTCTGTTAGGCTGGCAGCAAATCAGATAAATGTAATATTTCTGATTTTTAACTAAAATAAATGTGGTGTGCATGTGTCTCTTTTCTTAAGTTGTTCATGTAAAACTGTGTTTTCATGTAAAAACATATATTACGTGTTCAATAGAACTATTAGTGAGACCCATTACAATTATACCTTGTTTTCTTTAGCATGAGCAGTGCTTTGCACTTTTTTTCAGTCATGTGAAGGATTGAACCCACGGTGTAGGAACCTGCAGCCTTAAGACCATCTAATACCTTTACTTGCAGCTTGTATTTAATTCATTATTTTAATATGCATAATTAATAACATGGGTGTGGATGGATAAACATCCAATGTTTGTCAGGTCTAGGTGGTCACCTAGTGCCTTTTAATTCCTTATTTGCAGTGATTTCCAGTGAGAGTAGAATAATAGAATCATGAAGGCTGGAAAAGACCTTCAGGATCATAAAATCCAACCATCAACCCTACAACCCCCAACCACTAAACCCTCTCCAGGGACGGTGCCTCCACCCGTTCCAGTACCTCATCACTCTTTCTGTGAAGGAATTTTTCCTAATATCCAGTCTGAACCTCCCCTGGTGCAACTTGACCCCATTTCCTCTTGTCCTATTGCTAGTTGCTAGAGATAAGAGGCCAACACCCATCTCACTACAACCTCCTTTCAGGCACTTGTAGAGAGCAATGAGGTCTCCCCTCAGCCTCCTTTTCTCTGGGCTGAACAGCTCCAGCTCCCTCAGCCTCTCCTCATAAGATCTTTTCTCCAGACCCCTAATCAGCCTAGTTGTCCTTCTCTGCACCCTTTCCAGCACCTCAATGTCCTTGATCATTGATCACTTCGTACTGTTCAGACCATCAGTTGAGAGATACCTGAGAAGAAGAGTAAGATCTATTTCCAGTTCCATATTGATATTCCATTGCTGCTGGAGAGAATGAAATGCATTTCTAATCTAATGCCATAACTCTACATATGAAAATTGAATTTCTGTGAATCTTCTTTAAGGAGTCTACATTTAGAGCCTTTTGATGCAACAAAATACACTGTAAATACCTGTCCTTTTGTTGGTTATCTGTGTTTTCTCAGTCACTGCAGGTCCAGCTTATTCTTCTCTTCTGGCATGTTGTGGCATTCATGTAAAAAGGTGTTTTTCTTTAAAACTTTTGCAGAATTTTTTCATGGGCTGATAATTGTTTTCTTCTTTTTTTTTGGAGGTTTACTTTTTATTTTGAAGATTATGCTACTTATGACCGTACATGTATAAGATCTCTCTGCTTGAGCCTGGCTGTCTTTCTCAAGTTCTTTTGGTTGACTCTGGATATTTATTCTTCACTAATGGATGTCACTATTTTACTTCTTCCTTTGGATACATCCTGTTCAGCTGCTTTTGCAATTTGAAAGTATTTTTCAGCACTAAAGATCTCTTCTGTTCCATAGCTGACACTGTCTTTAAGCAAGGAATCTTAATATCTTCAAAATTATTTGTGTCCTGAGCTCTCTAATATTAATGGCTATTCTCCCTGTAGTTTTACAATTTTGTTTTAAAATATTCCCAAACTTCACCTTATTACTCAAAGGGATACAACTACAAAAAAACCCCTGGCTGTCTGTACAGTTTTAGTTTGCCTTGGGCCTTACTCCGGCCACTGGGCTTCTGTCACTAATTCCAGACTTCCCATATTATTTCTAACAATGTTGATGGAGCCTTTCCTCATTTTTTATTTTTTTTTCCCCTTCAGCAAGGCCATATATGAGAACTAATTTTCCTGTTTTTGTTGTGAGCTCTATCCACGTTCTTAGTCACCACATTTGTGCACTTTCTTGTTTACCAAGAATTCAGGTCCTGTGGTGCTCTGATATTCCCTCACTGTTCTTTTTTGGGGATCTATCTGTTAATAAGCTTTTACCTCACCCTTCAACCTTCATTAGACAGAATCCTGCCACCACGTTTCATTTTGGCAATACCAGGATGCAGAAAGTGTCTTACAAAGCCAAGTTGTGAGAACTCTTCACATAAGTGTTGCAGATCCAGAGGACATCTAAGTCGTGTGTAGGTTGGTTTCCTCCTCCAAATGCTTTTCTACTTTAGTCTTTATCTTCCCCATTGATGTAACTTTCTGTGGAAACATCACTTTAGTAAAGAGTGCTCTGTACTCTACTTTCAGATGCTTTCTTGCAGAGAAATGCAGTTGGTACAGCCATCAATGCTTGATTTTTTTTTTATATGCTAGCTCTAGCACATCAGTAAGAGCTTTCAAAACTGGGCTCAAACTTTATAATGGCCATTGGAAGAGGAAGAGACATGGTACAGGGTGGAAATGCTTCTGGGAATTAGATCTGAGAAGAGAATGGGAAGCAGCATATTCAAGCAAGAGGATTTTACACTTTGTCTTGTGATTTCTTTTTGCTTACAGTGAAGCATGATAATCCAGTCTGTAGGTATCTGATACATTGACTGCACTGGCCAGGTTCTTGTACTGAGGGAGGGAGAAGACAGGGAAAAAAATACTCTTTTGGAAGCATATGCATCCACATTTTTTTGAGGATTCAAAGAGGACCCAGAATTTCCACCCAACTGTGGAAAGAATGGCTGTTTCCCATCATGAAAAGGTGGAGCTCCTCAATGTGTTTCCCTTTGCAAAGAAGCTTCACTTTGGTCTTGTCTGGATTCAGTTTGATCCATCTGTTCTTCATTTAAGAGCTAATTTCCTGTAGTTATTCTGATGTTTTATAGTGATGATAGTTGCATCAGAAAATGAGATAAATAGTAGATTGTCAGCAACATACTGTTAGCAATTGAACACATGCCATATCACTCTCTCTCTCAGCAGTCTCATGTAGCTAGATGTAGATTGTATGGATCCCTGTGGGATCCTGAAGGTGGGGACCTTGAAGGAAGAAGCTCATACCCACCATTTCTTTGGAATAACATGTAGAACACAAGATGCAGCACTTCTGTGTTTCTGGGACTCTGTAAAAGAGGATTCAGGTATCTGAGAACAGGAATCTAGAGATTACAGTTCCATGGCTGGTGAAAGTTTTACGAATTCCTCCAGGAAGTTGTGAGAATTTCCATCTGTAGTTTGTGTATCACTAGGAACCTTAGTTCCTCTAGACCTTTGCCTTACACTGCATATGGCTATACTAAAATATTTCAGTTTCTTGGTGGAATATCTTCTCCATCTCACATTGAGACCACAAGATTCTTTCTCCATTTTAATTTATTTATTTATTTATTTATTTATTTATTTATTTATTTATTTATTTTTATAACACCCCCTAAACCTTCTGGTATTTCTCTTGGCCTCTTACTATTTTTGTTCTGGTTCCCTCTTGGCTCTTCTGAAGGGTAGCTGTGCTAGGGTAGTGTTGAGATAGTATTGAATCATGCCTCAGTGATGCAAAAAAGGCCAGGAGTTGCACCTGCAAGGGGAGTGCAAATGTGTTCTTTTTCTGTGGAGAAACTTTTACTTCAGCTTCAAGAAGCTGAGACACTTTTCTTCTTATCTTTTTTTTAGTGGTGTTACAAGCAGTTGGCTGCAAATACCAGCTTGTCGTATTTATTCTAATGTGTGGTTTTTATTCTAATGTGTGGTTTTTATTCTAATATGTGGTCTGGGAGGGTGACCCCTCACCATAATGATATGAAGAACTTAGTAAAACACATGCAAGATTTTGGGCAGTCAGATTGGCCTGATTTTTTAATTTGTATTTTTATTTTTTGGATTCCTGTGACTTAGAAGCATTGTGCACTGTTGTCTCCATGATCTGAATGCTTGGCCCTTGCACAGATCATGACTGTAGGCAAGTAGTATTGGAGTGACAGTTTGTGGTCTGAATACCGGGGTGGTGTTTCATGCAATTTTTATAAACTCTTCCACTGACATGAGAAAGCAGCAGAACATTACAGGGCAACCTACTCCAGAGGTGGGGAGATAATGGCAGGAGTGCAGAGCTAAGGGTTCTCCAGCAAAAAGGAAGGCAAAATGTCTGGTAGGTTCAAAACCAAAACAGAACCTCCTCTTATCCCTGAGGCTGTGAACAACTTATGTACCTAATTTTGATTAATTTTAATTTCTGGAGACAACACTCTGCATCTGACACTGAGGCCACAGGACCCTTCCTTTTCTTATAATCAGATTATATGTATCAGGATAAGACTGATAGTTTTTCCAGGACTATTGATTCTAACTCATGCTACTTTAGTAGTTAAATATGGAGATTTATTGACATCCCTTGTTTCTGATGTTTTGTGTAATATAAAGACAATTTGGTAGGACTCAGTTATGGAGGCAAATGTCAAGTCAAAGGGTCTGCATGGAAATTCTAAGGGTAACCATGGGGAAGATTAATAGTTTAAAAATATGTGGGTGAGCCTTACCTATCAAATAGGCTAGAGCAAATCCTTCTATTCAGATGCTTTCACTGCAGGCAGGATATTTTAAATGCAAATATTATAGCAGAGGACTACCTCAATGAAAGCTGAAACTTGAAGAAATTACCTCATTAAGAAGCAATTTTGCATAACAAAACATTAATTATACTTGCCCAATCTCTGTCTGCTATGGATTGAAACAGTGTACCCACCACAGTTCTACTGTCTGCTGTTCCACTGATTTGTTTTCATGTACTGTATATACATGGATACATAAACACTGTCTGCATTGCCAAAAAGATAAGCCTCTTGTCATGTGCAAAAAAATCTTGGTGTTGAACTGGCATGAATTAATTTGTCTGTTCTACAGGTTTATCTGTGGCTATTCAAAGATTCCTCCTATTTAATTTATTTCAGTAATTTATTAAGTTTGTTCTTCTGCTTCTGACTTATATCTGAAAGCATTTCAGTGCACTAAGCTGTGCTATTTTTCAGGTTTTGGTGCAGTTCCTTTCTAAAAATTGTTAGTGTCATGGTTAAATCAATATATGTGTGGTTATAGAGCAAGATATTGTTGCTAAGGCTGGGTGAACAATTTATTACTGATGTAATTCATTAAGGATGAGTCTTTAGGTTTAGATGGAGTATGGGGTAATGTGCAAATGGGTGTGTTGCCTTCTTGATTGCATAAGAGAAACATTATTCTCCCCTTGCTCTCCTTCTCTAATGATTAACACAAACGAAGAGAAAAGCCATGAATCCTTCCTCTTTTCCTCCAGGTAGGTAGGTCAGGAAGAAACCCTTGTTTCACTCTCTTTTAATAAATCATTGTCAGAATAGGTTCCGTATGACTACATGAAAGCTGGAGAGCTCATTTCTTACTCCCCCGGGTACCAGCAGACATGCAGATGTGTGCAGAGGGGTGCAGTCCAATGCATATGCCCTCATTATGCTTAGTAAGATGCTGTGAATAACACCAGTTTTCCTTACTTTTATGTATTCATCAGGAAGTTTGAAGACACCAACAATGAACTTCACAAACTGCCATTGTATCTACCTGCCCATAGAAAATCTCTAGTATTTTGTAACTGGAGGACAGACCATTCAAATAACAGGATTTGTATTTATTTAGTTCTTTGCCCTGACTAGTAAACCCTTTCAGTATAAAAAACTTCAAACAGATTAATAAACACTCATAAGAGTCATAAAAGGAGAAAAATTCACAAATTTGCACCAATTACCTGAAACCTTGTAAACAGTAAAAAATATAACGCAAAAGATGAAGGGTTTTCCATAAAAAAAAAATAATAAATTGTTCAATTAATTTAGTCTTCTATGTAGGCTGTTATGTGTAACCCCCACACGCCTGAACACACAAACATACACACATGTGGTAAGTTTGTAGCTGAACAGTTAAAAGAGTTTTGAGGAAAGTGAATCCTAATTACTGCTTAGCTATGTGACCAATGCAGAACTGGAATATAAATCTCAGAAATTTCCATCCCATTGTTTTTTATTACTGAAGAAAGTAGATCAGGATGATAACAGTTGGATGCAAAAAGCAATCATATATTCAGTATAAAAATAGCACTATTGTTTAGTAAGCTCTACTACTTAAATTTATTAGGGGGATATACTGGCTTGCCCTGGATGGTTTTATTCTTTTCCTTAAAAATATCTTTCATTTCCACCCCCCACTAAGAAGGAAGGAATGTTTCCCATTAAGATATGAAGTGAGTTTGTTTTTCACTTTTGCCTTTTATTTAGGGATACAGAATATAAAGGACTGCAGCTCTCCCTGGATCAGGTCACTGCTACCAAGCCGGCTTTCTCATACGCAAATTCAGCTCCGACCATAACGGATAATAGAAAGGGAAGCAAATCTCGCCTCTCGAGCACAAAGTCAAAATCAAGGACATCACCATACCCACAGGTAGTTGTCTTTGAAAAGCAAAATGAAACCTTTTTTTAATATCTTGATTTTGACTGCTATTTTACCCAAGCGATTAGAATGAGCCAAAGAACGTGTTACTGGAAGAGAATAAAGGGCGTCAGGCTGTAAGGCCTTGAGACAGGAGTATGTTTCTTGAAACTGTTTCTAAAAAGCTGGAAACATTTATGTTTCAGCATGCATAATAAATCATCATCAGCAACAACACCAGTGCAGGGCTCAGAGTTAATGAGGAGCGGACAGAAGGACAAGTGAAAAGGTTGGTTCTGAAATACTTGGTTTGAGAGGACTGTGAGTTTTGCCATGTGAGAAAGTTTGCTTTTTCTTACTGTTCTTGAATCATTCTAACGTATCTAGAAAGCTGCCTGATGTTTGACAGAAGTTTAATCCTGAAATCTTATTCAGGAGGAGTGAGTTTTGGGGAGGGAAAGCAACAAGCTGACTTGCTGAGCTGGAACAAGAAGCTTTTCCATGTACAAAGCTCTGAAAGGGAGAAAGAGCCAGGAGGTGGCCATTGGCATCAGTAGGCTTCAATTTTCCAGATTTGGTTTCAGGCCTAAAGTGTAAGGAACATGTCCTTGCTTGGAGAATAGATCAGATTTGGTCTCTGAACTGGAGGTTTCCTAAGACATTTACACAATTGATTTCTGCAGACAATGCCACAGCACTTGCATGTAACATGGCCAGCCTTTAGCTCAAAGGAATCTGTCAAAATAACCACTGTGTTTACTAAATAATGATGCAAGTTTCAGTGCCCTTATGCTGCCACACTGGATATAAATGTATGCATTCATGATGTAACACTGAAGAGCTATTTAAAGAGGCCAGGTCAATATTTAACTGCTAATGACCTTGATGACTGCAGTTTCTTTGCAAGCATAATGTTTTCTAAACTGACCTCAAAGAGGGCACAGTGTGACACCAAGTGTCTACACCACTTCCTTGTTTTCTTTCAAAAATACCAAAGTGTAAGAATGTCAGTTCAATGACATCTGCTTTTGGGCTTTTGGCACAGGGAATATTTATCTGAGTGCCTAGCTATGAATTCAGATTCTTGATTTCAGGAATCTAATTTTGCCAGAGATTTTTATGGCTTTTATTGTTTAATCATTTGTTAATACATTTCTGTGGCTTGTTAAAGAAGAGGCTTTCTCTTGAATGCACTACACCAAAAAAATCTAATAAAATTGCTCTAAAGAATCAAGAAATATACCTACAATTAATTCTAAATTACATTTTTAAGATTACTATCTCTGATTTATGAAATTATCCTTTGTCTCCCCCTACACAGTCCTTTCAAAAGTTCTTATTTGCTAGCAGGACAATCCCAGCTGAAGACCTATTAGCCTTCCACATCAATTTACTTTCTGAAATTGTGACTTTCATCAGTACCTCCTTATTCTCTCTGCCACCAGAAAAGAATCCTGAACTAGCAGTGCTGCACTGAGACTGTTGGTTTATCAGGGATTGTTGTCCTGAAGGCTCAAGATGTTTAGTCTCCAGTGTCATTTTGCATCCTCATGCCCAGCTGCCTGGTAGTAAAGTCACAAATTTGGCCAGAGAAGAGAAGCAGCCGTGCTAGTTGCCAGTATCTTGAAAAATGGTCATACTGTTCATTGTAGCACATCACCACAAGCAACTCTGGCAGCTTGGCTTTGCATCTCTCTCATCCTTCTCCACCACTGAATCAACTGTTGAAAGACTAAGAAAAGCTGTTGTGAAGAACATGCAGCAGGTGGTATGGCCTGTGTCCCTCAGTCTCCAGCCCAAGCAATTTGCCAGTCAGTTGTGGAGAATTATAGTGTGACTCAAAAGCCATGGATGAAAAGTGAGGACATGGGGTTTGGCTTTCAGAGGAGCCTGGGTTTTGGTGGAGGAAGGAAAGGGGAAGTTCAAATTTACTTATTAGTAAAATAACAACAGTTGGCAAAGTATTTCTTAAAAGTTAAGGGCATCTAGGAGATTTTAAATGTGCAAATTTTCCCTTTTTTTCTCTCTCTCTTTATTTTTTTTTTCCCCTTTACCATTTACTTTTCTTTGAAAGAGCAAAAGGAAATCATCTGCTTTTTGGCTGACAACTGAGAATCCTCTCCCTTGCCAGCTGTGTGCCCCTAGGATACCTATATCAGATGTGAGCTGTGTGAAGACCATGTTAATAGATTTCAGCTATTTACTAGGAGGGCAAAAGGTGGATGTTTTAGTCGCCTAAGACAGTGTTAATGTTGTTTTTTTTTTCCTCAAATCTTATGCAGAAGCAGACATAGTGTAGTATGGAGCTTGTACTTCAAAGTAAAACCTGAGTTCATTACATTGTAGGCATTGGTTAGCATCTGGTTAACACTGACTTCAGCACAGTGGGCTAGTGAGTTCTGTCAAACCAGCCCCAGGCAAGAGGGGGAAGTAGAGAGGACAACAACCCAAAACTCATGACACAGCTGTAGGATATACCATAAACTTTGAACAGTGCTCTTTTAGTCCTGTCCTATCAGAGAGGTGGAGAGATGAAAGTGGAGACAAACAGGAGAGAAGATGGCTTGATAGAGATTTTCAGAAAAAATGAAATTCTGAGTTGGTTAAAAGATGCCTGTAGTCTTCCCTTGTCATCATCATAATTGTGAGGGGTTCCCAGAATCCAGCCCTGGACCTCATTTATTCTGTGTTCCCAAAAGCTACCCCTGGACCTCATTTATTCTGTACAAAGGAAATAGCAACAAAATTGGAAAAACATTTTAATTGTGATCATCTGAACAACTGCTTTGGAGTTTTAGCTCCCATTAATGATGATTGTTTAAAGAAAGTATTTTAAATTGTCTGTTGTCTACCTCTAATGGAAATGTTTTAAGATCAGATCTGGATAAAGGTTTATTGTTTCATATCTCATTTTAGTTCTTGAATAAGGGCTATATATATGTATGTGTGAGTGCATGTGTGCACTTGTGTGTGTGTGTATATATGTAAAAAACAAACACGCATACAAGCAAGGATGTCCTAAGAGCTGTTGGATGGAGGCTTTGGTGTGTGTTACAACATGCCTGAATTTTTGGAAGTAAGAACCATCTCTAGTGGATGTGTCTTCATACACCTGATTTTGGAAGTAAATTGATTTTATAGCATCTTTAAACAAATAATCTGGCTTAATTCTGCAATCCACCTCTGTTTGGACATACCACTCAGTGGGATAAAGATAACAGAATCAGGCTGAATTCTAGTAGAAATTTTTTTTCCAGTTGTTTTTTTTTCCAGTTCTTCCTGTTGTTGAAATCTTTGGCAACTTACAGTGTATTCAAAAGCAAAGCAAACCCCTCTTTTTATAGTAAACATAACTCCTGAGCTGGTGAAGAGTCACCAGCAGTGAGGGTTATTTTAATGGACATGCTGTATTACTTTAATCTAAGCCTTTCACCATCTGTTCTGCCTATAACAGTGAATGCAAAAAGAACATATTTTACATTTCAGGATTACATTAGTAAAAAGTAAGATAAAAGTGATTTAAAAGCCTGCATATGTTCTTAGTACAATGCAGCCTGCATCTGTGATGTTTTTTTTTCTCATGGTTAAGACAAATCAAGAGGAAAGCTGCTAATGCTGATGTAGTGAAAGTTTTGCATGGAAAAGAGGACTCTGAGAGGCTTCCACTATATAGTTAATGTTTATAATGATAAAAACCTGAGTAGGCTGCCAGAAAATTATATATCTATGACATCTATTGTTTGAACATCTGCCATGGTGTGTGGAACAGGCTGATGTTGCTGTGGATGACAGGATGAACACTCAGGCCATTGAGACACCTGCAGGAATGGAAGGTCAGGCAAAGGAAACCACCCGAGATATATAAAATTGTATTCTGGGTTAATAATTTTCCATTAGCTCTCATAGAGTAAGCTTTTCTTAGACATTGAAATGATATTTTCCTATTCCCTTGCCCCTTCAGCTCTCCTGAAGGTTTTCTCAGAGTGAAAAATAGCATCAGTGGTGGCCTGACACCCTTTCCATGTCAATGCTAATCCCTCTGATGTGCTCTCACTGCCATGGTGCACTGGATTAGCAGGCTGAAGACATTTCTAGTATCTGGAGGTGGAAACTCAGTTTCCAGGAACCAGGTGAAGGAAGATCATTTAACTCATGTATTGCTGTTGTTTATGCTTATACCTGAAGGGATTTCAGATGTTGCCTGTCTGAAATTCTTTATCATGTTTAACTTGTATCTGCTGGTTAAAATTTATCAAAAGACAAAAATAATAATTTTTGTCTGATAGGACTCAGAAGGCAAATATTAGCAGAAAGGAAAAGATTTCTGGTAAGGCAGGAATGGGATTAGGAACAAAAAGCAATTTACTAATTTTAATTGGCCATAATATTAATTAAATCTGATTCCGTTTTCTATGCCCTTTCATCATTTGACATATGGGAGCCTAATTCTGACTTGAGAGATAATGTTTCCACTCCCACTTCAGTAAAGCAGGATCTTTGATCATCCTTTCATTTCTCCCCCTGTCAACATGTCACACACGCCTGTATTTGGGGTCTCCACCTGTCAACATCAGATTCCCAGAAGGGGCAGTGGTAGGACTGCAGCAGGAGAGGCAGCCTGGGGATGCCAAATAGAGATGTGATCAGCTTTAAGGAGAATTAGGCATATTTTTGGGGTCTGTCTTCTTGTGTTGTACCTTAAGAATAAGCAGTCATAGCAAGGCCTGGTAGACAATGTGGGCCACAAGCAGTTCAATTCACAAGCAATTTAATTCTGTCCATGGCCCAGCAGCTGCCATGGAGCAGATCTCAAAGAATTATAATTTGCATCAAGTACAAAGAGTATGCATGAAGTATTGTTGGTCTTGACTACATGGTTATGTGACATTATGGGCTGCATTTCTGATATACTGAACATGTACCACTTGAAATTCTTTCCCTTTCTCTAAGACAACTGCACAAAGGCCTGTGCAATTGAATCCTTTGTGCTTAGGTTCAAGATGAAAAAACAAACAGACAAACAAAAAAACCAAAAACAACCGAGCAAATTTTCAGCTAAATGGAGAAATTCCCTCCAAGAGAAGATATGTTGGGCCCTGAGATATCTATAGAAACAGAGAACTAATAGAAGAACATCTATGAGGACTAATTGAAATTAAAATTTTTCAGTTTGAAAGCATCTCTGGCATTTATTATAATAATAAATGATAAAGTCCCCCAAATTTCATTATAATATAATTAAAAATAAATTTCCTTGTCCTCGTCATGAAATAAACAGTATAAGTTTTAGTTTAATTTTTAATAAAAAGGAAGAGTTTATTTTTTATATTTATTTTTATGCCTACCTTATATTTCATTTCATGTTTTTAATTAAAAGAATCTATTTTATAAAAATCAAGCACAAAAAGAGAGCTAAAAATAATTGTAAAATTATGAACAGGTAAAAAGTAGGGTTTTTTTGTGAATTTCTTTTAAAGTAAAATTTAACTGTTAAAATCCTGTTAATAATTTCTGATTTTTCATTGGAAACTTATTTTTATCTATAGATATTTGCCCAGAAGTTTGCAAGAGTTCAGTTCGTATTTGTGAAGATATCTATGTGACTAAACAGTATGAAGACATGAGATCTGAAAGGATAAGGGAAGAATTAGCTGTTCCAGTTGGTCACATAGCATTGTGATGGCTGAATAAAGTTCCTAGATAATGTATGCTGAGTTACTGGCATTTAAAATAACTCTTTTGTGGTGCCATGACCCACCCTTCCTTCTTTCCTGTTTCCTTCCCTCTTTTCTCTTTCCTTTCCCTTTCCCTTTTCCTTTCCTTTTTCCCTGCCCTTCCCCTTTCCCTTGTCCCCATTTCCCTTTTCCCCTTCTTTTTTCCCCCTTCTTTCTCCTTTTCTTTCCCTTTCTCCTTTTCTTTCTCCTTTCCCCTTCTTTCCCCTTTTCTTTCCCTCTTCTTTCCCCTTTTCTTTCCCTCTTCTTTCCCATTCTTCTTTCCCCTTCTTTTCCCTTTCCCCTTCTTTTCCCTTTCCCCTTTTCCCTTTCCCTATTGTGTTAGCAAACAGCATTCACAAATACAAACTGGAATACTGAAAAAATACCCAATTAAATGCCCAAACCATAGTCGTTCCACTACTGACGTTGCACAGATGGTTTAAGTTTCTGAAAGTCAAACATCTGGTCAGTACTTTCGATTGGTAAGTGCATAAAACCTTGATCTTGGCTGTTAATGAGGAGTTTCATGGCAACTCAATCTGGTGAAAAGGAAGGTAAGCTTATGTTTTCAGGAGGGAGCCCTAATGCCTATTAAAAGAAAAAACAAAGTAGGCATCTGGAAGGTGAGTGATGGAATGGGAGATTTCAAAGGTTTCATGTTGTTGTACATTGATTTGTGGCATGAGTGTGCAGTACTGAAGAGGTGAGCATGCACAGCTTTGGCCTCATCCCAATCCATAATCATGGGTGAAATTGATTTAAGGATGTTCCACGAAGTCTGACAGTTCTAATAAATAAAAAGATTTAAAAATGAGAAAGCTAAAGCCTAGGAGGTTTAATAAGTATTCTTTTTTTATTTGTTTTCTTTCCCCAAAAAAGTATCTAAAAGTTTGAAACGTTCATTATGATGATCTAGAAATCTGTGACATTGAACTTAACCCTTACTTCTCTGTAAATAAATACCCATGGTTTTATTCTGTCTGCTTTTCCAACTGCCTGTTTGTTGCTTCTTCTCTGTTGGGAGGGCCCTGTTTCAGCAAGGGTGCCAAAAGCTCACTCTGCCTGCTTTGGCTGGCACTCAGTTCTTCTGGAAAATAGGTCTTGGATTTTCCTTGGTCCCACATTGCAACAGAGTTGTGCTTTTTTTAGCTTCCTACCCATTTGCCACTTCAGAACTTTACAGTGGTGTTGGTAGTCCTAGGATCTACAGGAGGCTTCCTTTTCACTACTCATACAAGGAAAGAAATTCCAAAATACTACTCCAGGGAAGACAAATAATTCAACAACAACAACAAATATGAGGAAAAGAGAGGGAACTCTTAGAAAAAATACTTAAAATGCCTTCAGTTTCAATTTGGCATGTGAGAATGCTTCAGGAGGAATGTTATTTCATCCCTTGTGAAAGCGTTTCGCTGGGGATTGTTGGAGCACCATTACTGAGCACCAGCACTGGCTTTTGAAGGAATAAAAAATGAAATATTGAGTTGCAACATTGATGTTGCTCAGCCTGATACTACACATCAGACTTTCATCAGGTCTGTCCTGTCATCTGTGAGCTCATGACAAAATGCTGTACAGGAAAGGCCTTGCAGTCCAATCAGGAGGTGCAGACGGGTGGGCACGCTCACAAAAAAACACCCCATCACATACATACTCTGTCTTTTCAGTGCAGTTACTTGCACTTATTAACCACATGTAGTAATTTCCCAACTTCTTCTCCTGTTTTGCAGTATTCTGGGTTTCACACTGAGAGATCTGAGTCTGACCACGAGAGCCAGTGGGGTGGGAGCCCCCTGACTGATACTGCTTCACCCCAGCTACTGGAGCCCACGGACAGACCCAGCTCCCAGCACCATGATGTCTCCTGTGCCTACAGACAGTACTCAGACCGCAGTGCTCTCTGCTATGGTTTTACACTTGACCACTCCAGGCTGACAGATGACAGACATTTCCATACTCAGGCCTGTGAAGGAGGCAGATGTGAAGCTGGTCGGTATTTCCTTGGCACACCGCAGCCGGGAAGGGAGAACTGGTGGGGTTCTCGTTCAGCATTGCCCCTGACTAAGTCATCTCCTGAGAGCAGAGAAGCCTATGAGAACAGTATGCCCCACATAACTTCAGTGCACAGGATTCACGGTAAGAGATGACAAAGATTTGCAGAAGTGGCATCATCTCAGATAAAGCAACGTGACATAAACCTCAGAGATCGTGTCTGTGGAGATGAGGAATATTTGCTGTTCAGTTTGGGCTTGACAGTCTGGCTTATATACAGCAAAACAGAATTTGTTGTATATTTTTTAGTCTGTGAAATTCAGGTGGGAATATCTGACTATTGAGATAGACCTTATAGTGGCCCTCCAGTACCTGAAGGAACCTTACAGGAAAGCTGGGGAGGACTGCTTACAAGAGCTTGTAGTGAGAGGACAAGGGGTAATGAAACAAAACTGGATAGAGGGGGGATTTAGGTTAGATATTAGGAGGAAATTCTTTAGTGTGAAGGTGGTGAGACTCTGGCCCAGGTTGCCCAGGGAAGCTCTGCAAGTGTTCAAGGGCAGATTGGATGGGGCTCTGAGCAACCTGGTCTAGTGGGAGGGGCTCCTGCCCATGCAGGGTGGGACTAGATGATCATTAAGGTCCCCTCCAACTCAAACCATTCTATGATTCCATGATGATATGATTCTATTATCTTAAGTATCTTAAAAATATGAACAAATTTATACTACCTTGATGCAAATTTATTTATTTGACTTAATATCCAACTACTTTGGATTTAGCACAAAATTAGTTAGAACCACCTGTTCTGTACTTCTGTCACACTTGTGTTTCTCTAGCTTTTTCTTCTCCAAAAAAGGGTTTAGCAGGATATAATAATTTTGCTGGCCAGTTCTATGCGTGATACAAATGCAAATGTGTTAAATATTTATTGCATGTTAACCAATGCAAATGGATAATTTTAAAAATTTATTTTAGTTTGTTTCCTGGTTTTGCTATAATTTCAGGTGCTGCAGTTATTTTCATTACCATGTCAAGTCTTACATGTTTCAGTCTGCAGCTAACTTTGGGGGTAAGACTTGACATGTTCTCAGTTGAGGAGAGGAAATCTCAGCTTCCCTTGCAAATGTGCCATTTCCATTTAGATTTAGGCTGTTTCAAACCTTGACCTTTCACAATTGAAACTTAATGCTATGTGAACATTGCTGCCTGAGCAGTTTCTCCAGGCAGAAAACACTTACTTTCTTGTCTGTTCTTTTAATGCATCTTCTGGTATTCCTGGCTCATTGTCACCTTACAGTGATGGCAATTAGCCAACGAAGCATGGCAGGGCCTGGATATTGTGCATGAGCCCATGTATTCCTGGTCACCTTCAGGAGATCTGGGACACTGTTGGTATGATCTGTGCAGCAAGACAAACTGAGCACGTGGTTTAGAGCTGTGGCTGAGCAGCTCTCCAGCAAGTTGTGCTGAGCCTGACATACCCTGTGCTCTGTCAGATGGTGCTCCCTTCTGCCTCTAGGCCCTGACATTTTGGGCCTGGACCTTAAGAGGTTGTGAAGGATAAAATTATGCTCATGAGATACTCTGTGGTGCAGTACTTTCATGTATGAGGGCAGGATATGTTTATTATAAAAATCCATCACTGATTTTGTCATGAGCTCTGCAACAGAGAGGTAGTGACCTGACACTCAAACAGAGCTGTGTGCCTGGACCTAACACAAAGCAAGGGGAACTACTCACACTAGTCTGAAAATGAGTTTCCTTTGAGAAGTCCTGTCAACCAATCCAAAGGGTCTCATCCCCAAGAAGACTCTATGTGCTCAGGCAAAGGCATAATCAAGTAATTTGTGCAAGTCCAACCCATGCCTTCCTGCTGGCACTTATCTCAGCAAACCCTTTGTCAAGCTCTTTAATGTAGTGTGGCCTTAGTCAGCGGTTCACTTACTTCCTAGTGAGGATGGACAGGTCTGATTCTGTCCTTTCATCTACATGCAAGCTGAACACCTTCTCTGGCATGTCTATGGGCCTTATTTTTTAAAAAGAGGTAACAATAGTTATGTTTTCCCATTCTGAAAGTTCAATACAGGAAATATTTGTCCATTGGGATAAGGTATGATACCACATTTTCCCAGTAACCCTGTCTAACAGCTACAGGTTCTGATGCTTTTAAAGAAGAAGAAGTTGCTTTGTTCTTTCTGTTTATTTATTGTGTAACCTGCATAAAGTCACCTCGGGGCCACAAACTATTCCACAATGCTTTCTTTCTCTATGCTTTTGTTCCTGGAAGGAGCTAAGAAGACATGCTGGAGTCACGTACACTTGTAGTTCCTTGAGATTTGTGTTTTCACCAAGATACTAAGTCAGCCTTTGTTGATGCAAAGAGGTAGTGAGGGGTCAGAGGTCTGGGTATAAGTGTCAAGGGCACTTTGGTGTGCCCTAGTGTACCCTGCCTGGCCTCTAGATCCTCCAGAAAGCACAGAATTCTTTTAGAGTTGGTGCTATATCTGCTGGGCCTATGCAGATGCTTGGTTACCCTAGAGTGTCTCAGATGGCACTTGGTGTCTGTGTTGAGGTGCTTAGATCTCTTCTTCGTGTATTTCCAGCTGTGTTACTTGTTCCATGTGCAGACACTGGAAACTGGAGGTTGTGACTGAAAAGCAAGAGGTCTACCATGGTCATTTTGGGTGACTTTGTTATGTGTCACTTGCCTCTGTCTTGGTTTTCTGTCTGTAAAATAGAGTTCAGTGTACTTGTTCTTGAAGATTGCTGGTCTCCTCTAACCTCAATGCTTGTCCCCTTTCTCTCTTTCCTAGGGAGAGGACACTGGGATGAGGACAGTGTTGTTAGCTCACCTGATCCTGGCTCTGCCAGTGAATCAGGCGACAGATACCGCCCTGAGCAATACCAGAGCAGCCCACACGAACCCAGCAAAATTGAAACTCTAATACGAGCCACCCAGCAAATGATTAAAGAGGAAGAAAACAGACTGCAGCTGCGGAAGACCACCCCTGATCCACTGGTGGCCATTAATGGCACAGGGAAGAAACACTCTCTCTGTTTTGCAAACTACCCCCAGCAGCAGCTGGCAGGGGACGTCTGCCGGGTCCCGACGGTTGCCAACACTCCTCCTTGTGAACACATCCAGCAACGAGATGGGAAGATGATGAGCCCCCATGAGAATGACTATGACAACAGCCCCACAACACTGTCTAGGATAAGCAGCCCCAATTCTGACCGGATATCAAAATCTAGCTTGGTACTAGCTAAAGACTACCTGCATTCTGACATGTCCCCCCATCAAACCCCAGGGGACCACCCAGCAGCCTCTCCAAATTACTACAGCTCCCATAGGCAGTACTTTGATAAGCATGCTTATACATTAACTGGATATGCTCTGGAGCACCTATATGACACTGAAACCATTAGAAACTATTCACTAGGTTGTAATGGATCACACTTTGATGTGACTTCTCACTTAAGGATGCAGCAAGATCCAGCACAAGGACACAAGGGGACATCTGTCATAATAACCAATGGAAGCTGACACTTTTTTTTTCTTTTTCCTAAAAAATTTTGTGCTTTATAAAATAACCTTTGAGACCTAATCGGAAGATATCCTATGTTTTCATGCCCTTGTCATTACCAGCATTTGATATACCACAGTGCACTAGAAAGAGTAACCTAGGGTTTGGGGGGACAAGTTAGTTAACATACATTACTTTAAAAAAAGTTCAAATGCACTGTCATGCAGGGTTAGAGTGAGTGGAGCTAAACTCAAAGTAGATGCCGTGCAAGGTGAGAAGGATGGAAAAGGTCTAGGCAGGGACTGCTTGGGGCAGGCTAGCAGAGGAATTTGTGCACATGGTGCAAGAGGTGGTGGTTTGAAATGCTGCCAAGGGCAGACCCTCTGAACTGCATGTGCCCCACAGGCCCCAGCCAACAAAACTTCTCTGCAGTCTTTTTACACAGAAAGTTGGAATGTGTTCCTTCGAAACACACATCAAAAAGTGTACTTCTGGTGATCTGTTTGTTCCCTGATGGCAAAGTCTGTTATGCTTCTCCATGGTATAAAGCACCCAAAAAAGATCCCTTATAAAATAAAAAAGGGAGAAAGAAGAGAGAACTCCTCAGAACTGTAATTTCCTTGTGTACTCACATGCATAGCTATTTACATATGCTTGATTTGAAACAAGTCAAATGAGCAGTATCCTTATGATTAGTAAGATCAAGTATTTACTTCTACTGAATTTAAAAGAAAGAGGACCTTTCTCAGTCTAGTTTTGAGAAATACATAGGGCTTGGTTGTCTTGGTGTAGAGGTGAGAGATTGTCCTCATAGTTTTGAAAGGTCTCACTAGCTGGATAGTGGAGTGAAATGGAAGAAAATTATCAGGAGAAACAAGGAGAGCAGGCTCGAATGAGGAGTGGTCCAAGAAAAACACATGTAACCTTCTGGCTATGTATGCCATTCAGTAATAATTATAAAATCAGGAAAAGTGGTTCTAAGTGGCTGAATAATTAAGAATTAATTTGAAACACAGAAGGAATTCTATAAAATCATAGAAATGTTGCTGTAAAATACAAACACAATTGTGTAAGTGTAAAAACACGAGAGGAAAAAATAGACAAAAACTGTATGGTGGTTTGTCCTATTTCTGATAAAGTTTTGGAATAAATTGAGAAAATATAGAAAATTGTAACTACTCTGACATACAATGAAGTTATAGGTATGACTTTGAAAAAGGGATATGTGTTCCTTTCTTGCTTGCAGCATAACATTTAGTGAATATCAGAACATATTAGGGTTATCAAAATCAGTCACATGTACATAAAAATACTGAGGGACATCAGGGTTACAAGAAATTCAATTGTATTAAGAATGCTGATTTTATCAGGGCCTGTCCTAGAGTTATAGAAGACATCAAAAGAAGCAGAGACATTTTTGCAATTTTCAATAATCTCATGAACAAAGAGACACTAATTGATTGGAGAAGAGTAAATTAAAAACATATGCTAGAAAAAGTAAAATAGGGCATTTGTAGGCACAACTGCTAGACCTGTCCTTCTATGTATGGCATTTATATGAAATCTCAAAGCTGACTGCAATGGGAGCAGGACCACCACTCCCTATCATACCAATGTGGAAGTGAGGGGGTTTGAGATTATTACTAAAAAGAGATTAGCACTAAGTCTAGCTTCATTTGTAACATTAAGGAGCTTGACATATGGGACTGAGTCATCAATGAGGCTAAATATAAACCAGCATGCAATAGGTGGGTTAAAAATATCTATTTTCCAATAAAACTAATCAGAAGCAAAAGCTAAATAATAACATTACAAGCCACGTAAGTAGAGATGTACTTGAAAGCAGAGGAAATTACCTCTCTGAACTTGGAATATTGTGTATAGTCCTGATCACTCCAAGGCAGATTGTGAATCTTGAATTGAGTAGTACCTTACTCCATAAGCAATCTCTGTTGACTGCAGTGTGATCACTCCTGGTGAAATGTACATTGAACACAAGGAAGAGCAACACAGTCTGGTCTTTATTATCTAAAGCTCATAATAGAAAAGGTGGAGCAGAGCTCAGCAAAAGATAAAGAGACTGAAAGATCTAATAAAAACTTTAAATAAACTGGGTCTGTCATCTTTGTAAAGGAAAGAGTAAGGGGGAATGTCACTGGTGTGCACCAAGCTCTGCACAGAGGAGAGATAAATAATGGTCTAAAACTATTTGAACTAGAGGCAGAAATGAGAGACAAGGCATTGAATGTTAGCCAAGGCAAAATGAGAACAAAATGATTTGGCAAGAAGTTTGTTTGACTAACTGCCAAATGAATAACAAAGGTCGTGAAGAGAAGCAGCTAGAGATTTTTGTTTGTTTGTTTGTTTGTTTTCAGATAAAAACGAGGCAGATAATTGAGAGAAAGAAAAACATTGACAACTGTTAGCTCAGAGGAAGGAATGGACCAAAATGGACTTCTTTCAGCCCAACAATTGTATATATTCCTAAAGCATAGGAATGAGAAAGTATTTTTGATAAATCTATTTCTGGATGCATGTTTATTTCACTTATTCCTATGAATAATATGAATAAACTTGTATTTGGAATCTCATTGTACAGTATTAAAATACAATTTGCAAAGCGAATTAGAGTAGAGGTACATGGTATCATATTATCCCTACTAGTGCATATAAAAAATAAGTCTAAGTGTCAATATTTTTTTGTATTACAAAAGAGTTTCCTAAACTGTTTGGACGAATGGGATTTTGTCAGCACTCAAGTTTCTTGGGGTCACCGAGCACTCTTGTTATCAAGCTTTTAATTAGAAGGCAATAGAATTCTGCAGACCAGCTGCAGTTCCTTGGCTGTGGTCTAATGGCCACAAGTAGTCAGGAAACCACAGTTTGGGCACTATTGTATTTGCATTGATAGGCACTTTTGAAAAACAGAAGAATTATAGAACAAACAGGCACAAGATAAGATGCTTGTACTCTGTATGAAAAAAAGCCAGTGTGCTATGCAATAAAAATCCCTCAGTCTTATTTACTGTGATCCCAAAATAAACCTTCCCAAACTGTAGCTATTTATCCTATTTTCAGTAGTTCCAGTCCACTACAATGACAAATGCAGCAAAATGCACTGTAACCAATGGAATACCTAAGATCTCCATGGAGAGGTCTGCACATGCAGCCAAGTTGTGCTGCAAGCAAAGGCTGATGCTCACTCCTCTTGTGGGATTCCAGCAACTGGTGCTCCTTAGCACTTCAGCACAGTCTGCTGGAGATGCCTTTTGTCAGCTAATTTGCCATCCTGCTTCTTTAGGTAGCCAGGAATTTCTTCTTAATTGACAGAAAGCATTGATTGGATGTTATAACCATAGACTCTTAAGTGCTACATGCTACATGAAAACAAGTTTGCAATCTTAATTATAGAATATAATCACTGCAGCTCATATAACATGTACTTTTCAATATGGTATAAAGCGTATTATTTTTTTTCCATTAAATATTTATTTCATTCAAATTTTCATTTAATGTCCTTCAAGGATATATATATATATTTTTTTTTTTTTCCCCTTCTTTTTCTCCATCAGTTAAGATGAGATATTTTGCAAAATTGAAAAATGCAAGGCAGTTCTACCTAATACATTTCCAATGTGTCCATGTTAGCTGAAGGTTATAACTTTTAACAAGGTATGTAGGGTATGTTTTGGAAGAGAAACAATAGAATTTGCTCTGTTTCATAATTTCTCTGATATAACAATGCTTTGCTATTGACACCAAATGAGTATTTGGTAACTACTACAAACACAAAGTGACCACAGCTCTTTCAAATAATTCATTATTGATATCAGTGGATGGTGCATTATCATTTTGGTGTGTCTCATTTGTTTAAAGAAGCAAAAGATCCCTCCTCTTTATACAAAATTGCACCTCAGGGACATGGAGTTCATAATTCTGGGAAAATTTGCAAAACAATCCTTAAATTAGAAGAAGAACCTTACTCAGCAATTTGTCCCATTGACATAAATGGGAATATTTGTGGAGTAAGGTACTACTTAATATGGGTAAGGGCCAAAAAAGGAATAAATAAGCTGACTTGTTTTGAACTGGCAATAGGTTTGGGTTTATTTGTAATTGTTGCTTTTTAAATCTCAGAATGTGAATATGGAAATTATGGAAGATAATAGCTGTTATTTCTGTGTCTCTATAATAGAAGTTGTTTATACACACTTTGAAAATATTAGTGTGTCTCTCTGCATTGAAGAGCCCCAGAGGATTTCTTAAGCTTTAAATGGCTTTTGTTGATGTGTCTGCAATTCTGCCATAAGTTACATAGTGAATTTCTGTTCTTTGAAATTCTTTTAACCCCTCTTGTCTGAATCTCATTTTTATCTTTGGACAAGGAGCATTTATTCGCTGATGTCCCTAAATATGTTAAACACCACAGGGACATTTATGTGAACATCCCGAGTGAGCTGGAAAAAATGAAAGGTTGTGTAGTGTATCTGGAAAAGGTACAGCCACCCCAGAAGTTCAGACTGTTCCAAAGGTCTGTTAAGCTGTCACTCAAGGAACAAAGCTGTGGCATGTGCATTGGTTTCAGATCTTTGGCATACAAAGCTGTATGTACTGGGGGTTGTAGGACACAGTTCCAGGATTCAACCTAGCTATCATCAAAGCATCATAGAAACTGGGGTTGGAAGGGACCCTTAAGATCATCTAGTTCCAGCCCCCCTGCATGGGCAGGGACACCTCCCACTAGATCAGGTTGCTCCAAGCCCTGTCCAACCTGCCCTTGAACACTTCCGGGGAGGGGACAGCAACAACTTCCCTAGGCAACCTGTGGCAGTGTCTCAGCACCCACACACTAAAGAATTTCTTCCTAATGTCTAAGCCAAATCTACCCTCTTTCAGTTTTAAACCATTACCCCTTGTCCTCTCCCTAAAAGTCCTTGTTAAAAGTCCCTCTCCAGCCATGTCTATTTTTATGTGACTATAGTTCCTCTCTGGCAGCAAATAGATTCAGGCTATAGTCTTTCCATAAGTTCCAAATTTATTTTATACATCTAAAGTTCTAAAGTCAATACAGGCTTTGTTATTAGGAACAATCTTGGATGATCATGCTGTCCTGTAGGAATACTGGTTTAGCTCCAGGCACCTTCAAAGTGAGGAGGAGAGCCCTTTTAATTTTATTTGCAGCTAGTACTGTTAGGTAAATATTTCAGCTGTGTGCACAGAAAAAAACAAACCTAAAAACTAACAACAGAAAAAAACAAACAAAAAAACCCCCTTTTTTTTTTTTTTTTTTTTCCCTGTAGCCCTTCAGTTTGGTGTTAGGAAAGCCTGTTAGGGGTGTAGCTGAAGGTTTAGCTGTTATTCTGAAGACCAAAAAATGAAACAGTTCTTCTGTTCAGAATGGTGAGAGCATTAAATGTGCCTCCATTTCATATTTCCCAACAGAATTTATTAATTAAAAAAATTAAAACTTTGTGAGGTTAAGTTTCACGGTGGCATTTAGCTTACATATACAAGAGTTCTGTGGATATATCTGGCTCTAAATCACTAGGAACACATCCCTTTCTGAAAAGAGTTACCTTATGACTCCATCTATGAAACTGTGTTTGAAAGGAAAGATCAGATACAGGAAGAAACAAAGCTTTTTGTCTGGTTATATTCACCATTTAACTTCCCTCTCACCTGGAGTTCTCAAGATGTCCTGTTATTCTAGGATTCAAAATACAGGTTTTAAACATTTTATTTATTCCAATTTGGACTGCATGTAATTTTTTTTTCTTTTCAGCTACCAACACAGTGGGAAGTTTAGCAATGCAAGAAATAACCTTATCCACATACGACAAAACATTGGCACCTTACATTTCTGAGGAAATAAAGTCCATTAGGAAAAGTACATTTAAGGCACTGTAATTTTTTTCCCAAGGTAAATATTTCAATGCATTAAAAATATACTAATTTAGAGAGGGGAAAAAAAAAAAAAAGCACTTGAGACATAATGGAGCATTTTGTGTTTGCTTTAAACCAATGGGTTATATTTGTGGAAAAAAAAAGAGATACAGGTTGCCAGCATTTCAAATACCATGCCTTGCAATGTAGAGGTTTCTAGTGACATTGTAGCATAACATCTGTAATTTGAAGTTTTCCTTTGGAATGTAATGTAGGAAACACAATTTAGCTATGTCCACAATATCTTGCAAAGTGTTCCCATTTATAATTATTTATATTGTAAATAGCTTTCTGAAGTAAAATTGAAGTTAATGTGCATAAGATGTATTTATTATGTGAAGATTTTTTTGGTTTAAAATATAGCTACCAATATGCAATTTTTGTCTGTTTCTCTACCTTTTTAAGCTAAGGACTGTGCTATATAAGATACATTTTCAGGAATCCATTTTCATTAATCAAAGTATTTCTTGGAATTCGGAGTGGATGTGGCAAAAGTAATTTATTTTGATTCCTGTGAATCCTAAGTTCTCTCTGCATCTTGAATGAAGTTTATAAAAATAGAGAAGGACACTGACAATATGCATCTACCCAGTTTTAAAATGATGGCTGATTCTGCTCACATATTATTCCATCTGGAAGACCTGACTCAGGGGCATAATTAAGTGTAATTGTCTACTTTGTGAATCTGGAAGACACCCACCACCCCCGTGCCTCAGCTAAAGCAGCTTGCTGACTTGGAGCACAATGCCCCTTAGGTGCCTAAAATGCTAGACTCAAAGAGCAGTGTTGCAACAAAGGAATAAGTGAGAAGTTATTCTGAACTGCATTCAGACCTGAGAGCTGGTGATGACATGGGTTTGTGCACTTGAACAGTTCAATCGACCCTTAGCAACTGAGAGAGAGTTCACTGAAGAAAAAAAAAATAAATCAGTATCAAGAAAATTGGCTTCATCCTGGCTCAAACCAGGACAACCCTTAATAATTTGAACCTCACCTGCTAGAACCTGTGCCTGGGCTGGGGCTTAGGTCCTTCTGAACTCAAGGCTTCACTGTCACAGCTCTCGCTTTCTAGACCAGCTTCTGAGCTGTCACAGCCCACCCTCTCTCTGACTCTCATCAAAGCTCTTCCCTGCGAGTGAACAAATGTGAGACTGATGGTGGCAGAAAGTGGTGGGAGCCTGATGCTGTGGATGGGTGAGAAAGCAGCTTTCTCAAGAGACAAAGGGGTTGCTCACGTATTTTCCTTTTGCAAGGAGCAAAATATATAAACAGCAGTGGTGGGGATGAGATGCACAGAAGAATCAGTTTTGCCTCTCAAGTAAATTAACTGCATAAAATGGAGATTCAGTTGTGTCACTTTGCTCCTGCATGGACATAGGCACTAAGTTTGCTGAGACACTTCTGGGATTAGGGAATGCTCTGCAGCATTGAGTTAGATCTTCAAACTACGTCATGGTTTTAGCATTTCCTATGTAGTTGTTTAAGCAGTTCCCCTCTTCTTGGACTGAATTTGGCACTGGTTCTTCATGGAGGCAGGAAGTGGTGTCATCTTTCCCATCTTTTCTTGTCATCTAAATGATGCTGTTTAGCTGTGCAAAACACGTGTTGGGCTTCATTCTTTTTCGTTTGTTTTGTTTTTTTGTTCTGTTTTTATTTCTTTATTCTTTTATAATGCATGGCTGAGGCTTTTCAGAAATGTCTCTTATTGACCTACCTCTCTACTTTTGAAGCACACGCTGAAAAAGAGACACTGAGATCAGCAGG
>NW_009953302.1:310863-343722 GCF_000747805.2 Chaetura pelagica
GCAGGAACTCATAGGATCAACTTATCCTCCACAGTGCAGCAGTTGTCCTAGTTTCTCCATGCTTGGCTCTGCAACAAAGCTGAGAATCATCCTGGATGTTGTGCGCTGGAAGTCCTGCCTCATCCAGGCCTGCTCTGCAGCCTCTCTTCTAGTGCATAAAGAGTACCCCTTGCCCACTGGTCTCTATTCACTCTTGGCTCCTGCTCTCACTGGCAAATTGCTCCATGCTGAGGAAACCTGCTGTCACGGCCATTGCAATAAAAGTTTGTGATACCATCAGGAACTTCCTCTATCTCCATATGGTGGCCATCAGAGGCTTCAGCAGCAGCAATTTCATTTGATGCAGCTTCTCTGACTCTCAGAAGGTCACAAATAGTCTGCTGTTTTGCAGCCTGGTGTGCTTGTGTGAAAAAAGAGGGCTAACCACTGAAGCACAAAGCCTGTCAGGCGACATGGTTTCTTCATGGATGTTAACAGGAGTTTCACTAAGGATGCACACTATGGTCTGTGGCCCAGAGGCCAAGTGCAGGGCTATGTATGTATGGAGCTGGGCCTCAATGTCATCAGCCCTGCTCATTCTCCCAGATATCTCTCTCTGCCTTCTTATTTTTGGCTCCCTCAGGGACTGTGCCTTCCATTTCCCTTTCCTTCCTTCTGCCCCAAGCCTGTGATTTCACACATCCTGTTATCTGTCTTGCCCAGTAAGTGTCCTCTGTTGATCCTGAAAATTGTGTTTTCTTTTTCATGAGGAAAATGGTTATCTGGCAACAGTTTCCATCACTTCACTCCCCTTTTTCTTTCCTCTCTTTATACAGCTGGTGTAAATATCATACTGAGGACCCTGCAATCTTTTTCTCACAGGCATTAGTTCTGCTACGAGAAAGCTATTGGTTGAGGGAATGGAGGTGATGAACTTTTCAGAAAAGCTACAGACAAAAGATGATAGATGCCTTCAGCATACCAAATGCACATGCTACTTTAGCTGCATTGCAAAACATTGTCACTCTTGGCCTGCAAGCAGAACATAAAGATGAAAACTGAAACTAGAGGACTTATGCTTTCATTGGAAAATAACAACAGAAGCTACTATCAGGTGTATTTGTGAAGGAAACAAACATTTGGTCTTTGCCTAAGCATGCATTAAATTACAAGCAAATAATTAAATGTTCATGATTGCTGTTCATCTCTCCATTATTATTCATTTGTTCATTATCATCACAAGCTGTCATCATCTTTGTTCTTTTTATCATGTTTTCTGTGTTTGTCACCTGTTGTCTATAATTTTTAAATCTATAAATAAAATTGTTCTATAATAAAAATAACATTGATATAAAATGCAGAGCATAAACGGAGGCCTGGAAAACAAAAAACAGGAAGTATCAGCTTATTCCAAGATTTCAACTGACTATAGGCTCCAGTATTTGGTACCAATGTCTCAGGTGGTAAAGGCCATATGGGAACCATCTTTCACTTCCAGAAATATTCCTAGGAATTGTTAGTACAATGTATTCGAAAATTATATCAAAATTGTGATACAAACAGATAAACTTGTACATTATCAAATGTGCTACATTTGCTTCATTATTATTTTTTTTTTTTTAGTAAGTAGAAACGTGACCAAACGATGAAAAAGCTTAAGGTTTTAAACTGGATGCTTTCAGTTTTCCCTCAAGATGTAGTGCTGGAGATCATCTGACTCACTTTCAAAAGGCAGACTGGAATCTTTCTATGGCTCCTTCTACCTCACTTGAAGTCTGAGGTAGTTCTGAACTGGCCAGGCTCTTGAGATTGGCTAAAGCAGCCTTGAGGTTACGTTGCTTCGTGCCACCTACTGTGATTGCCTACAGGTCTGTCATATATGAAACATAATGGCCCTCTGGGTTGTAGACAATTCACCAGTGCAAGAGAGCTGAAATAGCAGTGAAGATCTCACCACCATTAAAAAAACACTTTTTTGCATTAGTATTGTCTGTTTTATGAGGTAAAGGAGGTGAGGATGCCACCTTTGTTCTGTGTTTTTAGCTTCACAAGTGGTAAGAAATGAAAGGAAAATATACCAGAAGATGTGAAACTATGCTTTTTTTCTCCCACACTCTCCAGCTAAATTAAATGAACACCCAGGAGACTATTCTCATCACAGCAGGATGAATGCTTGCCCAGTGAAGTCCTGTCTGCATGCAAACACATAAGGCAGCTTAGGTGGGAATGCTCTTTTGCACAGACAGTGGGATGGCTGGTGAAATGGAGTTTGTAAGTACAAGGTAACTGAAAGCCCGTGCACGCATGTCAGTGTTTTCTGTGTTGGTGGTGTGTCCTGCCAAAGGACACTAGGATGACTGTGTGCAGAGCCTTTTGCTGCTTTCCTTTTACTTTTGCATCCATTTGGAACTTAGAACAGGGAAAGCTGAGACTACAGAGCAGCTTATGCATTTCTAAGAGGAGTCAGATCCATTTTTCATCTGAAGCTTCTTGCTTTTGATTCTGACACAAGACATTTCATCAGGTTATGAATTATTCTTACAAAAGCAGGACCATATCTTGTTGGTCTGGTTTCTCTGTGGGACAGTTGTATCCTTTTATTTATTTATTATTATTTTTAAAAATAATTCCAGTGAAAGGAATCCTTTGTGTTTTCAATTTGGAGCGCGTCAGTGAGGTGAAAAATACAGCGTTAGTGTTATGTCTATTTTAGTCCAGGGCACAACTGTGCATATTGATGTTATGTTTCTGCCTTTGCTTTAATCACAAAGGCAGAGCCTTTCTTCTGTGCCGCTTTCTATTTAACCTCTGGAACAACTGCAAAATATTAGAATGACTCCAGTAGCCTCTTCCACATGAATGTTTCTTGAGCTCAGGAGAAATGCCCACAGTTTCATTAGACTGGTTATCTGACAGACTGCTCATAGAAAACAGCTGATTCCTTTTTTTTTCCTTTCTATTTTATTTTTTCAACTGAACAGCTTTGGCTTCCTGTGATCAATCTTCTTGGCTACAGCAGTAAATATGCTAAGCTGCAGGTGCCAGCAAGCTTGGAGACAGTCTGAGCCTTGAAAGCTGCCCCACGGTTGTGTTTTTTGTGTCATCAAATAGCCAACCTGTGTACAACTATTTGGCCTTTTCGTTAACTCGGGTTTTTAACTTAATATGTGTTTATTTACTTAGGGAATTAGATCCAGTATGGGAGAGATGCAAAACAGCCAGCGCTTTAGGAGCTTGGTAAATAATCTCAGCTTTGTTCAGTTTTGCTCTAGGTCAGGCTGCTGCATGGAGTAATTCCATATGGCAACCTGATTCGAGCTTACTCAAAGTAAACCCTAATATGGATTTTGGCAAAGTCCATCCAGCCATCAGGAACCCATTCTCAGCTTCTTCTGAGGATTTCCTGATAGCTTTCTTCATATAAAAAAAGAAACAACAACAATAACAACAACAAAGAAAAAAACAGCAGAAAAAGAGAAGAACTTTGAAACTTCTTTGCTGTCTGAAATACCCTTTCCCCCCCTCCCAAACCTCAACCATCAAAAAGCCCTTGAGGTGGCCCTAATTTATGCCAAGAGCTATGGAATTTAGGAGGTGCAAACATGGCTTAAGCAACTTGTCCTCTCCACAGCTTGCTTTGCTCTGTGCTTTGAGTGATGCAGGGCAGTGGGTGCAGCCTCTTGTGAGGGAGAGGCATGAAGGAAGGCACGGCAGGTCTCTGCTTTTGGCCTTTTTGCCCCAGCTTCTATGTGCCTTGGTGCAGAGCACTTTGTCCCTTGCCAGTGTGTTGGGGGGATGCAGAAGCCTCTGCTGGGGTAAGGGTAAGAAGGGAACAGGGGGATTTGAGCAGTGAGAGAGCCTCCTCTGGAGTGCCTCCAGTAATTAGAAGCCAGGGGTAAAATCCCAGCATTAATGAAGTCATTGACATGAATACTTTGGTCCCACCGAAGCGTGGCCAAAAATGTAAAAACATTTAGAAAACACGACTTGAGGCAGCTCAGTGTGCCTCCCTCCATGGGGCCAGTGAAAGTGTAAGTAAACAGATTTACTTGTGTTTGAAACAAATATAATTTAAAAAACAAAAAAATGTGGCAAGGGAAACAAGTACACACACAAAATCTTCTCTTGTCATTTAGCTGAATGATGTCAAATGCGAATAAAAACCCTGAAATATAACTTAGGATAGAGTGTAGAATTTCTGGCAGGGATGTTTCAAAGTGAGGCTCATAGGAAAAGCTGCTGATGGAAATCAATAAAGCAAGACCTGGAATCTGAAAAGACATTTCTAAGACCTGAGAAGGTCACTGAGCAGAAGTGTGGATTGATAGTGTTGCCTTCACCAGGGTGCTCCAGTGTTTGCTTTAGTGACTTCTTGCAGCCGGTGGCCCAGCATACATTTAACATCCCACCTGAGATCCCCTGCTGGGGGAAGGGAAGTTTTTAGATGTCTGTAGTTTAAACTGCTCCCTCAAGTCCCACACTGGCATGTCACAGATTTTGTATATTAATCAATAATGTTTGTTAATGCACTGCATCAAATGAATTGAAGAGGTTATTTTTTATGGGGAGAATTTAAAAGGAATTGAAGTTCCTTGTTTTCTGCTTCTATTCTTTAAGCACATTTATTCATTTGACTTTTTAACAAGTAGTGATTTATCACATGAATCATCGTTTTTCATGAGATAGTGATGATTGTATTTTGGCGTTTCTTTTATTATGCAGCACTTCATTAGGTAATGGCTTCCCAGGGAGGGGCAAGATACAGATATTTTATATCATTGCAAATTACATTTAAAATTTCCTGGTAACTTATCAAAAGGAGATGGAAAAGTGATTAGAAAATAAATAAATGGAGAAACTGCATTTCCATTTTTACATAATATTTTTTGGTAAAGTTGCAGTCTTATAAAAATTGTGTCAAAAAGTCAAGGGTAGGAAGTGAATTTTTCATTTATGCCAAAATGAATGTACTGTATTTTGATTACAGGGTACATTTACAATGAGTATTTTAAAGTGCTGGTTTTGATCCTGACTTAAAAACATTCTACTGTTTTGAATATATGAATAATTCATCAAAATTCAATTGCATTGTGTTTGTATTACAAGGAGGTGCAGAGGAGAGAGCATTCAGATAGGGTTTGCCCAGCCCAGTGTTTCCATTTTAATTACTATCTATTTTTAGCACCCAGCAGGTCACTCCAGCTCACTGAGGTAAGTGAAGCTGTACCAACTAGTTCCAGCTAAAGATCTCCAAATCTGTCTTTCTAGTTGTCATGGTTTCCTATGAGAATGAAGCTCATACAGCTGCATTGTCTCTTTGTCCATCTGTCAGTCACTTCATCCGTAACATCTTCGCAACTCTCCAGCCTAATTAAACCAAGCTGCCAAAAGAGATGTCAGCCTGAATTCTCACAATTTTTACAAAAACAGGATGCTGCAGACAGGCAAAAGAACTTCCTTTCTGCAGCTCAAGTAAAAGTGAAACACAAGTTTTCCTCTTGCACAAGATCAGATCATGGAAACAGACTCGAGACACCAGAACTTCAGGAGATTCAGTGGGTGACACAGAATTGTTTCTTTTTATTGTATTTAAAGTTACTTTGATACTATCCATTCAAATCTAGTTGGATTTGATCTCAGTTTATTTGTCTGAGCCTTGAAAAGACTAGATGGTAGATGGTCTCTTGCATCAGGAAAACATTTATGGCCGTGGTGAAACACTGATGTTCAAGTGAAAATTATTTCAAAAGCATTTTATGGTCCACATTTAAGTGTCACCGAGATAAAAAATGTCTCAGCACAAATGGATTTAAATCTGTAAAGTGACTTAATTTAAAAAAGAACTGATTTAGGCTTGCTTTCTTGAATACAAATTAAATAAGAGAAAACATTACATGTGTATTTTCAAACAGTGTCTTTACTTTAACTGGAATATTTCAGGTCAGCAGATTTTCTTACCTTAGCTTAGGAATTATTTAGGGTGGTAGTGAAGACTGCTAAAATTATGTATATAGAAACAGCTAGTTTTAAATTCCAAATATAATTGATTGGAGGATATTCACTGTGATATCAGACATTGCTACAGTGACCACATAAATTCCACAAGGGGAAGAAGAACACAGAAAAAGCAAGCAAATTCACACTGGTATGATGCATTTCCAATATGGATTGCACTTATCTTTTTATTTGCCTCAGCCAACATAAATTGTGTTCAACAGAATGGAGATTCAAATGATCCAGCATCTGCACAACACTATAAATTACACTGCACTGAGCATGCTACAGAAAAGCAGGCTTTCATAGTACCTATTTCAAATGGAACAGTGTAAAAAGCAGTGTCCAAAACTTAGTCCCAGACCAATGATGAGCAGAGCCTTAGGAGTATAGAGGTTCAACTCCATTTTGGTGGAGGCCCATTACACATATGGGTTTTCAAACACACTTCTGATTTGCTTTGACTGTCAGTCAGAGGCAAGAGTATAAGAATAACAACAAGCACCTGAGGTGACCTGAGGTTTTACAATGTTTATATGGTGCATCTGGATTAAGATCTTCAATGTCTCCACTGTACCATATTCCACACACAGTCTTTTGTCCTTCTGAAGGGCTTTCTCTTCTGGTGAATGGGGAAGGTTTTGCCAGTTGTACACTTCCTCCTCTTGGAAAGTGGGTATCTACCTCTTGGCTGCTGCAGTTGTGAAGGATCTAGTCACTGTCTTCAGTCTTACTCCTAAAATCACAAGATTGTCTGAGGGAACTTCCTGGCTCTACCATAGATCTCACAGATTTCAATTTGCTTTGTTTCTGACCTAGTAGATAAATTTAGATGATGGAGATTTCAGAAGGCAGAGAAAAAAATTACTAAGGCAAGAGTCATTCAGGTGCTTAGAAGGAAAAAAGAGCTACAGAATAATTATTCTGTCTGAAAACTCATGGATGCATGTAGAAGCAGGATAGGCACAAGACTATGAAATGAAGTTGACAGAAAGGCAGGTACTTAAGCCTCCTCTAACTTAAAAAGAGAGTGGACTTGGTGGCAATTGGTATGCTTTTGTTTTGTTTTCTTTTTGTTTGTATTGATTAGTTCTCTTTTACATAAGAAAAATATTTTTAGCACTATATCAAGTATGCCCATCCCTACCTACCTTGATCCAAAAATAAGTCACCAACTCCAGCAATAGTTTTCCCTGGGTAACCAGTGAAACATCAAGACTTCAGTGAAGAGGAAACAATACATTCAGTCTTTTAAAAACAGTCTTTGTCTTATGCGTGGGAAGTAACACAAGGAGACCTGCTTTCAAGTCTGATTACTTAGGAAACAGAAGAGATATAATAATATCACTTTCAGTGGAGTCTATGCTGCAGGTTCTGTTTAAGCATATTGTTTATATCTTAACAAAGATGAGGTTATTGTCAAATAATCCAGACAGACAGATGCCTTCAGGTTATTCACATTTTTATATCCTTTTCTATGCAATGATAAGAGAAGACATACTGAGAAATTTTATTTTTTTAAACAATGGCCTTATGGCTAGCAGACAATGAAAAGAGACATACAAACACATTTCCAAATGCTGTTAAGCTTGACAGGACACCAAGTGTGTGGTTAAACACTAGTTTTGCAGCCTTTGTGCCTGATTCCCATTTCAGCCACAGAAGTGTAAGGGGGATGGGGGGGGGAGGCACTTGGAAGCTGCCCACCTTTGTACAGTTTTATAGAAAACTAACTGGTCAGAGGTATTCCTGACCTAAGGTAGTGCAAAACAGAAAATAAAAGAGCATAATGAGCCTTTTTTTGTCAACAAAATCCACTATGCTCACTGATTCTTAGATGTCATACAGTTGTCATAAATCAAACAGCAGGTGGTTTTAATTGGTGAAATTATTCTTACTAATTTTTCAGCTGTCACAGACAGATCTAAAGCAAGTTATGTGGTCGAGTTGGAGTAGATTGTTTTTTCTTAGAAATGTACAAAGCTTTCTGTCTTCAATTGTGAAAGTGGAAACATGACTTCTTCCTGGCCTTGCCTGGGTGTGCAGGGCTTGCTGGCTCAAAAGAAGAATGATATTTGCCTAAAAAACCCAAAGACAACATCTTAGAAAATATTCCAGTAAGATCAGGTCTTTCCTGAAAGATCTTTAACATCTTTTGTAAGAGTACCAGCAATAACTTGTGTAGTTTTTGGACAAAATGTTCCAGTAAGCATGAAAAGAATGAAAACAATGGCCATCTCAGACACAGAACTACTGCTCATGAACAGATTGATGTGTTCATGCACAATTGCTCTGAGAGGCCCTAGACATGTTGGGGTCAAATTGGCAAAATAGGTAGCAACTGTATTCTCACTGCAGCTTCCAAAGGAGAGAGGCAGATGTCTATTCTATCTTGCAAACACATTCTTTTACAATGTGATACTTCATCTCTTTTATTGCACAAGAGGAAAGTGAGAGTCAGAGAATCAAGGATAACACTAATGATAGACCATATGGAATCCATAAACAATGTTGTTCTAGAATAAGATGGCCTTTAAAAGGGGTGGGGGACATATTGTACTTGGGCCAGACATTACCTAACTTCCCAGGTGAAGGAAGGAGAATAGGTGACAATAGGGAGCAGACGCTGGGAGCATGCAATTCAGAGCAAAACTTTCTGGAAGATATAAAGAGCAGCTTGAATCCCTTTAAAGGTCTGAGTCCATTTGTATTAAAATAGCCTGCTCCTGCTCTCTGGGAGCTGAACCTTCTTCATGAAGACTGCTGAAGAAAATACTGTTTTGAAACTGGATTAAGAATTTGGCCTGTTGTTTGTGAACCACTTAGGAAATCCTACACTTTCATGTGAAGTCATGAGGTTCCTAAAGGGGGAAACAACTGAGAGAACCTCCTCCAGTACAAAATGCCCTTGCTTTGATAAAGGGAACCCTATAATAACAGCAAAGACTCAGAGCTGTCCTAAAAAACTGGAGAGGAGAACTGATACTTTTACAGTCTTTTAAAACTTGATTTGGATAGCAGTGTAGCCAGCATGTCACCTGCTGAAAGTAGTGATTGCTCTTAGTACCAGCATCTGAACCAGCCTAGCCCATGTGCTGGCAAAGAGGACAGCAGGGAGGAACCTAGAGGAGTTCTCTTCGTATTGTGTCCAACTGGCCAAAGATTTAACTGCATGAGTGTATGGAAGAATAATAGTGTCTGTCTCCCTCAGCATATGTGAAGGTTTCAGGTTTTGGCCTTGCTGTATTTGACCTCATTTAGGACAAGAATGCTTTTATCTAAATCAAAGCCAATTTCTAGTATTAGTCTGAACTTGTGAAGACCTCCAGTGAACAAAAATATCACAGGAATTAGGCAATAGGTTCAGAATGCATTTTGAAGTTTTAAGCATGTGCTTAAGTGCTTTTCTGGCTCTACTTTAATGAAAGATGGAAATGTAACATGGAAATATGACTGAGAAATTCTGTTTCACTGAAACTGGAATGAATCCCAGTGATGAACAAAACTCAAAATGAAGCACTATTTTGAGATTTTGAAACAGCTTTCCACCATGTTCATTCTCATTTTGCTGCTGTCTGATGGAAGCCCATGTCAAGAACACCACAGAGAGCCTGCTTACTACATTTCTAATGTGAGGTAAAACCAGTTACTGGACAGCAGTCTGTCATGATAGGGCATGGTAGAAGAACAGTACAAACAATGGCTCAAGTATGAAAGCGTAATAGGAGATTTCTTATCATTTATCCAAAGTGTATCTGACTTCCTTGAAAAGACTATAGGACAAAGAAATAGGTAACAAGAAATAGTAGATAGAGGAGGAAAAAAAATCCTTTTCTGTTCTCATTTCTTCTTTGGTGTAAATCTGTAATTTGTCTAGTAACAACAATAAAACAGAGCCAGGTTGAGGGAGGGACCTTCATCCAAAGCCAAACACTAGGGCTATGCTGACTTCTGCATGCTTGTCTGGGGGACAGGGCACAGACACCCAACTCAGCATGTCCCAAAGGGGTTTCCCAATGGAACTCTGCATGAGTAGGGCACAACTGGGGCCTGAGTCTTTTTGCAGCTGTGACCAAATCACCAAGCAGAAGCAGCTGCTCAGCAATTTCATCCAAGGCCAAAATGAGTTGTCAGAGCAGAACACCCTTCTGAGTGGCTCAGAGAGAGGCAGGAAAAATCTGAAGGGGGAGACAGTCAAGTGCCTAGGGAAATAACAAAGAATTTTAGGAGGAAAAATACTCTGTTGTGTTCTGCAGGATCTTTTGGCTGGGTTACAGAAGACAAGTCTGGGTTTCATCTCTCTGCATGAGGGGAAGTGACAACTCAGGAGGAGGTAATTGTGCTGAGACTTAGAAAGCACAAGTCTCAGGAGCAGCTTGCTGCTCATCCTGCATCCTTGCACTGGAGGATGGTGTTTTTTGACAGTTTTTTGACAGAGAATGATGCTACCACTAGCATGGCAGAATGAGCAACGTGTAACGGAGGCTGCTGGCATAGGTCTGAGCTCAGTGGGTTACTGTGGGTGTTGACAGGCAGTTTGGACCATCCTCCTCTCCTATATTTACTACAGCTATAGATTTTGACCATGAGCCAAAAGCTAAACGGGTCGAAATTGATGAAGGATAGGTCAGGCAGTTGCTAATCCATGTGATGGTCTGGACACAATCTGGATGGAGGGAGTGGGAGGAAGGTTATCTGTGGGTTCTGTTTCTCGCGTGCAGCCATTGTCGGTTACTGTTGTAATACGTGATAACACAGTCCAGGCTTTTTCATTAGTAATTTAGAAAAAGTCTTATCATATTGACCTGCCACACTTACTCCTTTTTCAGTTGAGTAAAAGGTAGGCAGCATCATCTTTTAAATGAAAATACTGCACAGTGAAGGATCCCCTAGCACAATAATGTAAAATGGCAAATACATCTCTGAATATGATCAGCTCTTTTTAACATGCATACCCTGGACACTCATGAAAATCCACTGAGCACTGCATCATTATGGGGAAGAACATGGCAGAAAAATGGACTATGAAGATGATATATACTAGAATTTTTCCTACTGTGACTTTTAGTACCACTTTTTTTCATAACTCAGCAGGAGACCTGAGCTATGCTGAGCAATTGCCAAATGACATAGTAAACTAACAAGTGGGTTTTCTGTATGTTATCTCCAGTTTAGTGGAACTTTGTAGGGCAACAACCCACTAGTAGATCACAACTCATTTTGGCAGGCCATTTTGTGTGTGTTATTGACCTTTTCTTGCTGTCCATAAATCCTTGACAATGCTGACACAGAAACGCACCAACTGACCTTTCAAAAAATGTTGGAAATAATCCGTTCCAGCTGCAGGCTGAGGACACTGACCATATTCCAATATAAATCTCTCCATCAGCACCATGGACTGCTGGCAACAGCAGCATTTGCACTCTCCAGACTGATTCTCCACACCAACAGGTCTAATGTCCCTTATGAAAAAGAAAATTCCCACTGGCTTAAAGCAGCAGGAGGAAACCCACTTTTAAAGCTGACTATGTAAGGAAAATTTAGGACAGCACTGGTTTGACTTTCCCCAAAAGCTGGCTAGCAACTAGAGCATCCTCCCTTGACAGCTCTTAGTATAAAATGTTCTTAGCACCTGGAAGCCTTGTGGAGCTCAGGCTTAAGCCCAGAACAAAGTGTACATTTCCTGTTTCTGAGCTGGCATCCCTTCTTCACGTTTCAAAGCCGTGGCTTTCCTCTCAAAACTCTTATGCAATGCATTCTCTCCACTTGCAGAGTGAGAGGTTTGTTTTCCCCTTGCTTCTAAAGCAAATAAAGAAACCACCCCACCTAGAGAACTGGCTCTCCAGCTGTGATAAAGTGCAATTGTGGTTGTCCAGGGTCCTCATGAGGTTGAATCCTGAACCAGCTGCCTGGGTTACCTGAGCTGTGTTAAGGGCCACTTACACTGGGCTTACTGTCCAAGGACATGGCCTTAACTTGAGGTCAGCAATGGATGAGCTGCTTTGAATCACCTCTTGATGAACATTTTCTGTAGGCTGGGAGCACTGTAAGTTTGCAGACTTCCTTATCTTGGGGTACGTTGTTCCTGTTCCTAAATTAATTAGCTTTGGCTTATATCCAGTGAAGAACTTCCTGGGTGGCTTTCCTATCAAACCGTGATGAAACGCATTAGTAGGTATGTGAGCTAAATATCACATACTTCTAAACAGCTGTGAAAACTTCTGCATTTCTTCAGCAAAGTAGTGCACTAACTCCTATTTCAGGGAGACTTGTGTGCCTCTGTGGAAAACATAGTTTGAGTAACAGAGAGAGAACCTAGAGCTGAGAGAGAAGCTCTGAGATTTTTGCTCAGGAAGAGAGAGATACTGACCTTTTGGTTGGGTTGGCCACGAAGATGATTTGAGGGCTGGAGCATCTACGAAGACAGACTGAGAGAGCTGGAGAAGAGAAGGCTCTGAGGAGTCCTTATAGCACTTTCCAGTACCTGAAGGGGCTCCAGAAAAGCTGGGGAGGGGCTTTTCACCAGAGGGAGCAGTGGTAGGACAAGGGGTAATGGTTTTAGACTGAGAGAGGGGAGATTTAGGTCAGACATCAGGAAGAAATTCTTTAGCATGTGGGTAGCAAGGCATTGGAACAGGTTGCCCAGGGAGGTTATGGCTGCCCCCTCCATGGAAGTGTTCAAGGGCAGGTTAGATGAGGCTTGTGCAGCCTGGTCTGGTGGGAGGTGTCCCTGCTCATAGCAGGGAGGTTTGAACCTCATGATCTTTAAGGTCCCTTCCCACCTTCACCATTCTATGATTCTGTGATTTTCATTTGATTAGCAATTACATTCAGGCTACTGAAGGGAAGATCAAACAACTAACTCTTCTCCAACTGCCAAGGTAATTATAAGATGCCTATGGGAGTTCCTGCATGTTGCAAGGTGTCTTCTGAAATGTTAGAAAGTTCCATTTAGCTAAACAGGAAAGACAGAAAGTCCCTATCAAATTGTCTCAGGATAGTATCTGGAAGCAAATCTATGCAGTATGTGTACTAACATTACAAATCCCACTGGAACTTTGTTATGGAACCTAATATTTTTAATGATACTTCACATTTCCAGAGAAGTTTTATTTAGTCTGTTTAAATTTATTTCCAGAACATTTATTGATATGGATAGCAAGGAAAAGATGGGTAAATAAATAAATGGAAGTTTATAATAAAGTGGGTTTTTTTTCTTCTGTTTCTTCCTCATTAAACATTCTGGGTAGTAATCCTCAAAATGGTTATTTTTCAACCCCCTTGCCAGGGTCTGTTTTCCTTTGTCACCCTTGGACTCAATAAAACAGATTTGACTTTCCTAATATGCTTCTTTCTGTTTGCTTTGTGTTTAATTCTGGGAAAGAAGTAGTAGTAGCGTGTTCTGCATATAAGAGTGCTTCACATTTCCTTTCCAGCTGGCTAGTATATATTTTTTGTAATTGTTGTTTCTACATTTGTTTCAAATTTCCCTGCCTCCTTGAAGTAAGGGATAATAGTTTTGAGAACCAGTGCGTGGGTATTAAACTCATCTGTGTAAAAAGGAATTCCAACAGCTTGGATGAGATCCTAACACTTTTTTTTTCTCCCTCTTGTAAGGCCAGGGACCTTGTAATGATCTAGTCCAGCCTTCTGTATAAGGCCATAAACCTCACCACAGTTCTACATCTTCTTGTCACTGTATGCTCTCTAAGCATAGCATAAATGAAGAAGCTGATAAACTGCTTTTGAAACATCATGGTGAGCTCAAAGAAGTCTAAACATTGGGCCTTTTTGTGGGCCTGCAGTTAGCAGATGCCTTTAATACTTGTATGTAAGTTTTCTGTAAACAACAAAAATAAGTTAGTCTGGATGACTCAAATATTTCACAGCCTTTAGATCTTAAAGGAAAACAAAAATTCAGAAGTGTCTTAGTCTTGACAGTGTACTTTTTGTTCAGAATACCTTGGGACTATTTCATTGACTAAACATCTACATCTTTTCATAATGTCCATATATAGATCAATGATTCTTTTGCATCTCAAGTTAAGACATTATATACTCTGTCTATACTTGGTGTTAAAAAATGTTGACAATTTGTTCATACCATGGGTTTTGTGTGTCTTTAGTACTTATATTCCCTTGTGATACAGGAGATCTTTACCTTCAGTTCTAAAAGCCTTTCACAGAGGAGATGAAATCTCTGAACTCAGATTACACATCTTCCTTAGAGTTCCCTTTGCTTTGCTTCAGCAGCTTGTACTGAGCTCACTGAAGGCAGTGGTAGTGGACAGTGTAATCACAGAATTACCAAGGCTGGAAAAGACCTTTAAGATCATCAGGTCCAGTCTAGAACCAACACCACCACATCTCCAGACCATGGCACTGAGTGCCACATCCAGCCTTTCCTTGAACACCTCCAGGGTCGGTGCCTCCACCACTTCCTTGGGAAGTCCATTCCAATGTCTAATCACCCTCTCTGAGGAAATACTTGCTAATAACCAATCTAAACTGCTTGAGTTCATGCCCTCTTGTCTTGTTGCTAGTTGCCAGGAAAAAGAGTCCAGTCCCCAAGTGATTACAACATCCCTTCAGATAGTTGAAGAGAGTGTTTCCATAACTTCCATAACTGTTAAAGTTTCCACAAAACAAATACAGAGGTTCTTTTCGTCCTCTGTATCACTCACTCCTCTAGAAAGTTTGAAAACTTCATGGAAACAGGTGAAGAAATGTGGAAAGGAAGCCATTGGTAGATGTATTTAGCAGTATATCACCAAATTTTCCTTTCACCCTTCATGTTCTTGCTCAAAAAATGTTAGGCAACCACAGACTCTTTAATGAGAAACCCTCCTTCTATTTCATCTTCATATTCTTATATTGCTCTTGTGAAGAAGGATCTGGAGTCCTGCATTTATAGTCCAAGCTTCCTTTGGAAGGCCACTTAAACCAAGTCCCATTTTTCCCTTTCCTTTTCCTCCAACCTCAAATTTCAATACTTGAGTTAACAATACAGGGGTTTTCCCTTTTGTTTCCTGCCCATTTTCATCCTCAAACAGCTGATGTCCCTAAGAGTAACCCGTTGTCACCTCTCCAGAGGACAAAGAAGTACCTCATTAAATTACTGGGCTTTGATCAAACTTTCAGTGTAGTGTTCACCTATGCTGAAAGAAAATGCTTTAGCTTCTCTGATAAGAAATTAGTAACACTGTCAAGTCCACCATGGCCCTGTGCACCAAATCTACACGTCTTTTAAACACCTCAAGGGATGGTGACCCAACCATTTCACTGGGCAGCCTGTTCCAGTGCCTGACAGTCCCTTCAGTGAAGAAATTTATCATAATATTAAATCTAAATATCCCCTGGCAAAAGATGAGCCCATTTCCTCTTATTCTATTGTTACATGGGAGAAGAGACCAACACCCAACCCACTACCACCTCCTTTCAGGGAATTGTAGAGAGGATTAAGGTCTTCCCTCAGCCTTCCCTCCTCCAGACTAAACAACCCCAGTTCCATCAGCCTCTCCTAATAGGACTTGTTTTTTAGATCTTTCACCAGCTCCATTGTCCTTTTTTGAACATGCTCCAGCACCTCGATGTCCTTCTAGTAGTGAGGGGCCCAAAACTGAGCACAGTTTTTGGGGCAAATTGAATCCAGCATTTGGCAGCAGCAATGCTTAAACCAGCTGAAATAGTTCCTATCTTTTAATAAACACCCCTTTGCTGGGTAACCATGCAAATAGCTGAATCAGAGCTGTGTTATGGCCTGTGGTGCGAGAAGAGAGCACCTTGGACAGGAATTGCCACCACCCTGAGCCACGAGAGCAGAGATGATGCTAAAGAGAAGTGTACATTTCTGTATGAATCATGAATGTGAATCACATGAATCATTTTGTGAATCACAGCTTCAGGAAGAAGCCTCTTCAAACACCCACAAACTGCCTGCAACCCTTTACCAACACTGTGATATCTGCAGGTGTTTCTAGATTTTGGGTGAGACAAAAGAAGAATTATTTGTGGTGACAAATAAATTTGGAATCAACTGACTGCTGGTGGAGCTGTCAATTTCCATGCGTTTGTTGCCCAGATAATTCCTTTGAAGGGGTTACAAAGATGGTTTGAGGAAGTAAAATACTTTCCAGCTATCAGGAAATGATGAAAAGTTAAGTTCTTTTCTGTGGTGAACCTCTCAAAAGTGTGTTAGTACAAAGGAATAGTTTATTTTTAAACCATAACATCACTAAAGCTTTTTCTGAGAAGTGTGATGAGAAAATTTTGTACAAGTTGACCACAACTTGAGTGATAATGACAGGCTTATCTTTGTCTAAAATGTTATTTAGAGGTTTCTAAATTGTATCTAGATGTCTTGAGTTATCAAAAAATTTAGCTTTTCATACTTATCTAAAACTCTTCACATTAATGCAGATTTGGGGTGGGTTGTTTTAATCTTATATGTTCAGCAATAATGATTTTATATCTATGACTTAAATGGTTCTTTCAGTACATTTGAGGAAGGAGAGGCTGCAGTTTCTCTCACCTTGTAGTAATAATGACCTGACAGGTGAGCTTCATAGTAAAGTGAAGAATGAGTTTCAGACTGGACACGTACAGGGAACACTTTGTTAAGTGCCAAATAATTTCTGCACAGTCATTTTCTTAGTACTCCAGTTTTTTTAAGGGTAAATTCCAGGAACTAGTAAGACAATTTTATTCAAATATGGTTCTAAGATAATGGTAACTACAGAAATTTTGTTATGGGCTGGAATAGAGCAGCTATCTGCTAGTAGTAAGGATGTTTGTGATGATCCTCCAAGAGTTTGTAACTTCCTAGTGGCTTAAATTAGCAACAGATAATACAGGTGTTATATCTGCTTTGGTCTCTTTGGTCTTGGTATCATCAGAAATACAGAAAAAGGGAAGTCAGTGATTGATCCACAACAAATTCAAGGATTCTGATGGAACATAAGGTTTGAAAACACCAGTTACAATTTTTAAATGTAATGTAAATAAAATTGTTTCTGACGTGGGAATAATAACAACACCCATGGGAATACACCCTCAGTCTCTGGTTTCTCAAATGATTTTTGGCAAACATTTCCTGTGAGCCTACAGGTTTGTTTATTTGTTTCTTCAAATTCTTTGATGTAGACAGTTGTCCCCAAACTCCATTGACTTCCTTTGATTGCCCACCTAAAGTCAGAAGCTCTAGAGACCTTTGCCAATATTGCATGTTTTAAAGCACCCAGTACATAGAGTTTCTGTGTGTATGTTACGAATTCTCATGGTTGAATATTAACATTTCTTCTCTTTTCAAGTGGACCAGATAAAGCAAAATAGTGGGGAAAACATATCTTCTTTTCTTGCCAAAGTGAACTGTTTGAAATTACTGCCCTTTGGCATAAAGTAGTCAAAAGAGAACTGGGTATTTAGAGTAAGAAAACAGGAACTAGATGCATATTCCCTCTGGGGAATTTTTTTTGCCATCTCTAAATGTTTTAGCTGTCCTAGGAACAAGGGTAGGGACATTGCAAATAAATAGAGTGAAAATGCTGCTTCTAGGAATAAGCAGGAAGAGGTCTAAGATTTACAAGTTAAGACCAAACTTTAACTGGCTTTTGGGTCAGAAAGAGTTTTCAGGGAGCAAGAATCAAAATACATGGTCACTGAATTAATTACTCACTTTCACAGAGTGACCACAGAGTATCAGATTCATTTAGGTAACAATGAAGTACAAGCATTAGGACAAAAGTCATACCTAGTCCTCCCAGAATGCACATTAAGTGCATTCCTTTGTCATATTTGTACTAGTGCAGCTTAATGCTGGTGATTAGGTAAGGAAAGGGGACTCTTCCATGAGGCAGCCTTCATCTGGCATTGAGCTCATATTCATGCCAAAGTTCCCATCTGCAAATGCAATGAGACCTCCATTTCTTTGCAGCTTAACATGTAAGGCTTAGGCAAGATTTATCCCTAACAGACTGACCACCTGTTAGTGGTGGTCATTCTTTCTCTCTTTTTTCTTTTCTTTTTTCTTTTTTTTTTAAACTTACTATGCATATTTTCATCAACCTTTGCATGATGTACTCCTATTTGCAATTATTCAGTGAAGTACTTTAAAAGCCTTCTTTCTTTAACAGGACCTGGTTCCTTGAGCTCTATTCGTTCTCTGTACATATATATGGATTAAGAGAGCACTCAGAAAAAGGGCAGGAGACCCCGATTCACTCTTCATGTTCTCATTCCTCTGCCTCTCTGAGAGCCCCAACAAACAAAGGGAATACTGAAGTCAGCAGGCTGTAGGGCTCTGAAAGAATTGTCTTAACCACCAGCCTTGGAGAGCAAATTGTTCTATCTTGGGAACTGTTTACTCTATGTAAAGCAAAACAGAGGGGAGGTTCACATGAATGTTCCCTACAGGCAACTTCCACTGAGGGGTGAGTAGAAAGGGGATTTTAACCTCATGAATGGTGTGGCAAATGGCCAGTATCCCATGGGGTGTACCAAGTAACAGAGAAGATATTGAATGTCTAAGGTGGTCCTTCCTTTTTGTTCCTACTGGAACTGCTTTTCTGCATTTAAATCAGTTTTTAAAGTGTCCCCCCAAACACACTACACTATTTTGTTTTATGCAATATTTTTAGTCATAGTCCATGGGCAATATTTCTAAGATATTACATATCTGTGTTGGAATCTTTTCCCCTGACCTGCCTCCCGTTTGTGGGACTAAGCCAATGAAAAAAATGCATGGCATACTGCCCTAGTGTTACATGGAATTGGCTGACTCTGCTGGGCTCAATTCTTATCAGATCTTCATACTTTTCTAGTGAGATAATCATCCTTCTAAATAGAAATATAGCTGGATCAACAACAACAAAAAAAAAGCTGATGACTTCATTATAAAACTCAGTAATGAGTGGTTTCAAAAATATGAAAAAGCTGCTCCATATGGATCCTCTTTTCCAGTGACAACTAGGTTGACTTACCTGATGTCATTTTCCCTAAGGGAAAGGGAAACACTGATAAGAAAATTCAAGAAAAAGTATCTATTTTTAGTCTTGTGAAGAGAATAAAAGGCCCATCAGCAGACATACGATTTTGTTCTAGTTTTGAAAAGTTTCGTTGAGATGTCTACTAATATTTTATATGTCTTGTCAAGAATTTACTCCGTCTTGCTTTTGATTCAAGGTATAAAGATGTCCTGGTCAGATCATGGATCCTGTGCCATGTTACAGTACCTTCCACAGCCAAAGTAGTTAAGGGGTAGTTGAATGGCAACAGGGAGCACAAAGAATTTTAAAATGCCAGCTTAATATTTTTGAAGATAAATGCTTAAAACTGTATTTTTTTAAAATTTTATTTCATTTTATTTTATTTTGCAGGTTCCTGAGCCTTCCATGTGTCTGTTTCTCCATAGTTTCAGTTTCCCAGGTGCCAACTGTTGCCATGCTGCCTGCAAAGCTGGACAGTGTTTGAGTAGGTGTCAGTCCCCACCCGCCTGAGGAGTTGCAGGACTATATTATACTTCCATATATTCCACAGCTTTCTTATGCTCCCTCTGGAAATACTTGACCATGTTGTTTTGTCCTTCTAAACTGTTGGCAGGTCCCATTAACTTAGTCCTCACAACAACATGATTTGTGCAAATGGGAACTTGCAGATTTTACCACTTAAAAGTAAGTAAGATCAGGCTTGCTCTGAATTCCTGCATAACTCACAACTTTACGCAAGTCAGAGTAAATTTTGAACAAGTAAATCCATATTTCTACTTCTTTCACAGTGGAAAGAACTGATTTTTGCTTAAAAAAACTCCAGGGAAACAGAGCCACAAGGGGCCTTCCACTTCAGTACAGCTCCCTCTAAATCCTGAGTATCATCCAGTGGAAACCCAAAATCAGGTACCTGTCCTGAGGACAGGACCTAGTGAAGTAAGAGAGAATCTTCTCATTCCATCATGGAAAGCCCAAATAATTTAAAATGATCTGTTTCTAGCACTTAACCCTTTTTCTTCTATTTGGGATTCACTCCCCAAGGCACCCACCTTCCTCCTGGATCTGGTCACAGAAGATAAATTTCTTGTGCACAGAACAAGGATAAAGATGTAGAAGGGCATGTAGTGTTCTGCTAAGTATTTGAGCTAAATGCTGTCTTAGAAAACTCTCTCCTATCTGTATCCTTAGAAGAGAATTGCAGTGCCATCAGCTAAACCTGTTTATGCAGTTTGATTACATACAACTTTTTTCTTTCTTTCTTTATTTATTTTAAAAAATATTTCTGGCAGTCCACACTTAAGATCTTGGAATTTGAGTTACTAAAGTATCTATCACTTATTCCTGAAAATTAAAGCAGTGGTTATCTCCCCTAAATCAGGTATGAGCACAGCAGAAAAACGGAGAGGAAAGGAAATCCATCTGTACTCTGTGAAGGGTTTGGATGATGAACATCAAGTAATTTTGGGAACAACCCAATGAACAATTGGTTAAAAAAAAGTTACTTTGAATATTTATGTACCAAATAAATACTGTCCACACTGTATGTTGCATGAAGCTGGAGCAAGCAATAACTCTCTCATACAGGATATGCATACAGATTTTGATTTAAAATTCCTCAAGCAACCTTATAACTTACATCTTCAGCATTCTGAGAGCTTTACTTAGAAACCTTAATCTGCTCTACTAAACTAAGTACATTCAGGCAGTGGTATTGTTTGGCCTAAGGCACTAGCAGGGCAGAATACACACAGTACTTGGATTTACTTTAAGTCAAAGGAGAGCAAACTCATTGGAATTCTCTCCAAAGTTGAGAGTCACATTCTCATCCTGACTGAAAAATAACTGACTTCAAAATAAGAGCAGAATGTAAGAACAGGTATTGGACTTAAGGTTTAGGTAAGAGAATATGGGTGGAAAGGATTGTTAAGCAAAGGAAATCACATTCTAGAGTTCATGAAGTATAGAGAGAGAAGTTAAAACTTGTAGGATAGCAGAAGCTGAGCCAAGGTAGACATCACAAAGGAATTCAAAACAAAGAACAAAAGGTTCTTTATCCTTATGAATAAAAGGAAGAAGGCTGCTCTGCATTTGGAAAGAACAGGAATGAATAGAAGGTTGTCCAACCACTAAAAAAGTGCTTTGCTTCAACTTGTAATAAGTGACATGAAATACAGGTTAGAAGGGACAAGACAGTTACCTACAGGTAAGAAAAATGTTGAAGTTACTGCGTTTATGGGGGAGTAACTCTGAATTTCATGTTCTGTCCAGAGTTCTGAGGGGACTAGCATATGAAATTGCAAGATTGGTAAATTTTATCTACAAATAAATATTATCTAAAAATAAATTTAAAAATTGTTACCCTATATAACTTAAATAATATTTGTAAAATTTATTTTTATAAAAGATAAAAGATATTCTGTGCTTTTTAAAAAACATTTTGAGGAATGTATGCAGTACCCTCTTTTTTTTTTTTTTTTACAAGTTAAATGTAGTAGATGTAAGATATTTCAACCTGGGTAAAAGGATATTGTGCTCAGTGAGAAATGCTGGTTAGTCATAAGCAGAAGAACTAGTTAGAGCCGAGACTATGATAAGTAAGTACTGAAAAGAGGTGTTTAGGTGTAAGGAAGCTGCTAGTGCTAGTCCCAAAGATATGAACTTAATACATTAAAATATAAGTATCTTGAATAATCACCCTGGATTATGTGAAATGATACTGAGAGAATTACAAATTCATGCCTTCAGAGGTTAATAACAAAATTGAAGAGTCATCCATAGAGGAGAAGAAAAGTTTTGCATTAGCTAATAATAAAACAGATGTAATCCACAGGTGGGATACAACCATGGAAAAGGCAAATTCAGTCACTGGTTTTATTATCCAAAGATTTTCCAATAAAGGTGAGCAATTAATTTTACCCTTATCCAGGGTACTCTTCTAGAATATTATGCATGGATCCGGTTATCCATGTTCTAGAAAGATACAATCCAACTGAAAATTCAAAATGAAACTTTTCCCATCTTACTGAAGATTTTTGGTTTGCTTGTTGGTGGATCAAGTCACTATAGTTTTGGTGAATTTCAGTGGCTATTTTTCACCCCTATTAATCACAAATTAAAGGCTAGACGTTCTTCTAGTCCTAAATATCTATTTGTGATTATCTTTCTATTCACCAAAACCATATGAGAAGTCCTCAGGAGACCTGATGTATAGTTCTTAAAATGAAACACTCATTTTGGAACCCATGTTATGCAACTCTGATTGCTGAGGAGTGAAAATTGTAAAATAATATTAAACATATTTCAACATGGATTCTGACCTTTTTTGTCTAGCAATCCTCATTGATAATTAAATTCTTGTGCACATAACAGTTCTTAAATACCTGTAAGAAGTAGATGTAAGTATTGAAGAGCAAAACTCATCTGTAGGAGAGTGGCTATCTGGTTATATAAACACAGGGAGGGTTAGTTATATACTCTGAATAAGACTTCATGTGCAAGGAGGCAACTAGTAAAAGCTTGCAACTTAGGAAGAGTTACAGTGAGTTGTAAGGGACTGAGAAAGTGATGGGGCAACTTCAAGAAGAAAAACAATCCTGAGAAGATTAATCCTTTAGACACTTCAAGAAGCAACACAGTTGCTTTTATTGCTCACACACTGTATTTCTGAGGCTTCTCTTAAATCAGGCAAAGAATATTAACTTGCATGGTTCTTCATTGATAAACATGATAGAATCAAGTTGGTCTTGATGAAAGGTATTAGGATAGAGAGGTTTGGACTACATCATCTCCTGAGGTCCTTTCCAGCTAAAACCTTTTTAAGAGTTTATGACTGTATAAGACCCATCTGTCTGTATGATATATACACCTGTATAAAGTCTAAGTATTTTCTCAATTGTTTTCATTTTTTTTTTTTCCAAATTTTACAAAAAACTTGAGATTTGCAATATTTTTTCCTTATTTTAGTCTGTTGTCACTTACATGTAGAACAAACTGCATAAGTACAAACTGCCACCAATGTCAAGAGGACCTCTGAAATCTCCAGTTTGTATACAGATTTGCATTTGTTGGGAATATTGCATAGAAAGGATACAAAGATTTTGGTTAATTATGTTTTTTTTAGGAATGAAGCTGCTTTGGCTGGATTGTTAATCTGGTTATAGAAGATACAAATCTGACATTCCAACTGCCAGGAATCATCAATAATTTGAAGAGAATACACACAAATTTCAAATACATCCTGGCAACCATCTATAGGAACATCTCCATGAGTTTCTTACAGGAGTGCAGGATGAGATGAATGTGTCAGACCTTAACAAGTGGAAGTAAAGTTTATTTTATGCAACCATTCTGTGCTTCTTTTTTTTTTTTTTTTTTTCTTATGCATTAAAGTTAGTAACATATTTTCTGCCTGCTCAAGTTGATGGTTGGCAGAAATGAAAAAAAACACAACAACCATCTGCTTAGTAATAAGCAGCTTTACAGTAGCTTCATATTCAAACAACTACTAGTCTTTCTAAATTGTAGGAAAGCAGAAAATTATTTAAGCCAAGACAAAGCAAATCTTTATTGAGGAATATTGGAATTTTTCTCACCTGGGAACTAATTGTGGGGTTTATGTCATGCAGCCAGGGACAGATATTTTGGCTTTTCAGGACACCTGAAGCTCCTGTCCTGGTGCAAAAGCTCACTTTTTGTGTAAATGTGGGTCACAGAAGGAAAAATAGGTGTAAAGATTTTTCAAGCATTTAGTCTTGCAAGTAGGATATTATGGTTTTTCAGAACTAAGCTGGCATAATATATAGCTGTGCCTTTTTGCCTCTCACTGTTGGAAGCACTGGTTCAGATTTTGTCTCAGACCTCACAAAGTTGCCTTTTTTTCCACCCTGAGACTGTGAGACCACCTGTGTCACAGCATCCCGTGATTTACAGCAGTTACACTTTTGTTCCCTTTTGCCTGCTCATCTGCTGTTGTTGATGAAATGTGTCCTTGTCTTTTGTCAGCCATCTGTACCTTGCTAGTCACCTCTTTCGGTGAATCTCTGTCAAAAGGCATCAATGTTTGTAGATTTTCCATGAGATCCTACCCTGACACAGGCAGAGTCCCATACTCTTTCATGCTCATAATCTCCAGTTCTGCTCAAGAGAGTGTGTGGTGTGAAGTGATGGAAAGAGTACAGACCATGGTCCAAACACCATCCCCATAAAAAGGAAAAATGAAATTTGGTGTATTCATTAGACAAGCCCCCTTCCAACACTGATGAAAACTTGTAACTCACTGAAGTTAGGAGTGGCTGGATGAAGTGAATAGACCACTAGTGATATTAAAAATCTATATTCATGGCTTGAAGTTGGCAGTGCATGATTCAGGACAGAACATTTTAAAAAGGTCTTTCTCCCCTTGCCATTTCTATACTTTGCTGTCAGGCTTCCAGTCATTCTCCTCCACTGAATACTCACTCCTTCTTTAGTTTCCTGATACAGGTGGCTACCATTTGTAGAGCTCTCCATTTTTTGCCCGTTTAAAAGCAGCTATTATTTATGCCAGTCCCTGCTTATCATCCTTTTTATTCGTTTAGACAAGAACAGCTACAAAACATTTTAAACAGCTTGAGATAAAGGTTAAGCTTAAAGATCACGTGTTATCATGCACAGCTTCAAAATAATGGGTTAAGCCTGCTTCAACACAATGTTCTGAAATCATGTCTTTAATGTGCATTTAATTTGTGCCACTCTTTCAGATGTAAGAAATGTGAAAACATGAACCAAACTAAAAAGCTATGGCCCATAAAGAAAATCATCTGCAGTAGCGTAAAAGGTACATGCCACACTTTTTTTCACTAGTCTTCATGTGCAAGAGGGCAGAGAATTGAAAAACACACCCTTTTTCGAACGACTTTCGTGACTGTATCTTTTAACAATGGTGTGCACCAGCGACATAGGTCTCACTAAAGAAATGTGATTGTTGGAAGTCCTGGATTTATCCTTCAAATAGTTTTAGAAGTTTTTGCATTAGAATTAATGCTAAGCTCACAGCCCTTGCTACAAACAATAAATTATCACTACATGTCTTGCTATTGAAATAGATTACTTAGCCATTCAGCATTTGCCACGGGATGCTCTCCAGATGTGTTGCATCTGAATTTCTCTGAATTTTCACTTGAGTACTACGAAGTTAATCTGTTGTTTAGCACACCAAAAGAATTGTTAAATATCTGCTAAACATTATACCAGTTTGCAGTGCTCTGGTGTAAGGATTTTTTTCTTCCCTTTATTCCTTCTCTCCATTCCAGTGATCTTTAACAATACCCCACTGTTGCAATGCTGTTCTTTTTTCCTCCTTCAAAGTATAATTTTATGCTAATCCTTGAGCTGTTGAAGAGGGCATTAGCTTTCAGCTCATTTTTTGATTTGTTGTGCTAGGGAAACTTTGTCACTTTCAACCTGGCACAACCTGAACTTTCCACAAGCATTACCTATTCCTTCCATAGTTCAAACGATTTTTTACAAAATTTGGTAGAGATTACATGGTAAGGATGCCTGGTCCTTCTGTCTACTGTATATCTAAAAATCCAAATGCTGAGAGGATTGAACTTTCATCTCTGTGTTGGAATATGGCCCAGATTCTGGATTTCAAAGCCACTAAAAGGAAGACAATCATTAAGACAACGTTCCCTCAAATCCTAGTTCAAATAATCTCAAAGTCTATGCAAAACACAAATGTTGACCTCACAGAACTTCCCAACCTCCAGAATGGGGCACAAAGCTCTGAAAACATTTCCAAACATATTTCTGAAACTTTTTTCCTTTTTATTGTGAGCAAAATATCCCTTGGTTGCCATTAGTTTTACTTAAATCCCATAGAAATATTCAGAGCTTCCTAGTGTATTCAACAATTCAGAAAACTGGCTCCTCAGCTCAGCTCAGCTCAGTCTGCACGATTGCATGTTTACTTAGTCCCCACTTATTTTTTTCAGGTTCACTATCAGGCTAGACAGCTCTGTCAACTCAAAAAGACATGCTTTTTTCAAACTATTGATCTCTGTTGCTCTTCCAAATCCTTTAGTATTGGCTCTTAGGATTACTATAATGCTATAATCATTCTGTTAAGGATTCAGATTTGTGGTGGACTAAAAGATGGTAACATCAAAAGGATTGAAATGCCCTTGAAGCAATCAATTTTTGTTCATCAAATACAAATGCTGAGAGGCTGCTTTCAGCTAATAATTTATAACTGAATTAATGACACATGGCTTCCGTCAGTAATGGTCTCCTCCCTGGGATCTTTTTATTTCCCCTTTCTATGATCTGATTTCATATTCTGGGAAAGGAAATCAGAGTACTAAAGAATTTAATCAGAAATTGGGACTGTCTGAAGTTAAAAGCTTAGCTTCCTTGTTTCAAATGGAGTGGTGCTGAAATCTTCATCTTTCAGCTTTGGCAAATTTGCGTTTTTAAGCCAATCTTACTGATGCAGAATTGTATTTCCACTTTTTTTTCCCTGCATACAAAGAATCACCGAGTTGTGGAAAGAATCTTGCAAACATTTTAAGCAAGTTCCTTACATGTGGAGGTCCTCAAACATTTTGGTAAATGAGAAACTTTCCATAATATCAGAAGGTGCCAGAATATTGAAACAAGCAATTCACCTTTTCTCATTCCAGCCTCCTCCTCATTCGATGCTGGATTCTGGCAACAAGCTCAGGGTAAAACTGCCACTTCTGCAGTTTAAAACAAACTTAAAATTGTTGAGTCTCATTTCCTGTCACAATCCTGTTTCTCTTTTTCTGGTGATTTGAGATGAATCTATTTGTTCAGAAGGGCTATCTGTAACATTGGCAAGTTTTGTTTTTTTTTTCCTTTTTTCTTCTGAATTTGTGTGGAAAGGGGAATATGCCCCAGGCTTGCCATCTGTCAAAACATTCTGCACAAGAATAGCATTAAGAAGTCAACAGTATAGAGAATAAGGAAGAGAAAAAAAAATAAAATAAAAAAGGCTTTCTAGAGGAGAAGTCATACACCTGAATAAGGGCCAAATTATTGGACACCTGCATAAACTGATCTCAGCTTCATGTTTTTTCCTCTCTGCTAGACTGATCAAGGACAACCTAATAATACCAGCTGGGTGATGAAGATGCTCTGTGATGTAGTTTACTGTGGTGTGGTCCTTGTTTATAAGTGTCACATACCTCAGTTAGTATTTGGGGTTCGTCATGCAGGGGAATGATTGTTGTGGCAGAGGGAAAAATATAACCGTGGTAACAGCTTTAGGAATGAAATATCCCATTAATCTAGTTATTACCTCTCTCCATCTCTTTTTGTGAAGCACAGATATTCAGAATCATTGAATCAGCTTCTAAAGTGCTGTTTGCACTTTTCTTAGATGTACAATGTTACAAGCTATACAAGTAATCTTGGGTCTATAAATTATTAGTAGGCTGTCATGTATTCTTTAGGTCTTATAGGTAACCTTATAGATACGTTTCCCTTCATAAAAACCATCTGCCCATATCCAATGAATCCTTTTCTCCATTTCCTTTCTCCTTCAACATCTCCTTCCACTCCCCTAAACTCCCTGTAGCTTATAATTGGTTTAGAAAAGGATGAAGTTATTTATATTCAATAGCTGAAAGTACCTATGATAATTCTGTTATAGCAATTTGTGTCCAATTAATAGTAAATATTCAGACATAGAAAATCTTCAACATAGGTCTTGCATTGGAATTTTTCGGTTGTGCTTGTGTATTAAAAGTGTATGTGACTTGGGTAGCACCCAAGCATTGCTGAGTTTATTGACCTATCTGTTGATTTTCAGGAGTTTAAAACATTTAATTGGGAACTTACAAAATGTGCAGAACCTAGACCCAAGGCAGAGCAAAAACACTTAACCAAAACTGAAATGGTTAAATACAAACAGAAAAGAAAGCACTGTGTAAGCTAGGAAAGCAAGAATATAGTGATGTAAACTAATCTATTCATGAAAGAAATCTCCATATCAGATTTGGATTGTACACCAATCATCAGTATCTGAATTTGTTGAATCTCAGTTAGAAAACAGTGGCTAAAATGCTGCAAGGTGCTTAGAATGTCAAATGAACCAAAGCTAAGCCTCACACAAAGCCTTGCAAGATCAGATCAATGGATGAAAAACAAACATAACTTGAACATTAAGTAAAAAATAGTAACTAAGTTTTGAAAGTAGGTGCACTCACCTGGTCTTTCAAAGTGCTCATACTTGATAACACTTGAAAGACTGATATAGTTTCAAAAAATGTTTCAAAGTAACTGAGACTTATTCCAAATAAAAGTGACAAAATAGCTGAAGAACCATAATAAAAATTATCAGAAAAAAAAAAAGCTTTTAAATTAATTAAAAATATGATAACATTAAACTTTATGAAAATCATGCTCTTTTTCTTAAAACAACCTTACATGCAATCCTCAGCAGAGGAAATTTTAAGTCCCCTCCCACTCTCCAGTTTAATGCAGTCCAAATGTCTCCACAGCTGAAAATGGAGCAAAGACATCATTTCTCTTCATTAGAGGTAGCTGGTGGTCCCAAAGCTCATTTATGACAAATACCTGGACCTTCTTTAATTTTGTTTTCCAAGTAGTCAGGAGTTTCCATCATCTTCTCCCAGTTCTCTTCTGTTAGTTTTTCATTGAGCCAAGATGAAAATATGTTAAAAGTTATGGCTCATATACAGACTTGTGGAAGCAGCCCCAAAAAGTGGACTCTCAAGAGGCCTCCAAGATGTTAAACAACCTTTGGCTCCAGAACAAAAGAGATAAATGTCTGTTTCTTCAGCGTAAGGCTTGGTACATCTGGGTTCCTTTTATTGTGCAGGGTGTCAAGTTATCTTTTGTCTCCCTACTTGCATCTTTGGGCTCTCAACATTCCTATGACAACGCTGAGCTGACTACGATCACAGCCGTGGCTTTGCCTGAGCTGGAGTCCTCAGTATCGAAGTGCAGGAGATGGCCCCTTCCAGAAACAGCAAGTCTGGCTCCCCAGGGCTGCTTTTCTTTCAGTTTTTATTACAGGAGCAGCCCTATCCTGAGTCCTCAGAGCTGCAGAAGGAAATGTTGCCCATACTACCAGAAGCTGGCTCCAATTACCAGCCTTTAATCGAGAGGCATGAAGATGCTGAGGTACGGTCATTCTACAGACACATGGGTATAAACTTGAAATCTGCAGATAACTTCAATGGGATGGTTCACATGCCTGAAGCTCAGTTAGTATGTATCTTCCTGCTGGAAAACTGGTCATAAAACTTCTGAGTACTTCAATGACTTTGGGGGCAATGGACCACCAAGCGTCAGAAGGTACATTCTGTGTGAAGGCATAAGAAAAACATTCCAAAAAAGCTTCCTCAGTAGGACAATAAAAGCACTTGAATATGCTGTTTACCCCAGCAGTTCCTGGCACTGCTGTTAACTGGGTTGCAGCCTCAGTGACATGTGAGTCTGTGTTAACAGTAATTTTCAGAAGCAGATACCTTATCAAACATTATTCTAGTAGGATGGTACACAGCGTCTTGATCAGGGTTGTGGGCAGGTGTTTATCACTTGTCAGTTAATTCACACATGGGAAAACACTGAGAGAAATCTTTAAAACTAACAAACCCTGTTTGGCAGGGTAATAATAATCCCAGAGGCTATGGCTGATGACTAGAAGCTATAACTAGCTTGAAAATTGTTAGTAACACACCTTTTTACTTCTCAGCTGGCCTTTGAAACACAGAAGAAGGGGAAATGCTGTTTACAAGACATGAAACCATATTCAGTATCCCTTTGAAGTCTCATCTTCTAGAACAGGTCCATAACAGCTTTACTTGAGGCTGTAACAGGCATCTCTGGTGTGAAGGGGGAGAGAGGAAAATTCTGAAGATGTGTATCCAGCTTTAAGGTAAGCCTGATGCCCTGTCAGTGGTGCTAAAAGGTGCAACAGTTTCCTCTTGGGATAGAGTCAGGTAGGAAATCCAATGCCATCTCTGTCCCACATGCCAGCCCTTTCTCTGTCAGCCATAGGTGAGAAGGAAATGTTTGCCTCTGCTGTGTGATATTCCTGTTATTGAAGGTAGCTGTGAAAGACACGTCACTCAAACATTCCATTTTATTTCATTTGTTTGGGAAGAAATGAGTAAAGACCTCAAAGATCTACCAAGTTGCTTATGTGTTCATGCTTGTTAGGATCTGAAAAATATCCTGTTGTCTCAGATAAATGATTGTGGGTTTATATGGTCAGTGCTGTACAGGCTCATATTTGTCAAGCAAAATAAAACAGTGGCTATTGGTGTTTTCTCCCCATTTTTGGTGAATGCAGTCTAAAATAAAATGTCATTGTTTTCAGAAGGATGGCCCATCTGTAGAACTTTTTTATGGCATGTAATAAATAAATAATAATAATTTTTTTCATCCATTAATGATAGTAAGGACTATGACATCTAAGCTGGAATTACTTTTTTGTGGGGAAAAAAAAAATAAATATATCTAAGCCTTATGACATAATGTAAAAAACAACAACTCACATGGAAGATCTGGGTAAAAACCTGAAACAAATTGCTTCATTGCTTCAAAGTCTTAAACATTTTTACTATTATTAAGTTTTCTAGTCATAGACCCAACAAGTTAAGAAAGTCATTTTAGTCTCATGTTTCTTTCATGCAGGCACAGCAGAATAGTGTGAAGTTAATATATTGAGAACACAAAATATGGATCAAGTCACTGAAAAATATACAGCCCTTCTCCACACCAATTCTATTTCTGAATATGTATTGCATCCAGTTTGGATGGAAGTGGCAGTGTCAGTAGTAATGCAGAGTCTGGTGGTTCCTGAATAGCCAAGGCAGCACAATTCAGCAAAGGAAACACCACTGTTCTCAGCACTCGCTGTGAAATGAGGGGCAGGGGGTGGGTGATGTCATTTTCTGTTGTATGTTGTGGAGTCTGCCAGGTTGACCTGAGCAGCTCCTTGTGTGCCTCACATTTTTGTCACCAGTCAATAGAAGCCGGCACATTCATTTGCAACACCCCCCCACTTTGTAAAGCAAACTGTGTGCATCTGAAAGCCAAAGCAGTGCAGGGCTTAAATCCTCCTGGTAGCTCTTTAACAACCACAAGCATGGGTCTGCTTTTCCAGCTTGCTTGCATTTGCTCTGAGTTATTTTCATATGGGTCTCAACACACCGAGTTCATTCTTTGTATTTTTCTATTGATTTTTCTATAACTGATGTGAAATAGAAGTATCTGTTGGGCTCTTTGTTTAACTGCATTTCCTCGTGTTTTCCCCCTTAATCTTTGTAAACGTAGATCTTCCAGAGGTTATGGCAGAATGTTTGTTATCACTTCTTGTCATGTGATATTTATCTAGCTGTGGCTGTGATACTGCTGGTGTTCCTGAAACGGCGCTGGGTTTCTCTCTTATCTTTCTGCAGGTGTTGGATTTGCCAGTCCCAGGGAAATCTGGTATCCTCAGTAATAGCTCATAGCCTTTAAAACCAGCAGTCTGGGATTTTCCCAGAAAGTTTACCTCCTGATAAACTGGATTCTTCTCACAGAATGAAAATATACCCAAAAAGGAAGAGGGCAAAACCAGCTCACTGAATTTTTTTTGCTGCTTGATTGGCTAAATCAACTGCACATTTCAAATCCTAAAATGCAAAGGGAGATAATCAACATTATGATAAATAAATAAACTTGAGACTTAAACATGCTGTCAGTTGCCAGGATTTTTGCCAGTGAGTACAATTCATCTGCCCAAAGTTCTGTCTTCAAATTACTATAGAATAGATGGATCATCGGATTTCATCACTCTGAAAGTAGTCTGAATAATTTATCCAAGGGAAGGTATTTTAAAGCTTTCACTTTTCATTACAAGTAGGATGTCTGACAGAATAAAATCTTGTGTGCTTGCTTTTCTGAAGTGTACGTGGAAACTTGTCAGTTGACAACCCCAGGAAAAAGTAAAAATCAGTTGAAAGAGCTGATCTTTATCAAGAGCACCCTAGAGGTGGTTGTTTCCCGTGGGTAACCATGAGTATATTCTGCTGGAGTAGGATTTACTGACGGTTCTGCAGCAGATGGAAATCTGTCATTTACCCAGAACCATGGGTTTCTCTTCTTTTTTTTTTTGTTTTTGATGCCTTAAAATCTAGTAGCAGTAGCAGCAAAGTTTACCCATATTGCAAACTTCATTGAAATTCAAGGGAAGACAGAAAACTTTCCAACAGCACTATTTTGAAACCGACCTTCTTCAATAGTTTCCAAACATCAAAGGATTGTGTATTCTGTCTGCAAGTTAGTTTTCCAAATAAATTATTATTTGATTCATCCCCCTATGATCTATTTTTAGTCTTTTGGGAGCCTTTTGAAAGCACAAGTGTTTTTTTTCTTTTTTTCTTTTTTCTTTTTTTCCCCTTGGTTTGGATCATATGGTTTGGAAGCTCTTGCTGCCTGACAGATTCTCACACAATTACCCTTCCAGCAAATTCACCCTTGCTGGAACTTACTTCTTAGGCATTCCTACAGTGCCCCTTGCACTCGTGGACGTCTGTATATTCTGCTGATCAAAGAGTGTTCTTCTCCATCCACTTATCAAATGGTTTATTTTTACATAATGTGCCTGTTGACACCACAGCTGCTTTTTCAAACTGGGGAGGGGAGAACTGCTGTTGAAGAGAGAAGATGACGTTAAAATTGAACTGTACATTTTTGCAAGTAGCTGCACAGCTGTAGCTGTGCTTTTAGGGGTGGGCATTGTCCTCACTGACTTTGTTTACAACCAAGTTGACTACCCATGTAGCAGTCTTACAGCATGAGTGGGGTGCCTGAGGGATGCTGTTTTAGTAGAGCTACCCATCTGCTTGGCTAAACTTGAGGCCCCTACTTTATAGTGCATTATTTC
>NW_009953302.1:343892-349307 GCF_000747805.2 Chaetura pelagica
CCCTACATAAATTTAAGTTTAATGCAAATTCAGTGGAAAAAGTGTATCTCTTTTATTGGATAACATGCCTTAAACTGGTATGTACCAACATGTCACTCCTGACAACCACAGACTGGAAAACAAGTTGCAGATAGTTATAGCAAACCTATATGAATTAAGACTGTAGATTTTTGAATACAAGCACATGTGGAGTTTAGGTTTTTTTAATTAATTTGGCTGCAGGCAGATCTGGTTTGCTCTACTGCCAGTAACATGTAAATACAATTTTGTGGTATCTGTTCTATTTAAGGCATTTTAATCTACAGCCTTTAAAACTTGAACTATTTATTCCATGCCCATGGTTATGCTGTAAGGGATAGTAGTATTAAAAGCAAAGGTAGTTTTCTCACAGCTTCCTGGATGTCTGAAGTAGGCAAAGTAGATCTCTGTTCTTTGACTTTTCTCAAAGATGCCATGCAGACTGTACCAGCTTCTGAACTCAACAGATTAACTCTGCCAGGGCCCAGCCTCATCAGATTTTACATTTCTTGTCAAATCATAGGATCAGGCTGTAATACAAAATAAAACCTGTGAATTGCTTGTGTTGCTCCCTCTGACTTTCATTTGTTGTGGCATAAAACAGAGTCTCAGAGCTTCTTTCCCCTCTGCTGTCAGGAAGTCACTGTGACTGATCCAGGAACCAAAGATGTGCTTTTTCCTCCCCGTGAAATAAAAATACCTTTGCTGTAACTAGAAAAGTTTCTGTTTTCTTTGCCTCCCTTTATAACAACTGGATGAACAACAGTCCCTGCTACAACCAGGATTTTGCGTCCTCATTTAAGCATGAATTTCTAAAGGGTTTTTATTTTTTTTTTAATTCCAAATACTATTGCCCTGCAGACAATTCTAGTTAGAAACAGAGCAATGCTTCTCAGCTTTCTGGATGTACAACCTGAGATATGCAGCTGGTTGCTTATTGTTTTAACACACATAATAGTTCAAGGAGCTGACTCCTTCATGGCTGTGCATTCCTCTCACTGGTACTTTGACTCAGGGAAATACCAATCACCAAAGTGTCCCAAGTCTATCCAAGTCCCTGCAGATGAACTTTTTCCCACCAACCAAACTCCTCTGTTATAATGAGGATACAAGGTGTAGAGAAAGCAATTGTATTTTTTTGGAAAATAGACTTAAAAAAGAAGATCTTGCTTGGAAAGTGGCCATTTTTACCATTGAAACAATCATGAAATAAAAAAGTGACAACTTTCCATCAAGCTTCTTTTTCTTTTCCTTTTTTTTTTTTTTTTTTAAAGAGCCCCTAGAAATGGTTCCACTTTTTGAAAGTAGTATGTATTTCTATGTTACTCACTCTTTAATGTGAAAATCAGAATGTACTCAAGCAACTTCTCAGCCAAAATCCTCAAGAAATTCTCCATAACAGATTAAGATTCTCTGAGGAGCTGTTGAAGCTGATGATACAACGAAGTATTTTTAAATATCAAATACTGGGGGCAATGATTGGTCTAAAAACCTTGCAATTATTATATAAAATGCTAAACCAAATTTACCACTGCCTAAAGTATTGGCATAAATGGGAAATGCCACTGCTCTGTGGAGGTGCTTCCCACAAAGGAGGCAGCAGTGTGGGCTGGCATAGGAAAAGGCATCTGGAAAACATGATACAGGTAGAAAATAAGCAGCTCTATCTCTTACCTCATTTTATCTTGTGCTGTCTTGCTTAGTGATATGTCTTGTGCAACTCCATCAATCTTTCTCCTTTGATCCTGTGGCATAGCTCTGGTGCCACCCACATTTCAGCTCACTGACTTTGTCAGCAGAACATTACTGCCACGCAGCAGAGGGAGCAGACATGGTCTTTCAGGCCCTCTTCTGCTGGCAGAAGATTCCTGTTAACTGCCATGGGATGCTGCATGTAAGATGTCATTGGCTTAAATTATCCAACCTGATTGAAGCAGTCCTTCTTGAAAGTGAGAAAGAGCCACTGATGTCTCTCCCACTCCAGGCTGAGTGAGAAGACAGGAGGCTTCCCTAGTTTGTCACCCACATGGTTTGCTTCTCTGCTGCCCATGCCTTTGGAGCAAAGTGAATGTTACCTGAGACAACATCCTTCTGCAAACCTGGAGTAATTTTTCTGTCTGTCTTTTCACCACTTCAACTCCCCATGCTATTGCCTCTTGTTTTAGGTCTGAGATTTAAAGAGATTTAAAAAACTTGTGAGGGGAATGCTTCACTCACTTCAGGCTCTTGTGCTTGCAGGGGATCCCGACACTCTGCATGGCAGTGCAGCTGCAGTTTGAACAGCACGATGCCCAGCTATTGTTTAATGTAAGTTAGAGTAATTTCCCCTGCTTGCACGCTTCATATCTCCATCTCCACACCTGGTTTGGAGCTCTGATTCCCCCAGTTGAGCCATTCTGCTGCCTGGAGGCACCTCGTGGTGAGGTCAGTGAGCTCCGTGCTCCAGAGCTACAGCCCCAGGGCTCACACAAGGGATAAAACCACAAAGAGATAAAGAATATAACTTCATCCAGTACAGACTGGCAAATACTTCTGTAGCAGCATTTGACAGCTCTTTGTCTGCTCCTCTGTATAAGCTTAGGACAGAAGAGCAGTACTGCAATGTTGCAAAGGTCATTTGAAATAGGCAGAATTTAAGAGTGAAATTCCAATCAGAGCAAGTGACTTAATCTCTCTCCTGTCTCAGTTTCTTACCTGTTAAATGCTAATCTAACAAAAATATTTACTGTCAGTATAGGTACACTTCTGAATCTAGCCCCCTTCACGTGTTACTGTAGGCTGTTTATCCAGCCTATCCTCACAAAAATTCAAGTTATCAGACTTGGAGCATATACTCTGAAGCCTGCAGGCAGTCAGCACTTTCCATCTGAGCAGTGTGGTGCCCAAACTGCCCTGCCTTCGTGTGCTATTTTGTTACTCAATCCACCACTTTTTCTCCCTGCAGAATGTAACCTACTCAAATATCTGTGATTATACATTCATAATTGCAAAGTCAAAATAAAAGCCTAGAGCATATGGAAATGATCAGAATCTGGTGTAATAGCAGCAGTGCCATTTACTGTATATAATCAATTTAGCACACCAATAAATACATACATATATAAACCTCTGACAAGCATACTATGCTTTTCTATAAAACTTTTCATTTAAATTCTGGTGCCATTGTTTTAGAATAAATTCTCGTGTCACAAAGATATGGCTTTTTATTTGATTCAGTCTTATTGCATCATTAAAATATTGGTATCTTTTATGCTTTGCAAACATTTGTGGACACACCATTAACCAACATAAAACACAATGCAGTAACAAATGCCTGTTTTATGACTGCTGTCAGACTATATATTCTCTAATGGTCTAACATTATCAGCAATCTAAGCCTAAATGATCACAACTAAAGGTCTATGAAATACAAGACACATATATAATCTCCAGGAGTCGATGTATTGAAACATTAGAATTAAAGGTTCAGGCAATCAATTCAACCAAAACCGTTTTTTTGAAGAGGAATTTTTCATTCAAGCAACCAAAAGGAAAAGGAAGGAAGGAGCAAGTTATTATCAAACGATCACCCGTGCCCAAAGAAGATATAGTTTCTCTGGACATTTATGTACTGTCAGCAGCAGGAAAGAAAAGACAAAAGAACACCAGGTGAGCTAGAGGAAGAGAAAAGGAATTTGATAAAGGTGCAGTGTTTATATCTTTATTGCTTTTATTGTATTTTTTTGATCAATGAAATTGTTCCACTACCACTTTGTAAGATTGATTTGTGTTGTTCCCTGACACGTTTTATTTGGCCTGAGATTTTTACTGTGTGTCTATAGGAGCAGAAGAATTTAAGACAAGGATGATAAATTACCAACAACATATGGTTCATTCCGAGTTGTGTGAAAATACTCTCTGTGCTGCTGGAGAATGCTACTAATGAAAGTGTATCAGGGACACTAGATTGAGCTAGCGATAAAGCTGTTTTGTTGTCTGCCACGTGGTCAGTGGTGAACACATCCAGGGAATGAATTTGCTTTTTGCATGATGACCATTTGAAAGTGAATTTATTTTATTTTTATTTTTTGCATCTCCTGTGTAAACCCTAGAAATTAACTTTTTCTTTTGGTTGCCTTCTTTTCTAAAGGTGATGACAGGATCCATTTCATTGGCATAGAAGAACAATATTAATCACAAGGGTCTGTCAAGATACATAATGGCAATATATGTTGGAGAAGAGTCTTGGCAGAATGCGCTTCGTATTATGAATCTCCCTTTTATTGTAGTCTTTGACAGCAACAGTTTAAAGGGTAAAGAGAGTTCTAAAATCTTGGCACCACAGACAGACAATGTTGAGTAAAGAGAAGCAGGGAGGAAGAAAAGCAAACAAGTTTGAAAGAAAGTGTCCAGACTCTTAAATGCATTCCTAACCAAACAGTGAAGGAATCGTGTTTTAGTAAGATTCTAAAGTATGCCATTTACTCTCCATCAAAAGGTTTGTGGGTTTTTTTAAGTTTCCTTTCTAAACTAAAAAGGTAGAAGGCACACAAAAGTCTGCTACCTAAGATGATTTTGAAATACAAAGGTTCTGTGTTTAGTTTACTTTTTGGATTAGATGTGTCACTTCCAACAACCCCAACTAACCTATGCTCTCGTCTATCCTCTCTGCATCTTGTCCTTCTTACCCAGATTATATCTCATCCTTCAAGCTCTTTCTAATTTTTGTTCCCACTGCTTCCACAGATTTCTCCAAACCTTTCACCACTTTTGAAGATCTACATCTTTTGTCATTTGTTTATTGTCCTCTAATGAAAGTATTGGAGTTGTTTATGGAATACTAATTAAAACTTCTTTACCCTTTTCCCTTTGGAAACCAAACGGAAACGTTTTCCATTGACTCAAAGCAAAATAAATGATGTGGATCTGATTTATCTTATTCACACTGTCATTTGTTAGATATCCTTTTTTCCTTGCCTGCCTCTGTTTTTAAGGCTGTATGACAGTAATCAGAATTTGAGAAATATTTGCCCTCTATACATTAATCTTTTTCTGATTAATCTGAGAAATAAAAAGTAATAAGTATTATGATTGTTTAATGTTCTAAACCTTCTTTTTCAACTCTTGGGTCTTTGCAGTGATTTATAAAGTTGTTATTCTTCTTTCTGATCCCGCCTTTTCTGTGGAATAATGTATTACTTGGAAATTATTGTAAAAAGGGAGTAGGAGATTATTCATGAGTCACAGTAGAATTTTGCTGAAGTGTCTGGAAGAACACTTGTTTTCTCTGACCTTAAAAAATTACAGTCATTTAAAAAGTTAGGGGCAGGATGACCCATCATGGTCTAATGAACAAATTCTTTTCCAGTTGTACTGAAAATAATTGCACAAAAAAGCCTCAAACCCAACAGCTCATGT
>NW_009953302.1:349353-368894 GCF_000747805.2 Chaetura pelagica
ACAAACTACATATATGTAAACTCTCTTGAATTTGTTGGCTAATATCTATTTGACTAAGGACTGCTCACCCAAGAAAGGATTTTCAGGCTCAAGTCCTGCCTCAATATTCTCCACTTTAACTAGGCAATTATCTCACCCTCCTGAGTAGATTACAAATTATGCAAAACTATAAACAAGGATGAAAGGGCAAGAGGAAAATAGAGATAATACATGAAGTATGCATCATACTGTTAGAATTCTTAAAAGTAACACAACTTACACTTTGGATACAGAACAGTTTTATTTTGAAGGTTTAGACAATATCCTTTGGTAGATCAAATATTGCATCTGGAATTTTAAAAAATGGAAATTGAAAATAAATGGAGAAGAAGCAAAGGCACTCTGTGTGCTGAATGCTAACTTGCACAACATGGGAACAAAAAGAAACCAAAAACAAATATAAAAGGTGAAAAGGAAAAAATCTTGTCTGTTTCATTTTCCACAGATTCTGTGCTGCTTTTTAAAGGACCGTGATTAATTAAGGGGAAAATTGGAGAAATGCAAAATTTTGGGAAAACAATGATATTAACAAAGGAAAATTGTCGTTTTTTGGATGTTGCACTGCAGAAGCAATTTTTTTTATCTCCAGGTGACTAAAAATGTTAATATTTCTGTTGGAAACATTGCTGTAGAAAAAGGAGGTCTTCCACTAATCAATGAACTCATTAAATTGTATACAAAGACAGAAATAATTTTGGGAATAATTAAAACAAACATAGTACTAGTCGCTGACGAGAGAGAGGAAAACAGGTTTGTGAAAAGCTTCTGCTGAGGAGCTTCCCAAGAAAGCTGCTGCAATTATGCTTAGGACTAATAACCAGACAAATAAAAAGTGTTTTGTTTTTTTCTTCATTCTTTTATAACAAAATTACATCCTTGTTTTATTGACAGAAATAGTCTTTGGTAACTCATCTTGCAATAGCAGAAACTTCCTACAGTAATTCCAGAAAGGAAAACATTTATCTTCTTGTGGTGTTGGTCCCTTATCCTCTGAGTTAAAGGTTCTGTTCACAAATGCTTTTAGAAAAAAATACTTGTTAGATCTTCTGGGCAATTCCTGCAATAGAGTTGCAGGCATAGGATTGCATGCATAAAATTACAAGCCTAAAATCTTCTAACAAAAATCTATATCTTGGCAACTAAACCTTTTTTAAACTGGTGTTTCTGAGAAGTCTGGGTTATTTATGCTTTTATTCAGGTGTAGGGTGGTCAGTTCAAAGGCAACACCCTAATAATTAATACAGTGTGGGGCAATTTATCTTTTTGGCATGAAGAGTTTTCCTTTACCTTTACTATTTCTGGGTGAAGAGCTCTCATCCAATGCAGGAAAGAAGGCAAAAAGTTTAATGATATTTTGGTAGAATGTCACTATATTTTTATACGTTTCATTGAATTGTCTATGTAGAAATTGAGCATTACTTTAGTTATCTGATACACAGAGTTCAGTCATGCTACTTGGGCTGTATGCCTGATCTTCTCAGTGGTGTAATACCATTTCTGTTCTTTTTGTCACAAAAAACAGTCCAAAAGGCTATTGAACAATTTTGTTCCCCTTCTCTGAAGTTATGTTTGTCACCATTTCTTAAAACAGAATTTTGGGCCAGGGGAGACATGAAAATTAAAACAAAGTCAGCACAACAAGTTACAATAAAGGTTTTGTAAGATTTTTTTTTTTGTGTGTGTTTCTTACCCACCTCTAAGATTTTAAGTACTATGGCTTGAAAATGGTTCCTGATTTGACCCTCAGCTCTCTGAAAGAAAATATCAAAATGGAGAAGTCATTCAGACTTAACTGTTTCTGGAAGACTTTGTAAGCAATAAAACTACTATCGTTCTGTTGCATAGAGAAGAAGGATGTGGGTAACAGGGTCTCTGTTCTGCAGATGTGTTTCATTTGGGCTTCCCCACCATTGGCTACAAGACTTTTTGAGAGAGATGGAATATTAGAACAATTAGATCATTAACTACAATAAGAAGCTTTCTTTCTTCTTCTACTTTTTTTTTTTTTTCCTTTTTTTTTTTTCCCCTCCACTTTTGTATCATCTAGTTATTTACTGTATCTTTTACAGATTGCATTACTGAAAAGTAGAAGCAGGGTTTTTTAAAAAAAAATGTTGAACAGGATGCCTTGCTTATTCATACCTCTCTAATAACAGAATTTTACTTCATGTGGGATCAACATACAATGCTACAAAATGTATCTTAACCCCTGCTGTCCCAACTAAGTAACGTAGAAAGGTCTCAGTATGGCCATCTAAATGATGCACCACTTGAACAATCTCTGTCTGAAAGTATCTGGTTGTAACCTTGTTATTGTATTAAATCATAACATTCATGAGCACAAAATGGGAAGGAGAAGATCTTTCAGACTTGGAGTGAAGATGATACAAAATGTATTAACATTAACAGTGGGAAAATTTGTCTTTATCCAGGTAAACTATGGCAGGTTCTGCATTTCATGGAGTTTGAGAGGAAGGGAGTCCAAATGTTTTGCTGGCACCTGGCCTTCTTCTGATGTATCTGTAGGCTCACTACATGTGGTTTTAGACTTATTTTTAGAGGCTCATTATGATTTACTTTAGAAAGCAGTGAAAGAATTAAAAGCAATTTTCTTAACAGACCTTGGTAACATTTCTTTGTTTAGACAGCATTTATAAAGTGTTCATGTACAATTATTATTAACATTATTTATTATTTACTTTCACTTAAATTGTAATGTCTTTTCTTTAGCTATCTTGTTTTAATATATGGATTGGGTTGAATTGGATTTTAAAATACTGGATTTCATGTGTTGCTCTATTGGATTTTTGCATTGCTGTATTTAATGCAAAGTTTGTTCTGCTTCTGTGCATATAAAATACTCTGATGTAAGGATTGTATTTAATATAAAATACTCTGATTGTAAGGATTATATTTCATACAGTGAAGATAGGAATAACTGAATGAAGGTAGATAGATGGCTATTTTTTTTTTCCCTTCAAATTCCTACTGGAAAAAAAACATGTTTATTTATTTTAGGTCTATAGTTGCTCCTGAAACTGTGATGCTCCTTGAGGACTTTGAATTTTCTCTGAAATGGTGTTTTGTGCATAGGTTTCTCACTACAAATCATGTGTTTGCAGTGTGAGATTTCTTTCATGGCTATCATATTGCTTCTTCATCCCAAATATTTGCTGTCCTTGTGTTTAGACTTTCTGCTGTCATAGACTTCTCAGGAAGGTTCTGTGGAAGAATAGTTTATCTCTCACTGCCTGTTGTTGCAGAGTAGAGAAAACGAGCCAACTACTGATATCCCTAAGATATGGTGATCTGGCACTTTGGCACTGCAGCTTGAGAAAAGGCTTCTACTTTTTTTTCTATTTTCAGATGTACATGTATATTCCTGTGACAAACAGCACTCAGCTAAAAAACAAAAGGGCAAATCAACATCACATCAAAATTCCTTTACTTGAAGGAGAAAATCAAATGTCTCCCCCCCTCAAATAACCTTCAAATACCCTAAAAGTCTGTCCAATTAAAATGGTGTTTTGTAAAATTTGGAACTGGAGTACTTAGCATTTCAATTCAACTGCATTTTAAAGGAAACATTTTAATGTTGGTTTCAAGGCTTGTGGAGGGACAAATATTCTAACTTGATGAACTCTGATAGAAAATAAGTCTTAAAAAATAATTCTCTATAATGTTATGAACAATTTTCCTGTTTGCTACCAGAAATGAAGTGTTAAACATTAGAAAATGAACCCTGTCTTTTTGATAGAGACAATGTTGTGAGGTTGTTAACTTCTACAATGAGGAGGAGTTGTAGCATGTTAGAATCTCCATCCTTTATCTTCTTATGAATTTAAACTTGACAAAATAACTTTTTACTAACAAACCCACTTTGTTTGTTTATTTTACTATTTCTACTATTTATATAGTAGCTTAAGTTTTAACCCTTATATTACTTAAAGCTGTATTCTATTTAAGAGCTCAGCACTTCCATCTCTGAATAAATTGCCTCCTAAAACTGGACTAGATTGATCAAAAATATTTTAAATACAATGTAAATTTGGAATCTAATTAGAATAACTTAATTACTGTGATAAATTAAAAATATTTCTAGAGCTATACTTTAGTAGCTAGTATAAAGATTCACACTCAGAGTATTGCTTATGAAGAATTAATCTATTGAACTGTTTCTGTGTCTGTCTTGCCTGGGTGACAGCACCCAGGGCTGAAAGACTCAGCAAGGCTCGATGAGTCCAGGTGCACAGAGCACCTGAGAGAGCTGTAAGACAAAAGCCATAAATTGACAGTTTAATTCTTAAAACCTTTTAAGATACAGTGACCAATTGAGATGCCTTTTTCTGGGCACTTAAATTCATCATTTGAGAGACTACACCTGTGGGCCATGCAAGGGCCATTTTGATTACTATGAAGTTCACAGATTTGATAAAAGATGTTGAAGAAAAGCCAACAACAGAAAATTGAAAAAGCTTGGTCACTTAGCTGCATTTCCCCTAGTCAATGATTTAATGAAAAATCCAAGCATCTGCCATGTGGGAGAGAATGGGAGTTACAAAGTCAGTTTAGAGAGCCACTAATTCTGACAATCCCTCCCTTTCCCTTTTGTAAATCTGAGGACTTGGTATATCTTTAGTTTCATGGGAGGTTTTACACAAATAAAAGAGGCATGCAATGCATTCTTATGGGAAGGACTGGGAGAAATGTTCCTGGAACAATATTCAGGTTTTTTATTCAGGTGGAAGAAACAAATTTTTTTGCAGAGCCAGCTGGCTGGTCTGTAGTTTCAGCTGAAATCTGACCTATGTTTAAAACTCCTCAGTAAGATAAATTGAGTGGCTAGGGAGGTTACAGATGGATCAGGGACTTCAGAGAAGTGGTAGAAAGAGAGTGGCTACACACAGGGAAAGAACTGTAATGCTCTGGAAGTGTCACCTTGAGAAAAGACAAGATGTAATTTTGGGGTCAAGTCATTGCCTGTAAAGGAGGCTTGTATCAGTGGGCAAACCAAATGCTCTCCTCTCTGAGTTCTTCTGGGACTTCAGACTTGCTGTGTAAGTAAACAGGACTTTATCTAAGAAACACCTGACACAATCAGTGTCTCCTTCTAGCAGAACAAGCTACAAATCTATCAGATTTGGCTAATCATTCACATCAAAGACAGGCAACAGAATGGCTACAAGTGGAAAAGCATCTTAATTTAGATTTTCTTTTCCAATCTGTACAAAATATTAGAGTATGCAGACAGAAAAGATTGGTTCAAACCTACTTTACTGTTACCAGAACAGGACAGTTTCTACTTTATCCAAACATGTCTTTCCACTCTATGTCATTTTTAGCAATGAGGAATATTATTTTTGAGTGTACAGGCAATTTTAGAGAGGGTAAAGTGTCCAGTGTTGTCTTTAGCCCATAGTTGTGCATAAAAAGAGGACTCAAGCACACCATGCAGTCATCACTGAGCATTTGAACATTCCTGCAATACCTTCAGCTGCTTCAGCCAGCTTGCTAGGGTGGGATTTTTTTTCCCCCTCAGACAGTTTGATGGCCTGATTTTACCCTTAATGTGAATCAACAGACAAATGGCAGTGAACTAACAGTCTTGAAAAAAGTACATGTTCATCAAAGTCATTCTGGTAAACAATTTTTTTCCCCCTCAGACAGTTTGATGGCCTGATTTTACCCTTAATGTGAATCAACAGACAAATGGCAGTGAACTAACAGTCTTGAAAAAAGTACATGTTCATCAAAGTCATTCTGGTAAACAAATTGTGGCAGGTCTATTAATCATGTCAGTTTTATGCTCTCTTCTTGCTCCCTTCCCCCCATTCAGCCTAGTTGTCATGTGCTGTGTTTGCCTAATGTCAGCACCAGAATATTGGAATGAAGACAGACAAACCAATACAGAACTGATATATTATTTAAGTAATTCACCTGAACCAGACACCCCATGTGGCTCATAGTCAATAATCCAGACTGTTCCATGTCAGTGAATGAGGACTGAGGCATTTTTCCCACTAACTTGATTAAAAAAAAAATTAATAAAATTAACATAAGTATTTTTATTCCTGGGCTGGTTTAGAAGCTGCATGCTAAGCTGTAGCTGCAGTTTACATGGAGTTTTCTGTGACTGCATTGTGCAGAAGTTGGGATTTTATTTTCTGCTTACAAATTTGCATCACTAAATAACCACATAATTTCACACGTGTAAACAGAGTTCCCATAAAATCTTACCGGTTCTGAACACGGAAGCATTTGTGGGAAATTGCATGCTCATTTTACAGTCTACACTCCTATTCTGAAATTAGCTATGTGACAGTAAGATTGTTTCCAGATCTGCAAGTTTTTCATTTTTATAAGAATACTGTGACCAAAATCAGAAAATAAATCTGTGGCTTTTTTTGTATGCGTTCCCATTCTTCCATTTTGCTGTGAAAACAAAACAAAAAAGCCTTCAAGTAGAACTTCTGGGAGAAACCCCACATGTATAACCATCTGTTTTCTTGCTAGCTTTTTTTTTCCAAGCAGTTAGGGTGGCTTCTTTAGCTTTTACCAGTTGCCAGGTTCAGGTCTTCCGCCCAGAGGAGCTGCACACCTTGCAGGCAGATGTGGGTACGTAAGGATCAGAAAGACTCTCCCTCCCTCCTTACCTCACTTCCTTACACTTAGTCACATCCCCACACACAAGTGTTTACAAGGGGAAGCCTTGTAAGAAACTTTGCCCCATTAGGGCCAGCGTAGGAGCTATTGTGGCAGCACAGCAAAGAGCCATCTCACCAGGTGGTCATCTCGTGAGCTGTGGAAATGGGCCTTTCTGAGCAGCTTCCCAAGCATTCAATGACTGTAGAATTGCAAGTAGTAAAGCTTATTTCACCTCATGCTGTGATTTCTGAGCTCTTTTAGGATGTGTGGAAGTGTGCAAGAGTGGACAATATATTGAACACTGTGCAATGGCTGTTTGGCCTCCACACATCTTGGCACATCAAGAGCTCTTCCTATATGTATTAGAGGGTATCAGGCACAAACACCACCTCCATGAGATGAACTCTCTCTCTTAGGTTAAATTATAAAATTTGCAAAGTATTTAAATGGAAAATAGGCTCTAAGCCATAAGTAATGTCCATTTCAGAGTGACACTTAATCTTTTTAAAGTACAGATCTGGTTTGTGGTGGAGGATCTAACGGTTGGATTTGATGAACTTAAAAGTCTTTTCCAATCAAAGATTCTATGATTCCTTGATTTCCACTTCCTCTCTTGCTGTTTTAAGTGAATGGTGGCTCTGATAGAAGCAGTGGAGCTTTAGGAAATAAACACAAGAGCAATACCAGCAGTTTCTGGTGTACTTGAGAGAAAGGGATTCAGCACAGCTATGCAGCACTTCTTGGATATTTTCCATTACAGGAATAGTGCAAGGAACAATGGGAATGGCAGATTGACAGCAGAGGAAAAATAAGAAAATCAATATGAATCTTACTTTTTAAAAATATTGCACAAAAGATGGATTGTTATTTTTTTTTTTCAGGCAATTTTAGAGAGGGTAAAGTGTCCAGTGTTGTCTTTAGCCCATAGTTGTGCATAAAAAGAGGACTCAAGCACACCATGCAGTCATCACTGAGCATTTGAACATTCCTGCAATACCTTCAGCTGCTTCAGCCAGCTTGCTAGGGTGGGATTTTTTTTCCCCCTCAGACAGTTTGATGGCCTGATTTTACCCTTAATGTGAATCAACAGACAAATGGCAGTGAACTAACAGTCTTGAAAAAAGTACATGTTCATCAAAGTCATTCTGGTAAACAATTGTGGCAGGTCTATTAATCATGTCAGTTTTATGCTCTCTTCTTGCTCCCTTCCCCCCATTCAGCCTAGTTGTCATGTGCTGTGTTTGCCTAATGTCAGCACCAGAATATTGGAATGAAGACAGACAAACCAATACAGAACTGATATATTATTTAAGTAATTCACCTGAACCAGACACCCCATGTGGCTCATAGTCAATAATCCAGACTGTTCCATGTCAGTGAATGAGGACTGAGGCATTTTTCCCACTAACTTGATTAAAAAAAAAATTAATAAAATTAACATAAGTATTTTTATTCCTGGGCTGGTTTAGAAGCTGCATGCTAAGCTGTAGCTGCAGTTTACATGGAGTTTTCTGTGACTGCATTGTGCAGAAGTTGGGATTTTATTTTCTGCTTACAAATTTGCATCACTAAATAACCACATAATTTCACACGTGTAAACAGAGTTCCCATAAAATCTTACCGGTTCTGAACACGGAAGCATTTGTGGGAAATTGCATGCTCATTTTACAGTCTACACTCCTATTCTGAAATTAGCTATGTGACAGTAAGATTGTTTCCAGATCTGCAAGTTTTTCATTTTTATAAGAATACTGTGACCAAAATCAGAAAATAAATCTGTGGCTTTTTTTGTATGCGTTCCCATTCTTCCATTTTGCTGTGAAAACAAAACAAAAAAGCCTTCAAGTAGAACTTCTGGGAGAAACCCCACATGTATAACCATCTGTTTTCTTGCTAGCTTTTTTTTTCCAAGCAGTTAGGGTGGCTTCTTTAGCTTTTACCAGTTGCCAGGTTCAGGTCTTCCGCCCAGAGGAGCTGCACACCTTGCAGGCAGATGTGGGTACGTAAGGATCAGAAAGACTCTCCCTCCCTCCTTACCTCACTTCCTTACACTTAGTCACATCCCCACACACAAGTGTTTACAAGGGGAAGCCTTGTAAGAAACTTTGCCCCATTAGGGCCAGCGTAGGAGCTATTGTGGCAGCACAGCAAAGAGCCATCTCACCAGGTGGTCATCTCGTGAGCTGTGGAAATGAGCCTTTCTGAGCAGCTTCCCAAGCATTAATAATTCAATGACTGTAGAATTGCAAGTAGCAAAGCTTATTTCACCTCATGCTGTGATTTCTGAGCTCTTTTAGGATGTGTGGAAGTGTGCAAGAGTGGACAATATATTGAACACTGTGCAATGGCTGTTTGGCCTCCACACATCTTGGCACATCAAGAGCTCTTCCTATATGTATTAGAGGGTATCAGGCACAAACACCACCTCCATGAGATGAACTCTCTCTCTTAGGTTAAATTATAAAATTTGCAAAGTATTTAAATGGAAAATAGGCTCTAAGCCATAAGTAATGTCCATTTCAGAGTGACACTTAATCTTTTTAAAGTACAGATCTGGTTTGTGGTGGAGGATCTAACGGTTGGATTTGATGAACTTAAAAGTCTTTTCCAATCAAAGATTCTATGATTCCTTGATTTCCACTTCCTCTCTTGCTGTTTTAAGTGAATGGTGGCTCTGATAGAAGCAGTGGAGCTTTAGGAAATAAACACAAGAGCAATACCAGCAGTTTCTGGTGTACTTGAGAGAAAGGGATTCAGCACAGCTATGCAGCACTTCTTGGATATTTTCCATTACAGGAATAGTGCAAGGAACAATGGGAATGGCAGATTGACAGCAGAGGAAAAATAAGAAAATCAATATGAATCTTACTTTTTAAAAATATTGCACAAAAGATGGATTGTTATTTTTTTTTTTCAACAGAGATACTTTTAATACACAAAATACTTATGGCACAAAAGTATAACAATGCATTTACTACAGAAAAATGTGTATCACTTATACTATCAGTGCTATGTTAACAGAATATGATTTTTTTCCCCCCTGAAAAAACAGGAAAAGATGCATTTCCTTGCAAAGGTTAGATATAACTATAGCTGGACTAATGCTTTGAGTCAATGATTTTTACAGTACGCATGGAAAAAACCCCACAGTCCAAACTGGCAACTTGATTCTATATTTCCCCTTATTTTAAAGACACTGTAGCTATAGGAGAGAACACAGAAATAACTAAGGATCCCACTGTCATTCCATCACATAGAAACACTTTGGTATGGAAAAAAACCCACAGTCCAAACTGGCAACTTGATTCAATATTTCCCTTTATTTTAAAGAAACTGTAGCTATAGGAGAGAACCCAGAAATAACTAAGGATCCCACTGTCATTCCAGCTCAAAAATGTTTCTACAGCTCCAGCATTAAGTGAGAATCAGCTTGACGTGAATTGAGGTCCAAAGAAACCACATTTTCTGTAATTTATTTTAAAAATGATTATAATTATTCTAAGGCAGCTCTGGTTTATGGGAGCCCAGTTGTGATATTCATACCTGAACTTTTTTTAATGTTTTGTAACTGGGGTTTATGTCTATTAGAAGCTTTACTGATATTGTCAGCTGTGATACTGTTGAGTAGAAGTTGATGGCTGAATAAAAGTTTGAAAGCTAAAGCAGCTGAATTTAATCAGTTTACTGATTCAAAGCTTTACAAAAGTAACCAATTAATAATACAAAAGACCTGACTGGAATAACAGCTTATTGAAACATGCTGCTGCCATTTGCAATAGTTCAAATCTAGCTTGCAAAATTAATTACGTATTTTTACACTTTATTTGTTGATTACAGAGTATTTATAGTACTATTTTATTTACCCTTTTTTGGTTTTAAAGCAACATAAAATTAGCAAAATGCCAGGTACCAGGATGAGTTTTATGATATCTCATCTGGCATTCTCAAGATAAGAAGCATGATGCATATACAACATATAAATCCTCTAGTGACTAAAAACATTGCTTATCTTGTGCCCTCAATAAAGGAGAAAATACAGGACTTAGCTTATGAACTATTAGACTAGTGGACTAAACTAAAGGTTAGAGGAATTTTAACTAAATCCTAAACACCATAAAAGTACCAGGAAAGTTTGATTCAAAACTTAAAAAGAATGTGACATATTATATTTTAAATAAAGAATTAAGCAATTAAGATTAGGAATTAAACAACCCAGTTAACAGCACAGGACAGCAATACAAAATGTAACAGGAACAGGATTTAAAGTCTAGAAATTCAGAAGAAAGTAGATCCTTTTTTTAAGGATCCTCATTTACCTTTCTGAAGATACTATCTCTGGTAAAATGAGCATGGCAATTATTGGTGAGGCAGCAGTGTGTCTGATGAGCAGAACTGCTGCTTCCAGCTAACAGGACAGTATTTCATCCAAATAAGATGGGGTAAGAAGTTTGGCTTGTAGAGTCTGCAAACTGTTTGCTTGAGTTTTAAGGATGTGTGAGTAGCATGAGAAAATGTTTAGCTCTTGGAATTAAAATTGACTCCAGAGAGTTACAGGCTTCTCATGTCATTGTTCAGAAACTTGTTTTAAAACTCTATTCTTTCTTGCAGGTTCCTCTAATTATTGATCACTCCCATTGAAGACAGGAGTAGACAGAACTCTTAAGCACCAAGAGGACACTTCCAGTCCAAAGAACATTAGGTGACTTGTAATAGTAATAAAAGAAATGTAGACACTTTTTTATAGGCTGACAACATAAAAAGATGTTAGAACATTCTGATGCTTCATGAGGTAGTCAGTTACAAGGACAAGATTGTGTTATCCAAAGGACTTTAAAAAATCCTACTAGAGAATATAGGGTTTAGCTGCTTATTTTCAGCTGTGGAAAGCTGAAAAAGTCCTGTTCAACCACTGCTTTATGTGGGAGGCAGAGTAAAACTGAGAGGAGACTGCTTTTGGAGTTTTACAGACTCTCATGTTTTGTTTCTCTGTGGACCTGGGAGCATCTTAGTCTCAATAGCACTGAGCAGCTTGGAGCCTAATCCCTAGCCAAACCTCACTGTGATTCACAAGATTCATTCCTGAGGGGCTTCGTCAGCTAAGTGTTCCCAAACCACCCATAAGGGATCAATATGTTGTGTGTGCTCCCCCCAACACCCAACAGTATTGCAATGGTGATGCCTCTTGCTCTTTTCTTCTAGAGAGCATCTACATTGTCTTATTAATGAGCCCCACATGGTTGTTCCCTCAGGGGTGGTTGCCTTAGCCTTCTGTTGTGGCCTTGACCCATGTGTATTATGAGTGGGATGCTGGGAACCCTGCGGAGGTGGGAACCTCAGATCTGGCCTTGCAGCACCCTTCATGCACACAGCTTCGTGCAGTCTCAGGAAACCCCACTCTCCCCCAGATTTCCCCTTTGAGGAATAAGAAATCTTGGGCTCACCACTGAGCACACACAAGAAACCACGCACTGTCAGGTCTTCTGAAAACCTCCACTGCTCAGGTAGTCACCCAACCTGTAGAGTTGGTCTGTACAGTTTATGCCTTCCAAATCTGCCTACTGCATCATGTATCTGGCTCACATGAGCACATCACAGCTGTAGGACATGAGCTGGTCACAACTTAATGACAACTGTGTGCTTTGACCATTTACTGCACATGGTTCTGGCCACTGTTTGAGTTACCCTGCCCTGGCAAAGCTGTTTCCAGCAGGTCTCAGTGCCTCCTATCGCCAGTGTGTGCAGCCAGCCAGAAACACAGATAAAGGCTTTATTTGCACAGTTGTGTTTTTTTGTTTGTTTGTTTATTTGTGTTTTGGGGTTTTTTTGTTTTTTTAAAACCAACAATCCACAAATAAGAAAAAAGAAGCATTTGCTGCAGAGACTCTATTTAATCTTGCCCATTTCCCATGCTCTGCAGTTGCAATGATGACATGAGACAGAGGGCAAAACTACCTTAATATCAGAGGTGTACAGGGCTCACATAGTTTAGTCTGGGAACACACACCTTGAGCCAGTTTAGGTCAGTGAGGATTATTCTAGGAAGCCACTGCAGTTTCTTAGGGCTAGAAGACCCACAGGAAATGTAATGTTCTGATTTTCCCTGGTGAGTTACTCACTTTGCTGGCTCCCACCACACTGAAGTTATTTGTTGCCTTCATATGCTATTTTCTCCCACTCATGGCTTTTGAAAATAGCACAGCTCACTGGTGTCCAGATTGCAGAAGGAAGAGGCTGTTGGGGTGGCATTGGAAAAAGAGAACTCTTAGAGGTGCTAATCCCCCCTAGGGACATTGTATATTGCATATTCCATTGTTACATCCAGGGCAGAACTAGGGTGCTATGCAGGCTTCAGGTGTCATCGTTTGGATTTGGACTGGTACTCACAAACCTTTTAGCTGTTTGTGGGTTTTAGTTAGTTTGTTTGGGGTTTTTTTTGGTGTTTAGTGCAGATGTTTCTTGCAGAAAAGACCTTCTGAGGCAGCTTGAGAAAAAAAACCCCAGCTCTTAGGTAGTCTTATCCTGAAATGAATTGCAAGATTTGTGGGAAAAAGTGGAAGCCCAGGAGATGAGAAGATCCACAAAAATATTTGGATGAATGTTTTTTTTCTTTACATTTTTCCCACTAGAGGGTGAGTTGTTCTGTGTCAAACTGAGATATCTGAGCAGATTCCTTCAGCTGGGCTGGAAAGACTTGATCAGGTTCTTTCTTGGAGAGACCTGCTGGGTCAGGTCAAAACTGTTGGTGAGGGGATATAGTCAACTGGGGAACCATAACCCAAGATGCTCATCTCACTGAGATCTGCTTTTTACATCTCGGAGCCCTAACAGTGTGGAGTGGATTGCTATTTTGGTGCACATTTTCAAGCAGGTCAGGCAATCTCTTTTCCAATGCAGGAAAATTGTGCCTGTTCTCTCCCATGTAATTTGTGGGTGAGAATAACAGGGTGCTTTATCTAGGGCAGTGATAATCTGCTCATCAAAGGTAAAGGATGTCATTGCATCTTGTCTCCTGCTCAGTGCTGGCAGTAATAAGTCCTGGTTGTCAAATCCCTGCTGTCTTGTGGTTAGTGGTTAGGGCAGCTTGTTGGAGGAGTCCTTGCTCTGATAAATACCTAAGACACTCTTTGATTTCCAAAGCTCTGCAATTGGACTATTAATATAATTAATTCACTCGCTCACTGAGGGGCAAAATGTTCACGTATATATGAAACTGGCTGAACACTGCAAAGACTCCAGAAGCAAGCTCATGGTTCCAGTTGACTATTTTGATATATATGACAGTGAAATTGTTCTTTCATGCAGGTAATATCTGGACTCATGTGACAGAAAGCACTGAATAAGCAGTTACATTCTTGTACTCAGGATCATTGCACCTGTGAGACTATAAGTATGTTACCAGATTTGTGTAACTACTTTTGTGAGTAGAATATCCAAAGCTATTGCTCTTTGCTTATTAACAATCTGGGGGAAAAAATGCATAATTAGAGGGAAGGTAAACATTAAAAAACGAATTAGACTAGTAGTACTTAGGCTGATCAAGATTTGATAAGAATGGTAAAAAGCATGGGGAAAATAAAACACAGTTCAAATGTAACTGCTCCTAATGCTGAGATGGAACAATCTGAATGAGTTCTGCAAATTTTAAGTTCAGTGCTGGAATTCAGGAAACTAAACCTAGGCATCTTTGACATTACCTCAAAGACACTCTGCCCCCAGCCTGCAGCTACAGAGAAATCAGTGAAGAAAATGTTGCAAAAAAATGGGAGAAAGAAATCACAGTATTGCAGTGCCAATAATAACAACTGCAGTATGGCCTCAGTTGTATTCCATTTTGGATATGAGATCCTATTAAAAATACTTCTGAGATATATATATATATTTGATGCATATATCTTAAATTTTGCAGCTGGAAAAATAAAATTATTGAAGGAATGGTGAGACTTTGAAGAGGCTGGAAAACATCAGAATGTAAAAGTAAAGATAACATGAGTTAACATATTTCTGATTATGAGAGGATGGATTGTTTAAATGATTTAAAAGTTGAAAAGTTTTTAAAGTAAAGATAAGCTTTCTACAATATATGCTCTCTTTTGGGAATTAATTTCTACAAAATACTGTTGCTTGCAAAATCACACTGTGATTTAAAAAGATTTCTATTTATTTAGCCAATAAGAAACAGAATTATATAAAAGGTGTCAAGATCAAGTGTAAGGCTCCTGCATGAGAATGAAATTCAGTTACTTCTTAAAAAGTTAAGAGGCATTTTCTCTCATATTAACCCTTTTTCTGCACATTTCAGGGGACCTTGTGCTCTTTTGTGGAATATCTGTGATTTGCCACAGTTGGATCAGGAGGCAGGACCTCCCATTAAACCAGTAAAAATTTCTATGTATGTAAATGGGTATTATACTCCTGATAGTGCTCCCCCACAGGTTGTAAAACCTTGATACATGTTGATAAGTCTCTATGGATGCCTGATTTGTGTTTAACTTCTTATGGAGAAGAAAAAACATGTGGCACAGAAAAAAACAACACCTGAGCATAAAGGACACAGCACTGGCTGTTTTCCCTCTCACTAATGAGGGGCTGAGATGAAAAGCAGAAAGATGATTTGCATTATGTGGGAACCATGTGACTTGACCAGAAATCTGCATCCTCATTTACTGCCCTGTCCTGGGTGGGTTTAGCTTGGTATATAGGTAGCTCTGCCTTGGCCTTTTAGTTACAATGTTAACTGATTGCTAACTAGTCTGGATGATTTAATTATTCCAGCTTTTCTTCCTTTTTTTTTTTTTGTAATTAATTGTATTTTTATTTTGTTTCCTTATTCCCAATGGTTGTTATTATTATTATTAATTATTACTACTATTAATAATAAATATTCTTATTGATTATCAGCAGTTTTGGGCAATCTGGATAAGTTTTTCTAATCCTCTCTGACTGCTCATGTTTCCCCTCTGCCATTTAGCACATTTTTGACAGGACATTATTCTTGTTCCAAATCTGAATTCATCTTTTAGGGGTTTCTTTGGTAAAACACCCAGGAAATCAATCACAGCAAAATGTCTTCTTTGAAATCCAAACTACCCATAAAAGATGCTTTCTCCTAGTAGTCATTTTAATCTAAGAAAAGTAGGAAAATCAAGTGTTACTAAAATCTTTAATGAATATTGCACTGAAATTCCAGAAGCTAGATTTGCACAGTAGCTCACAAGTTGAAATCTACTGCAATTTAAGAGCTTCTTTTGTGTTGTGTTATAATGCAGGTGCTGCAGTTTTGGGAACTGTAAAGTCCAGCACAGAAGATCAATCATTTATTTTTTTAGATAAAACAAAAAGGCATGTAAAAAACTTGCTTTTTGCATTGCTGTTCCACTTCTGTGCTGACTTGTCTGGCACAGTGATCTGCTAAAAAGCTGAACCTCACCATTTTAAGAGTAAGATGAGAAATTTTCCTCAGGAGAAAAAAGCAACTTACCAAAATTGGTAAAAATAAATAAATAGGGTGATTGAAATGTTCAGGGTATGCTCTGTAAGTTCTCTTGCTTTCTACCATATCTGTAATTTGGATCAGCCACCAGGATAGTGTGTACTTGAATAGCAGAAAAGTGCCCAGCAAGGCTCAGGGAGAAAGCTCTGCAAATTGCTAGCTCACCTCTGAGCTCTGTTGTGGATTATAGGATCAAAAGTCATTACAATACATGCTTTGTTTGCTGTTGTGTGAATGAAAACTAAGTTTACTGTGCAGAATGTTTGGCAGCTGGATTTTCACACTTGGAGTCAAACAGGCTTGTTCATATTTCTGAGTGACATTTTCAGGGAGGTTGAATTTATTTGGAAGTATCCTCATACTTGTGGGTTTGTAAGTTTAGATCTTCCCCAATACACTAGTGAATATGGGTAATTTAATCATAACTGCCCTTCTCTGAGCAGAGGGCAAGCAAAAATGCAAACATTTCCATTTCCAGTGGCTGTGCAAGACTTTAGAGTTTGATGGATTTTCCTGCTAAAAATTTCTAGTGAGAATAATTCTCAAAACCATTCAGTCCTGTGCTAACTATGCTCAGCCTTGAATTAGTGGTAGAAAAAGCAAATCAATCCATAATGCCTCAAAAGCTTGTTCTAAGAATTCACGAGGTGTTAAACACTGATGAGTGGTCCTGCCTACATGAAGAATTATCTCCCCCAGTTGCAAATTAAGCTGCATGCATGACTTAATGGTACCTTCAAAGCAGTAATTAGGGATAAGAGGATTGAGGATATTTATAGCTGTTTAAATTATGAATGCACATGTTGAAATAATGGAAGTAAATTCTGCAAATGTAAGTTGGCATATGGAAAAAATATGGACAAAAGAATAAAAAATCAAGTAATCAGAAGTGCACAAAAAGCAGGTCTGGGTCAACTGTGTTTTTTTCTAATTGTAACCACAACAGTGAAACCTTCCTGACTTTGCTCTTGATGAAATATCAACCTGTAAAACCTCTGTGAACTGATTAGGAAGAGAGAAATCAAATACAATCAGTGTAGTTTTAATCCTTTAAAAATGCCTTGGTACTTGAGAGGGCTACTGATGTTGAAAGCAAAGCTTTTATTTTGATGACACTTGTAAAAAGAAACTTTTTAGGCAACCCAATATCCACCTTTTTGAAAGCTAGCATGTTAAAAAAAATTGTCCCTCTGATCAGGATAGTTTGATAAATGCCTTTTGATTCCCCAATACCTCCCTTTAGCTATGAGAGAAATAATTATCTCCTATCTCTAATGTTACTTGCTTTTCTAGAGACGTGTCCCTGTAAGGTATGGTCTGAGGCTGGTGGGGAAAGCTCATTTTGTCTTCTTTTTGCCAGAGGAAGAAGTTACTGAAAAGCTGGTCTAAGTAGAGTCCCAGAGAAAGAAGGGAATGAATACTCAAACACATCATTTGTGAGCACCTTGAAGATAATAACTTGTTAACCAACAACTAACACAAATTGTCAACCAAGCTGAGTATTTCCTCGCACCAGCTCTGACACAGAAGGGAGGGCTCCCCTGGCTTTATGCTGTTTCATGAAGATGGATCTCCACCTGGCTGGCAGTTCAGCAGAAAACTGCCTAGGAAGTAGAATGGACCCCAAACTGAGCATGTATTCTTAGTGTTAAACCTCTGCCAAAAATATTTTTAAAAAAGCAAACACTGTATCAGGATGTATAAACACGAGTGCTATATGTAAACCAGCTGCTCTGCTGAATACTGGCCTCAGCTGGAGCATCACTGCATCCAATTAGAGGCACCATATTTCCAGAAGTTTGTGGACCAAAAGAAGGGCAGGGCAAAACAGAGCAAAAAAAAAAGATTGATCAGAAACCTAGAAAATCAAAAAGAATTTGAATGGGGGAGGACAAGGAACAGAAAGCTGAGGGGTAGATGTAAATCTTCAAATACGTAAAAGGCTGTGGCAAAGGTGAGGTTTACAAAATGTTCTCCAGGAGTTATTTAGGACATTGATCCATTGATCTTTAGGGTGAGAAATAGCAGGCTAAAAAGCAGCTAGGAAGTTTTAGGTTAGACATGAGGAAAGATTTTCTATCAGTAAGGATAATTACACGGTGGAAGAAATTTCTGAGGGGAGTTAAGGAGTTTCAATTCCTGGAAGTTTTTAAGAAAACATGAGACAAACATCTGTCAGGAATGGTTTAAGTATAGCTGATTCCTCCTTTAGACTAGTTGACCTCCCTACTAACTCTCTGATCATGACTGTTTATCCTGAGTGATTTGTAAGATGCTGGTTTAAAGGTGATAAGGGCAAATGTGGTGGATATATTGATTTCCCACTGTCACTGCCTGATCTGGGTGCTGGTCGGGGAAATGATGAGCTAAATTTACCAGCAGTCAGAGAAGACAGTGGAAGAGGGCAGAGTCTGAGATGAGTACTAGGGGTAATTTCCTTTTCCTCCCTTGACCTCCAGTTTGAACTTAGCTGATGGACTTGCCATCTGTAGCTGCTTCTTAAAGGACCATGCTTTCACCCATGTGCTGTAAGAAATGGCATTTCCAAGTTCAGAATTGATCACCTCAAGTGGGCAAAAAAGAAAAGTAGGCTAAGAGCACTTTGATAAGTAAGAATGTAGCAAGGAAATACCTGTTGCAGATCCAAGTTTCAGTAAGACAGAACAAAGAGACAGAAAATGGTAATTTCCTGTCAAAGCAATTTAAGTTACAACAAAAGGTCATTTGAACCTTGGTGAAAGTGGGAACAAGCTGTATTTGGGATCTGCAGCCCAAGAGATGAAGCTGGCATCTTACCATCCAAATGATGAGACATTGTACCATATGGCTAAACTGTATTTTAAACTGCCCTCATCACATGAATATAAGAACCCTCCAGTAACGCATTAAGTGGGGTGATTTATATCTGCCAGAGGGGTTTGTTCTTTTGATCATTCCTTTTCCTGAGGGGCACTGTATTGTTCTGGTTTAGGAGTTTTTTAAATGGTATGACTGATTAAAAAAATGTTCTCCAACACATGACTTTGATATTCACATTTCATTCCCAGGAAATCTTCAGGATTTATCAGTCCAGTAGTGAGACCAGTGAATTTTCACTTGGTTAATTTTTTTATTTTATTTTGAATGATTCTTTGACTACACAGAGTCTACTTTAACTCCAAAAATCACTATTTTTTTTTTTTTTTGCCAGAAATGAGGAAGTTCCAACTTTAAAATGCTTCATAAGCATCAGTACTTACTGTTCAATATTAACCTCAATGAGGGAAAAAAAATCTAAGAAAGGTAGGAAAAGAGTTTTACCTTTGTTAGGCAGTTTTTCTTTTTTAAATAGATACAAGTTAGTGCATTTCCTCCTATTCATCTGCTA
>NW_009953302.1:368948-423179 GCF_000747805.2 Chaetura pelagica
AGCAGTTTCTGTGGAGTTAAGGAAGTTGAAATCTTCAAATATGTGAGCAGAGAAGTTCAGTCATTCATGGAATATCAAGTCATTGATGAAGAATTTAAAAACTGGGTCCAAACAGTCTTTCAAAAAATGTGGGTTGCTACTGACTTCATATGTAGTGCCTAATAGTAACCAAAGATTAGGTTCATTAATTAGTGTTTACAGTCATAATTCCAGGAAGTCCTTCATATCAGGTCTAAATGTGAAGTACCAGGCACTGCTGAAAGACAAATTTAACACATTTCTATTAATGATCACATGATTAACAATTTCTAGCATATTTATGTCCATACCAAGATGTTGACAAATACGTTTTCATCCCTCATTCAAACTTCAATTTTGTCATAACCAAGCTGGCAGGACTAGCTACCTTTACCTTGTTTCCCTTTACTTCATACACACTGCACATTGTCTGAAGACTTTTTATTCTTTCTCCGGTTTTCAGAATTCATATGCTTGGATTCTGATGCTCCTGCTGGTTTAAGGAAGAAATGCAACACTAATAAATTATAATAAATTGTCAGTCTCAACGGGTCTGTGACCTTCAATCAGTAGGGGGCTATGTGCAACACTTCATTTCCCCTTCTTTTAGCTCTGGCTGTTTCCCTTGCTGTTAGGCAGTGTCCTTGATTTATGGGTGGGCCACCAGCAGGATGTCTCACCTGCAAAAATAGTTCACACTGTGTTGTTTATTGTACTAAGTAGGCTTCATGCTGGCTGAGGGTTTTTACAAGGGAAAGGAGCTGCTGTCAGTCTTTCCATCATCTGAGCAAAGCTGGCTCCAAAGTTCTCTCAAATTTCTACATGAAGTCTAGGAGCAAGAAGCCAGAGAGAGCTATTGGCCCTTCTTCAGTGAATCAGTCTTTTCTGTTTTTTTTTGACTAGAAGTTTAACAGAAGATGAGAACAAAACTAATGAAAAGCAGGGATAAAACTTTTTAAAAATCCACTTTTAGTTTAGAGCAAATGTTTAATGCTGCCTGCATAATTTTAAATATCTAATTTCCCCCCCCCCATGCTAAATTATTACCTGCTGTGTGACACGTTGCTGTTCCTTGTGATTAAGACAAAAGGTTTTGATTTGCTGAAGGAGAAGAAAAAGGAGCCTCAATTGTCCCAGCCCTGTAATTTTAGTAAAAATACTGGACAGAAAAATTAGTTACATATTTAGCTTCTAAAACAGGAACAAGGAGGCAAAAAAAGCAACCAGCAAGCCAGTAAAACTACCTGCGTGTTCTGCTTTTATGCCTTCTTATCTGTAAGGTTTTCTAAGAGGAGAAAATTCCACGTTTCACCAAGGCAGCATTAAAGAAAGGAAGTAAAGACACTGAGACCATCTTTTGGTTTTGCATATATTTACACTGCCAGGTTTTTGGTACTCTGCTCCTTCTCAGCTGCTTTGTGCTGCTGTGATGAGCAGTCACTGGGTGGCTGCTGGTTGGCACGGCCAGTTCTGTTGCATCACCAGGGCTGGACTATTACAAACTTTTCCATGTTATGGAACTTTAATCAGCTGCTTACTTGAACAAGACTAAAGTCTTGTTTCAGTCAGTTTCAGCCACACATCACTGTGTGGTGATTTCTGAGTGTCCCTCAATTAGAATGTAGTGTCATGATGGCCCATTTTGTTGCTGTTTGCTATTTATTAATTTTCTTTACAACTCTCCAGGTGTTTATTTGATAAATCTTGCTGCTACTTTTCTGGAGCTATATTTGTTTCCATGTAGTTGCATTTCAAAATATTTTAGATTTTCTTTTTTCTTTATATGGGCAATTTAAGTTTTTCAAAGTGCAATTATGGTTCAAATGAACAAGTGACACAAAAGGAAGAAAAAATTTCTTCCTAGGTCCTAAAAAGTTTTGGATGTGTCATGGAACAACCTAAGAAGACTTTATACATTAAATAATGCTGCTTATCTCATTAAACTAGTATAAACTGGCATATTAACAAACATGCTGTGATGCAAACAGCCAACATTTCTGAAGTTAAAAACACAGGCTCAGGATGAACAAGTTAAGGTTACATATATAATCAGTGCTGTAGGTACTCAGAAGGAAATTAATGATGATATCCTACTTTGCTACTTCATAATGTCCTTTGCTAAAACATCTACAATGTTTTTCACCCCAAGTTTTTTGGTGGTTCTTTGGTTAAAAAAAAATTAAAATGTTTTGGTGACTTACAAAGAGAACACACCCATCCATCTATCTATCTATCTATCTATCTATCTATCTATCTATCTATCTATCTATATCTATATCTATCTCTCTCTCTATCTATCTATCTATCTATCTATCATCTATCTATCTAATCTACCTACCTACCTATCTACTTGCCTATCTACCTACCAGCAAAGCATGCAACTTAACTGTTGAGAAATGATTCTCACCTTGTGTGTACTTAAACCTACTTAAAACTGTCACAGTCACTACCTTATACCAGAATATTTTATTCATGAAGGAATATGGGTTTTTTTAATGCCTCTTTTTCAGAAAAAAATGAAGTAAGAAATAAGTAAAAAGTAATAGCACCAGTTGCTTTGTGCAAGTACTTGTTTTCACGTGTAGACACTTTTGATATGCTGGGTTTTATGCCATTTTTAGAAATCTAAGAAATGGAGAATACTTCTAGAAAGTGACTAGTCTTTGCAGTTCCCCTGTGTTAACTGTGCAAGATTTTATCATTTATTATGGAAAGAATGCAACCAGAAATAGGGTTGTAGATTACTGCAGAACAGTGGGTTTCAAATATTTTTCATTCAGAGACACCTTGAGAAAATTATGTGTCTGATTTCACCTTTTTTTTCAATCTAAAAAATGAAGCTGACATTAGTCCCTCTTCTTTTTAATGCCTTTTTTCACATCTCTTGAAAGTAGTCAATGGACCACAGGGATGATCAGGTCACTTCTTCAGAAATATTTATTAGCCTGAGTAGAAATTGTCCACTTGATAAATCTTTAAGATATAGTTGTCTTTGCTCCCAAACAAGCTTAAATAATAGTAACTTATGAATAAAATTCTGCTGGTTTAGGTCCCTCTGCTGATGCAGAGACGAGTAGCAATTGTGATGCATTTTGTGGAATGTAAATTAAACATAAAGTGAAATAAATCTGTAAGGCTATGCTTTATGGGTAGCCTGGGTGAATAAACATGTCATGTGCTGCATAAACCTCAGTTTCAATAGATCTGACTCAAAATCAGGGATCATGGTTTGTCAACAAGCAACAATACATTGCTGACCTGATCTTGAAGGCCAAGGGATTTTCCACTACACAGAATCTCCTTGCAGCTTGGCCTGCTCTATTCAGCCTAGGAGACATTGGCAGAGACACTTGAGGAGCTCTCATGTTGCCCACATACATCATCCCTGGCTCTGATGTGTAATGACTGTGGCTACATTACAGAAGTTGTTGATTTGAATATACACAGTCAAAATATCCAAAGAATGTGGTATTCCATAGAAGGAGTGGACTTTACTTGCCAAGATCAAGTATAATTTATGGTAATGTGTATTCAAACTTTGACTTCTTCCACATTGTGTTAAACTCTTCAGCAGGTCTGTGTGATATATGGATGTTGAGCAGTATGTATGGCTTAGACCCCACCTCGGTTTTAAAGGCTGATGCATCTGCACATCTCTGCTCATGAGTAGAACTAAACAGAAAAGGATCTGTCTGGATATTCAAGGAGATGGCAAAGTCATTTTTCTTGATGGATGTGGGAAGCTCTATTTCGTTCTTTGCATGATGCCTCCTTTGGCTTGTCTTGCAGAGATGTCCATCTTTGCTTCTGCCATTCTTTTTCTCGTGCACTAATAATCCACGTAGAACTTAGCACGTAAAATTATTTTCCTTGTCCCTTCCATTAAGGAGATGATGCCTGTCTTAGAAACTTTCTAGGTGTTTCCATAGTATCAAGTCCTTTTTTACCCCTCTTCAAAATCCCTTACCCAATTTTGTGTTTTAATATATCTGTTCAACAGTCTTAATGTTGAAGATCAATTTATCCACTCTTGACCCTCTCTACAGCTGATGTTATGGTGCTGATCACACAGGTTTTCCTCCATAAATAAATCTACAAAGCTGCTAAACTACTGTCATCCAAATATCTTTCTGATGATCTCTGCTGGATGCAGCAAGTTATCAGCCAGGGATGATAGACAGGCAGAATTGCAGTTGTGGATTGTGATTTCTGAAAGGAAAACATTACATGAATAGGAAAACAAATATCCAGATAACTCCTCTTCCTCTCTTTTATTGAACCTGTAGGTTTTCCTGGCATGAGGCAAGGCAGGCTCACGGTGTCTATTTTGAATTAGATTCATACGATATCAAGAAAATCACTTTTACTATCTAAATAAAATTAAGTTGTGGATTGCTCTCCCTGCCTTCTTCTTACATTCCAGCTCTTGTATTTGCTGTTAACTGTTAAAAATGCAAGACTTTTTCATCCAAGTGATAATTATCAGTGTCTGACAAGCAAAACTAACAAGATGGCATTGGTGTAACTGAACTTCCTACCAAGATCCCTATGCTTGGCTTATTGGGCACTCGAGTGAGAGCAAATTTCTGCCTGGATTAAGTCCAAGAGCTGTATTTGTGATATGAAGAAAGGAACACTAAGCAATCTGGTTAGTTATTAGCACTTCACTTTCATCACCTCTGAAAGTCAGTGGGTTTAATTCTTTGGAAATTTTACTGCAATTGGCTTCCTTTATGTTTGTAATTTCTGCCGAATAGTCAGGTTTTTAAGAAAGCTGAGTGGATTTTTATATTTCTTTTTCATTGTTAAAGATACTTGTCACTTTTGAGCTGTGTATTTCAAAGTGTTTTGGAAAGGAAGTTACTATCATTATCCCTACTGAAAAGCATTTTCTTTTGGCTGTCTTTCTCCCAGCTCCCCTAAAGAATATTTGGCTTATAATGTGTAATATTTTACATAATATTTTACTTATTTTCCTCTTGGCACTGGAACAACAGAGTCAAGTAGGAAATCTGGAATATGTTCCACATTTTCCCCTTCTGTCTGTGATCAGTAAGCTGCAAGAGATGAAAGGGATTGTGACTCAAATGCTTCCTTTCTGTATTTTTTTTTTTTGAACCCTGAAAATAGTTCTGTATTCTTTTTGACTCATTCATTCATTTTTCTGCTATCAGCATAAATAAAGCCAATCGGGAAAAAATGGCAATTGTCTTCCAAAAGACTGATCATTCTTTTAGGGCTTATAAAACCCCAAATGACTGTGATTCACAGGAAAAAGCAGGATGAATCTTTAAAAAGAAATGTAATAAACATGATATTTTTGACAGTGTGTAAATGCAAGCTGCATATCCTGTGTGCCCTAATATTACATGTGTATCTTAGGAGAGCAGCGTGCAGAGCCAGACTCTGTTTCTTTGTGAATTTTCCTGGAGTTCTTCCCTCCTGTATTCAGATTTTATACATTTCTGAGGAAAATTAATTAAACCACCACAAAGTACACACACTGACTGCATATATTAGTGTCTGTGTTAAAGTGTGATCATCCTGTCCTCTTCTAACTACCCAGAAAAAGTGACACAGACTAGAAGGATTATAATTTGAGTTTCATGTTGCATAGTTGTAGCTATATGGCAAGTACCACACTGTGATCAGACAGCTGTGCACATAAATCAGATGAATGACTAGATTTACAGAGATCTTATTAATTAAATATACAACATAAACAATGAATGAGATGTAAGAGATTTGGAAATTACTTTTTCGCTTCAAACAAAAACATTTGCTTCAGAAATATAAAATTCTCTGGAATTAAAATCTATTGCACACAAAAATTTCAAAAGCTGGCCAAGGCCTGGAGAAGGAGCACTAAATGCACAACACATTTAGAATAAATTAAATAAATTTAATTACCTTTTTTATATTTCACAGTGTATGATACTGAATTATCTTGGCGGGTTGTTTTTTGGGTTTTTGGTTTGTTGTTTTTTTTTCCATTCCTTTTCATTATTTGCAGAAGATATAAAACTGGAAAAGGCAATTCAAAGAGTTTTTCCGTTGTCGTACAACTGAAACTGCAAGAACTCAGTTTCAATCCCCAACTTACTTTAGAATAAACACAATGGCTCAGAGATAACACCATGTGTATCTGCAGCCTGCCTGGAATTGTGCCATCTCCAGCGCAGCGCCGTGCAAAGGTCTGCATTGGTATTTGTCAGTCATTTCTTGGCAATTTATAACCCAGTTGAAGTCCTTCCTTTCTCCCCCTTTCCCCCTCCCCGCCCCATTCCCACTACTGCAGGAATTTGTGATGAATAGGATGGAAAATCCACAGCATGCATATACCAGAAAGCTGTGACTACAGTTTAAATCTGAACAGAAATCGAGAGGCCTCAGAGGAATTACAGGGGTTTTAATTCATTTAAACTGACCAGCCCTGGTTTAACCACTCTAAGGTTGTGAGCCTTTATCATCTAGGATATCTATTACACTCTAGTAAGCATGAGAAAATATACATATTTTTCTTCTTTACAGCAAAATGATTAGCCTCCTTATTCACCTACATGTCAGGCCCTTTTGAGTTATAAAACCTACAACTCTGAGGTTTAAAAGCAGAAAATGCCTCTTGAGAAACCATGGAAAGTTATTATGCAGATACCGTGAAAGATCCTGACTATGGCTGACCAAAGAGCCAAAATTAAACATTATGTAGGGCAAGTCTTTTAACATTTGGACTCAGTTCAGTCTCATACTGAGTTCTTTCCTGTCAGCCAAAGACTGATTCAGTAGAAGACTGGCTGGATGTTCAGGCTGCAGAGCAGGTGCACTTGGTGGTAAAGGCTGCCCTCCTGGTTCCTCAGATGTTCAGCTCTAAGAAGGTGGTGGTTGGTGATTTACCTTGTGGACCACAGAAATTGAGGGAGAGATGCTGTGTTTCCAGATCTCCTTCTCAGCAAGAAGAAAAACCTTGGAAGCAAAGGCTGGGATGTTCTTCAGACCCTCTGAGACTATGTCAGGATAGTGAAAGGGAAAAAATATAGCTTGGTGAGCCTACAATTATACATACATCTTGCATTACAGCATCTAAAATTTAATCTAGAACTAAGTTAATGAAATCTGCAAACCAACATGATTTAAGGCTTAAAAGGATTTCTAGGCATTATATGTGTTGTGACACTGAAAATGAAGTTGGGTGAAGACAACAGATACAAAACACAATTGGTAAAGCCAGACTAGCACTGACTACACTTCTAAGGTCAGGTTTTTTACAGCCCTGTGTGTGGATAATAACCAGGTCTCTTGCAGTCCCTTAGAAGTCTCCTCCCAAATGCCTCAGAGTAGAACTGAAACAATTAATGGAAATATGATGATGTATGCAAACCTCAGAAAGCATAGTCCTGTGTACATTGGGCTAAGTGAAATTTAAAACCTCTTCATGGTTTAAAGAAATACATTTTTAGGGGCATTTACAGGATTTGGCAGGTCTGTGTGAGTTTCACCTCTGGAAGACACAGAAATTTTGTCTGTTATCACAACACCCGCGTCACAGAGGCCTGTTTTGCTGCTTTCAGGAGCAAGGTCTGCCTACAAATATCAAACCAAATCAATTCAGGCTGTCAGGATTCTGGGGTTCTGTTTCAGTGATGGATGGCTCCTGGCTGCTGGTATTCACAAGTGTATTTTTTCTTCAGGCTTGGCTGTTTTAGTTCTATATTCCCCAAATGCTACGGGGTATTTTATATCCCTTTCAGCTTGCAGAAAGTCAAATAAATATCTCAGATTGGAGGTTGACCAAGTTCCTTGATTATCCTACAGTGAGGAAAGGAGCTTTCAAGGTATCTAATCTATCTAGCTAATGTATGTCTAAAGTACTTCTCACATGTAGTATTTCTCTTGAACTGGCAATTGACCAACTTCCCTAAATGTCTCTTTGTACAAAAAAAAAAGAAAAAAAGAAAAGAAAAAAGAAAAAGAAATAAAAAAGAAGGGGAGGGGGAAAGGAAAAAAAGAAAAAGAAGACTTATCTTCATTATGTCCAAGGAATTTAAATATTATTATTTGCTAAGTACTAAAACAGCCAAAGATCTATTAACAGCCCATTTGCCAGAGCAGCTGCTGCTGGACATACAATATTAATGCACTTATGTCACTCCAGAGTACAACTCTACCTCCACATTTCATCGTTGTGTTGAATGTGGCAAAGCTACCCACACAAACTTTGCTAGCAGCATAATACAAGTCTACATGATCATGAAAAAATCTCTCCTCTCTGGGAACACAGGGATTTGCTGTGGCAAATTTTAGACTTTCGTTTCTTCACTATTGGCATTCTGTCTCCAGGGTGTGCAAAGCAACACAGTAACTCTTGGGCCAATGTCTCCAACCCCTTTACTTCTCATTGCCTTTAGTAGTATCAGTCATCAGTGAATGCTCACTTAACCAAAAATGTGTATTTAGTGCACATCTGTCTCTGCACACCTGTGCTTAGAATTTCTCTTGTCCAGGATGAGCCTGACACAGGAAGATGAAGAAAATTACAGTACAGCAAAACCTTGTGTGTGAAATAGTACCTACAGCATTTTTTGTAGCCCTGAACATCTAAATATGTGCAATAGTGTGTTTTCAAGTGGTAGGAATGGGAAGATCAGTTAGGGTTATCTACTGCAACCCTTGAGAACAGCTTTGGTTCTTTTATGAGATATTAAATTTTTAATAAAAGGAAGATCATTCAGGCAAATTTATTGGCATATTTCTTAATAATCTGTTCCACTTTAATTCAGAGATACTAAGAGACTACACATTATGTGTTTGACCGTTGTCACTGATATTGATAGCAAAGATACATAGCAGCAGAGATTATATAGAGGGCTGATAACATGGATTTTTCCTAGAGTTTTCCTGTGCAAAAAGCATAGAGTACAGAACAACCTAAACCAACAAGATTAATTATAGATAAGAGAACAGGAAGTCCTTTAGCCACTTGCTAGGAGTGCAACGTCAAGAAACATTTTCAAAGTATTATATGTCCAAAAATATATTTTCAGTGTTACAGCTGGATGAATGGTATAAAATGTTTAAGAACAACAGTCAGTTTATTACATGATTTAGCTTTGTCTGTTTTATCTTGGTGAATATTGTTGCAAATGGTCCTGTCAAATCTGTGGACAGAAATATTTCTAAACCAGAAATTGCTTATTCTAGTTAATAGGCTAGGTACTAGCTGTTGTATTGCTGAAAAATGAACATCTAAAGAAAGCTTTAAACTGCATATGGATGTTCTGCTGCAAGAGAATTGTCAGAGCATGTGAACACAACTGCAACTCTTTGGACATTAGAAGTGCAAGAACAACTGTTTCATAGCAAAAGTTTGAAAAGGTCACAGCATTATGGCCCTTCTGTGACTAATAATCACTCATAGCTAGAGAGAAATTCCATTAAATCAGTGGTAAAATCATTGTAATAGAAAACATACATTTTCATTTGAATCAGTGTGAACATGATTAGGAGGCTCAAGTCAGTATTAGTTTATACTTACTTGCATGTCAAATCAGAGCATTACATAATTACTTGCTTATGCTCTTTTGTGCATGTTTGCCTACACAGATTGTAAATTTATGCTGCCTTTCCTTATAATAAATTCAACCTTGTTGCATTAAGTTCTCTGGGTAACAAAAACAGATTAGATTTATATCTATTCCCTCTACAAAGCAACACAGAAAATGCTAAAAATGCTGCCTTATTGAAAACCAGGCACTGGAAACTTCTATCAGAACTTTCATGTGAAGATGCTTATTTTTACTATATTTTTTACTGAATATTTTGGCTTTTCTAGAGATGTTTCTTCTTTATTGAAAAAATAAATTACAGATTCACAGAATCACAAAAGGGCTGAGGTTGGAAGGTACCTCTGGAGACCCCTAGTCCAGGCCACTGCTCAAAGCAGGGTCAATTACAGCAGCTTTTCCAGAGCTGTGCCCAGTCAGGTTTTCTAATATCTCCAAGGAGGAAGACTCTACAACTTCTCTGGGCAATGTGTGTCAGTGCTCAGTCACCTTCACTGTAGGAAACTTTTCCATATGTTTAAATGGAATTTCAGGTTGTGCCCATTGCCTCTTCTCCTGCCACTGGGCTACACTGGGAAGAGTTTGGTTCTTCTTCGTTCCCCACCTTCAGTCAGGTATTTGTAGACATTGATAAGATCCCCCTGATCCCTCTGTGCTCCAGACTGAACAATCCCATCTCTCTTAGCATTTTCTCATATGACAGATTCTCCATCCCTTTGTCATCTTTGTTGCCTGCTGGTAAGTTCATGGCTGTCTTGTATCTAGGAGCCCAGAACTAGAACCCCAGGTCCTCTGCAGAACTGCTTCCCAGCTGATTAGGCACCATTGTTTTCTAGAGCATGATGAGAATTGAAATGCTTCAATTGACTATTCAACGAGTAGGAGACTTGCAAGTGTTATTCTGAGATGTGTTGCTGTCCAAAAGCATTGGTCAGAAGTTACCATGGACATAAGCACAACTGCTATTGGCAGCCTGGAAATGAAACTATATTGAAATGAAGATAAATTTAAAAACTACTTAAGTAAACCATGTCTATATAAAAAGCCACCACAAACCAAAACTTAAAAGCCCCCAACACCAAACCAAAAGAAACCCCAGGCAATTTGCCTTATTTATCTTTATATTTCACCTTAAAAAACTGATATGAAATTAAGTTGTCAGAAAGGTTTGTGCTGGTAAATAAACATTAGTGGAGCTCTACTCTTACTTTCTACCTTATGTCAGAAAAGTTGTCATTTTCTAATAAGTTCCAATTAATAGTCAGGATTTGCATTTTGCACAGTGGCAGCTATTGGCAGTGCTGTGCCTAAGTCCCAGAAACTGAGAATTAGATTCATCTTATCCCTCCTCACAGGAGACTGGACACGTGCACCCCAGGCTCCCTTTATAATCAGTGAAGGGGGAGAGCCTGCCACCTTTCATTGTAATTTTTAGTAAAATAGATACAACCAAAATTGAGATATCAACTTAGAAGTCTTAGAGTCAGTGTTAGAAAAAGGTTAGTTTTGAAGATTATAATACTTTGTGTTCTCAGATGTAAATGTATACATTTGGCAACGTTCATGCTTAGGTAGACAGATCTCACTTCAGCTGTTGGAGAAAAAACTGCAGCCTTGAGGTGGGTGTGTTTTCTTTCTAGCCTTCACAAACTGGAGACTCATCACAGTTAAAAGAAACTGTTCTTCTGGCCCACTGTGAGGGGAGACTGATCTGTCATGATTCCTGTAACAGGCTTCACTCACATCTGGAGTATTTAAACTCCTACTGACTAAGGAATATGGTGGCACCACGAGCTCCTATGTTTCTTGCTGAACTCAATCCTTTTATTCTGGGCATGCTCAGAACAGACTTTGGAAATAAAAATCAAGCATAGGTTTGTTGGTATACAAACAGGTTTTACACCAAGGCAAACACAACTGGAAAGTTTGCTTTTTAGCAAAGTAACTTTCTTGTCACAAACCTGGATGCCAGGGAACTTGGCAGCTAGATGAGATGGCAGACAGGGGCAAGTAGATTCAGCCCATACCCTTTGATACAGGTGCTTAAATCTTCAGAGAAGAGAGCTGGAAAGAGAAAGAGGACACACTGTGCCACAGACTGGTGAGAAATAGTCATAATGCTGATTGTGGAAAAAGCTAACGAGGCAAACTTGAACATCAGTCTTTCTTTGACTCAAATGAGAGCTATGTACAGACAAAGGAGGCACCAGGAAGCCAATTTAAAACATCCTGAGAACTTTCATAATGAAACATAAAGCAGGTGAGATGAAATATTTCTGTCCACTTTCAGTTTCTGGAAGAGCAGCTGCCTGAGCCCAGGACCAACATTTTCTGCTCTGTGTCTTGCTCCAGGGATGTGACATAGGACACAGAAGCAGGAGGCATTAGACAGTTTTCTTCAGGTAAAAGGTCTGGCTCGTGTTTGGGGTATCATCTGCTTGTGGAATCCCAACTTATATCTGGCAGCAGTTGCCCTCAGAAATCTCTTGCAGAAGAGTTTTGTCCAAAGCTTACCAAGACCAGTGAAAACCTTTTTGCGCTTCACTTAACACTAAAATACATTCAGTCCCTGCCTTAACTCATCCCAGTCTTATCAGTAGCAGCCATATGTAGGGTATTTTCCCAAGTTTCCTGCAATGCAAGGGTAATTTTCACCACCTTTATTTGCAAACCGATCACCTTGTCTTCTTTCAAATGCTTTCTAAAACACTTCTTCTCTTTAAACACATAGTAGTGAATTTAAGAGAAAAGAAAATCCTCAAACCCAGTATTCTGAGTGTTTTCTACTGGGTCCAGTTCCCTGCATATCTGAGTCAGAGAGCAGAGGCACAAAACACCCTTATTTGTGTATTGTGTTAGGTAAGGATAGTTAGTATTAAGTAACTTACAGACAATAATGTTAAAAGATTGTTTTTACACCTGTCCATCTTTTATATTGTGTGATGTTGACAGCCTCGTTCTCTTCAGAAACCAGTGGGCTCCTGTAGTTTGTACAAGTTTTTGGTTTTGGGGTTTTTTCCCCCTGTTACAAAATGGTTATCCACTTTTTGCTTCTTGCTGAGCCTTAGTATGGTTTCTTTAATTCAAATCAAATGTGCATGCTGTATTTTTCAACACAATTAAAGACCAGCTCCTGATAGAAAAATAGCATTAGAATGAATTAATTGTTGGTACTAGTTCGATACCAGATACAAAAAACATGTTTTTAATTAAGTGTCCCTCTGGTGAAAATACTGTGTTATAAAAATGACAACTCAGCATGCATATGAATACTGCATTATAACTTGATGTCATGTTTGCATAGTTTACTGTTTTATGAAATGTATTGCTGTGCTCTGCCCTACTGGAATTGAATTAAATTATGAAACTCAAGCTGGCACAGAAATAATGGACTGAGGATGTATACAACATGAGATCCTTCCCACTCTTCCTAATAAATAAACAAACCAAAAAGTCATCTGCTTTCATTTTTTTGGAGGAAGTGGAGTGGTATAGAAAAGTCAGGAGGGGTGCTTTTATACTTTTTGATACTTACATTGCAAGATGATGTAAAATTCTGAAATAACTTTTGCCTGCCTGGAGGATCACTCAGAGGAAAGTGCTTCAAACGTAACAAAGAAGATTTCTTTTGCTATTATTTTATTTTTAGAAGAAACTATACTGCAGAACTGTCAGTGCAGCTGAGGCAGTATAATTCAGGACAGAAAACACTGGAAATAACTCCTTCAAAACTGAGGCTAAACTCTTAATGTCAGTAAGGCTCCATGAGACTTTTCACAGCAGCCAGGCTTTAAGTTAGGATGTTCCAGCTATTCCATATGAGGAAGGTTTCCTCCTTGTCTACTGTCCTCCCTTATCTCTCCTAACCAGCATGTTCTGCTTTTCCTTTCATCAGATTTTGTGAGTGAAATGAGTCTTGAACTTCTCAACGTGTTTTTGAATTCTTGCTCTGATTTAGATAAGGGAAGAAGACCTGTTTGAAAACTTGATTGTTTAATCTGTGACTTTGTGATGTTTAACAGCCATTTCTTCAGTATTTAATAGTCAGTGAAGTGTTTCATTTAACTGACTGAGTTTTTGGAACCTTGGTGTTTCCAAGTACCTGGGAAATACTGAAATAGAGGTGCTTAAAATGCATGAAAATTTTCCTGTTTCGTGCTATAAAAGCAGTAATAATTTTCTTGGAAACATTCAGGCTATATTTCAAGTGGAGTAAAAGATAAGCAAGGTTGTAGGTCAGATTTGAATTACTTGGAAAAGCTGTATGACTTGTCAGAATTATTTATGTTGCTTCTAAATAAAGCATTGCTTATAATCATTGATCATTTTGTCATTGACTAATATGAATTTTACTTGCCAACACATGTGTAAGAAATCTATTTAAAAAGAAAGGATAAAGGAAGGCAACAGTGTTAAGATTTTAGATCCTTAGTCACTGTTGTTTTGTTGTTTATTTTTCTTAAAGTTGCAGTAGGAGAAGAAGACAAGGGAATACTTGAGTGGACTAGTACCAGTAACTAGGGTTAGTGAACTGAAACTAGAGTTTAAAGTTTGTGGCAGAAGAAGAAGATGAGATAATGGTAACAGATGAGACTTGTGCTGCCAGACTGTAACTATCTTAAAGTTCAGCATCCAATCTAAAGTAGTTGTCCAGTCTCCATCTGTGGAGTTTGCTAGGAGGTCTAGCATGACCCTGTCTGAGGCTGATGTATAAACTGTAAAATGTATCAATAACCTTGGTCAATATACTTAGTCTCTGTTGACTATAAAGGGAATTGAGATGAATGCCTTACATTTCTATGGCGGTAATTGGGTGAGACAAATCCACTCAGTAGGATGAGCAAAATATGAAAGGAGGAGGGGTATTGAAAAGGCAGGAAAAAGCAGAGGAACTGCAAAGATAGTGTGAAGGTGGTAGTTAAAAAAACCTAGCTAATATCTCCACCTCTTAAGTTCAGAATTCTTCAGGTTCTGGCTCTGAAAAGACCCAGAGGCATTCCCCTGCAATTGAATTTTCCATTATATTTATCAAGAAAAGGTCTATGGAGAAGTGCCTGTAAGTGTGCAGCACCATCTTTGAGTCATTATGTGCATTCTCAACCAAGATTGTGGAGAAGAACTTATTCTGAAAACTCCACTGACAGTAGAAACAAGGCAGGACTCATTGGCACTGTGGAGTGATAATTAGATGCTCCCAAACCATAGTAGCAGTTTATGTGTTACCATATTCAGGGTGCTAAGCCATCTCTTACAAACTGTAGTATTAACTAAAAAGGTTAGACCAGATGATTCTTGAGGTCCCTTCTAACCTGGCATTCTATGATTCTATGATTTTATGATATCAGCCCACTATGCCCTATGATAATTTGTGTAATGACTGAATAATCTGTTCAGAAGTAGGATATGGAGCATTTAATCATGAGTAGAAGTTTGGGCAAGAAACAGAAGACTAGTGTATATGGTGATGAAAATATCTTAGAGGTTTTGATTCTAATGTATGACACAACACAGGTGAGTGATATTTATAATATGTACAGATCAGGCTTCCACCTTGGTATATAAAACAAAACAAAATTGATTTGTTAACAGATTAAATAATCAAACGGCAAATAGAGCACCTGTTGGGAGCAATTAGCTGAATAATTTGTTGTTTAGATTTTTTTCTTCTTGAATGAAAGGCTCTATATTTATCTAAATGCAGGCTGATGAGTTTTCACCCAAGGAACAATGCCAAACCACCTTCACATTTAATCCAAATGCAAGTAACCACACCAAAGATGAGGACAACCTAATTTAGTCTGCTTATAAAATACGTGTTCTTAATGTTCAACCATGTTCTTCCATGAAGTCACTGACTTCCTAATTATTTTTGGCTCTTTTATCATGGCAAATATCTATAAATAGGCTATAAAACTATAAAGACAATGGTACTTTGAAGGTTATCTGCAGCCTGGTCAGATTCTGCATCTTTTCTTCATATGGGTTCTACTACTTTTATGCTGTTATCTACTCCTGGGTTGCATTCTTCATTTTATAACTTATTTTATATGAATAGCAAGTTGGCTTCTGAAAAGAAAAAGAGTCACTAAACCTTAAATGAGGAAGTGTTTTCTTAAGTTCTAATCCTGCCTGGTCACAAAGACAGATAATAATTGTTTCTAAGATTGAATGTTATTCAGAGAAATGGGTCAACATGTCCTTACATCTGGAAAAGGGTAATCAATGGGAGAGGAAATTCATAACTGAAAATGAAGGAGAAAATAATGACTTAGAATAACTGGAGTGAAACTAGAAGGGTAAAAATTTTCAAGGTCACCACAGCAGCCTGGGTCTTTCTCATGCTGATTTACTGGTTTACTTATAAATGAAATCATTTTACACACTGGGAGAAGATACATCCTCCCACAATTTAGGTGTTAAAAGTTACTTGTTTAAATTCAGGTTTGCCTCTCTATGGGACTATGTATAGTTAATGAGAGAAACAAGGAATTAATTTAATCTTCAACTAGTTGCATTAAGACAGACAACGTGAATTATTTTCTGAAGTCATTTCTTCTATTGACCATAAAAAAGACCAGAGTGACTTGGTGTGGGGAAACTACTAAAATGAAGAACCTAAGATTACAAAATTGAATCCTAATCTGGGTATGTTGTGACAAATCAATTGATATTTGAGTATGTAAGCTTAATTTCCCTGTTTTGGTGGGAGGGAAGAAGAACCTTGCTGCAGAATTATTGTGTTATTTTTGTATTGCAGGTTTAGAATTTCTATTTATAACTTCAGAAGGAGAATATTTTTATTGAAGACATTCCTCACATCCTGATAACTAACAAAAGACAGCAGATAAGAAATGCAATAAATATTTCAAAGCTAGATTGAAATTTGTTACTAATAAAAGAATAGCAATTGTTGTTTTTCTCTGAATGACAGAATGAAACAGTCTATTCAGTTCAATCTTGCTTACCCATGTCATGAGAGAGAAATTTACAAAATATCCTTGGCTGCTAAATAAATAATGTCTTGTTCTAGGAAGTCTTGTAGCAACCTAGTGATTAGCAATGGTTTTGAAATCTCATTTTTCTGTGTCCCAGCTGCAGTGGTTGGTGATGTGGTGCTGGACCATCTTGATATCTTGTAATATTTTATTTCTTTTTAAAAGATCATCTTGAGAATACCACTGACAGGATTCTATCTTTTAATTACTGGTTGCATGAAACTTCCTTTTGATAACCAGGTATACGTCACAGATTATTGATTAGCATTACATTGAATATAATCTGTTTTAATATTCTTTTAATATGCTTTCTGTTAGTTGTTTTTTGTTTTGTTTTGTGGGTTTTTTAAAAATCATGTCATGCAGAAAAAGCTTTGACTTCCCTACATGGAAGTCCAAACCAGTGTAGTGTGTAGCATTTCCACAGATGTGAGCAATTTTATTTCTCTGTACAAAAATCCATAGCATGCAAATGAGCATGAAAATTTGGAAGCATCAACACTAATTCTTTTTATATCTGTGACATTATTTAAAGACAATAATCGTTGAAGAATTTGCACAGATTTAAAGAAGCAAGATGTGTTTTTTAAAACGTGTTTGTCTCGAGACATTTTTTTCCCTATTTACTGTAGATTACAGAGGATGCAGTTGTTGCCTTCAGAAGGTGGAATGTAAAGGGTATATTTTCAAAACACATCCTAACAGCATGATTTATTTTAGGCCTTCATTGATGACTGCAGTGCATGGATAAATTTTGAAGGATAACTTTGAGTTTACAGGATAGCTTTTTGAGAAAAAAAACGTAACATTTCAAGAAAAAAAATAAATCCCAATATTGTCATAACATGAATTAAGCTTAAGTGAAAAGATTGAAAAAAATTTTAAAATATTGACACTTCTGCAGTCAGAAATCATGCTAATAACTCTCTGGGTGCAGAATGTGCCCTACTTTACTTTTTTGATGTTGACAGATGGTAACTATTCATTCTTGTACAACTAACTGTAAGTTGGTTTAAGTTTTTATAAATAAATCTAGCACTTATCTCCCTTTATTTTTACTTTGAAGACTGTATGGTGATCTTATTCTTTTTTCATATTGTCTGTTTTTGCTTTTATAGCTCTCTACATAGATCATTTAGATAAAAATCAATTATATTAGAAGTCACTATAGCTTTCTATACTAAACCATTTCTGTTTATTTTGTTTCTCTAATTTTAATTATATGCATCGTGAATTTGGTGCTCTGCCATCTATGTGTGGAACATCTCTGTGTTCAACAACATAACAACAACATGTTATTTAATAATAATATTTAATGAGAATCTGATCATGGTAACATCTCTCACAGCAGTTAAGTGAGAGAAGAGGGAAGTGCTGGGACTCAACAAAACATGACAAGAAAACAGTTTCTCTGTCTGGTTCTGGTGAAATTCTAGTTCTTAGTTTCAAAAGTTTCTCTCTCTATTTACTATTTCCCAGAATGAATGAGAAATAGAGAGAAAACATAGTCCTTCAAGAGTTAGGACACCCATTTATTCAGAGAGGCTGTAGTCTTAAGGCAATGTGAAATGTCCCTACATTGGTATGTGAAAACACAAAGTCCTGTTGGATGTTGACAGCATGATACAGACCAAGTCCCCAGTAGAGCTGGAGAAAACTTTCACAGGCTGCTGATAGCTTGCAAATTTGCAGGGTAATTCTGCCTGGGTTGAATCACCCAGTGCTTTCCTCAGCCAAGTATGACATATCATCTGTGAGTTATATTTCAGATCTCTGCTGGGAGTGGAGTTTTGTAAGAAACATAAAACAAGATAAGAAGACAAAATTTCAGCCCAGAAAGAGTAACAGCAAGACAGTGCACCCAGATTTCAGTGTCCCAACAATAAGTTTATGTAAGTCCATTCTCTGAGACACGTGGGAAGGAAGATGTTAAGTGCATACACAGAAATTCTAAGTGTGTGTGGGGGGGAAAGGAACTGATACTTCATAACCTTATAGACTGGGTGAGATATTGGTTTAGTTGCAGCAGCATCAGTATGAGCAACACATAGACATTTACTTTCAGCCCTACATTTATTGATCAGTTATTTCCTTATGTTAAGGTATAGTATCAACTTAGACACTTGCTTTTCTTGGAGTTCACTGGTTCAAAAACCACTGCAAAAAAACTAGCAAACATGGAATGGGATGGCCAAGTGCAGCTTATGGCGACACTGAATGAGAACTCTTTTACTTAAACGGGTTCTGCTTTTAATTCTTTTTCATATCTTGATTGTACTCAAATTCCTCCTTACCTGTATATCCACCTTCTGCATGTTTCACCACCCTACTATCAGAAATTGCTGACACAAGAGAAACATCTCACAGGATCTGGCAGTTATTAAATAAACACTACATAGACAATAGAATCCAATGACATTTTTTTTCCCAACATTAAACCAGTGGGATACTTGGATTATTCTTATCATGTCTAGTAAGAGGAAGTGATTTTTCTGTAGCTTCCTGGAGCACAAGTTACAGGCAATGACTGTGATACTGAGCTAGACACTGTACAGGCAAAGAACAGGAATTCAATTCCCATCTCAGAGCTCACTCTGTAGTTTTGATGAAAGAGGCAGCAGATGGATTGAATCATACAGGGACCATGAGGTAACATTGAGACAATCTGCAGTCTAAACAATGCCAAGTTTATTGTTCAGTTTCTTATATGTACTGTGGTAAAAAATAGTTCCTAAAAGTAATTTAAAATATTATTAAGTGTGTAAGTATTTATCTCAGAAGTTTTTCTTAAAATTATTTTATCTCAACTGCCAGCTCCTTATGTTGATGCAGAATGACACAGTGTGAATCTTTTTAATTTGCAGAGAGTTTATAAACATGTGGGAATAACTTGTAGGAGCTGTAATAAACATCTGAACAGATAAACATACCTTCTGGTATGAATGAGGAAAAAAAACAAGGAGGGCAGAAGGGGAAACCTGTAAATAAAAGTAAATTCTGTCTCTGACTCATATGAGGACCCAAAAGTTCAGCCTGTGAGTCTAAGCATGAATTGATCACACAATTGAGCACAAACTTGAGATACTATTTTATGATGCTAGAGATCATCTGTATGTGATTTGCCACACTAGTTCACTAGTTGAGATGTCTCTGTATTGGTCATTCAACTTTCTTATTTCTTTCTCTGGAATTCCTTCACAGAGTGAAGCAGACAAGGGTAAAATGCCTTTGAAAAAAGGCAGTGAAGTTACTCTCATAGCAAAGGGCATTGGATAGGTAATTGCAGTCAACTACTGTAGATTTTGGCTAACTCAGTGGTCAAATTCAACATTATTTTTATGTCTGTCTCATAATGAAGTAATCTTTGAATACCTGTGCAGTTATATTAGGTCTTTTTCAGGAATCTGACCTAGTAGGTTACAGTAAGAGCACATTGTTTTTATAATAAAGGAATAAACTGAATTGTTGGCTTGGAAGTATCAATGGAAAGCAGCTACTGTTTTCAAAAGCAGCATGTCTTATTAACAAAAGCAATAGGTTTCCTACCCAAAAGATTAAAATATATTGGGGGTTTTTTTCATCAGTTTGATGAAATTAAACCTATTGGATTTACTTCAGGTCATATGTATCGTGGGATTTCCATTGAGCTACAGACATTAGGCAGCCATCAAAACTATTCGTTCAGACCATTGTGAGCTGGAGAAGGCTCTTTGACTAATAAAATACTGCTTTGTTGAAGTAACCATATTTCATTAATGCCAACAGAAGTGCAATTGCCTGTACTGTTCTACATGCTCAACCCAGCCAATGCATATTCTATTAACAAAGGAAAGCTGAGTGTCATTGGATGGTTATTTCCCTCTCCACAGCTTCACAACCACATTGAGGCACGTGGGAGTGCATCCCTGCTCCCTTCCTTGGCACAACACCCTTCTCCAGTGGCTCCTCCTATTCCTTGGGAAGAGCTGCCTATCTGATTTTGGAGCTCTGGCAAAAAGCCTGAGCTCATTGATTTCAGATCACTGTTAATAAAGAGCATTTGTAATGCAGCAGTGGCGATACAATCTCCACACGCCAGTTCATGATGGCCCTTCAGTCTCCACAATTAAGTCGTCCAGCAGGCATGCCCCCTGTTGCAGCTGCTCTGTCAATCTCATTTTGTCGTACAAATGATCTTAGACCCAGTGTTTGACATGGGGTTTTAACACCAAAGAAGGCAATTCTGCAACTTCAAATGAGCCTAATTGGTTGTGCGCTCAGGCGTTAGCTCAAGCTGCTTCAGTCCATCAGAGAGATATTTCCAACTAATTGAACAGCTCAGAAGAGAAAGAACCACAGAAATCACAATGCACCGGGCTGGTTGAGAGGGGTTTTCATGATAAAACCCTTCAAAATAACACTTTTTTTGTCGTTGTTAAACCAGCCACCTGTCAATCTAGAAAGCGGTTTCATTGGTACAGAAGCTCTTAATGAGGTATGACCTAAAATTCAGTGACTGTTAGTAACAAATTTACAGGTAAATGTAATTTTTATATATATATATATCTTACAAATGTTTATTTGGGATTGTCGAAGTATTTTCTTTAGAATGGGAAGCTTATTGTATGGTACACAACAATTATATGGTAATGGACAGGCTCTGCAAATACAAGCTATTCCTTACCTGAGCAATGCCATCTGAGACAATCTTACTGCTGGAGCTTGTGAGATTATTCATGTGTACAATTGTTGGGACTGGGCTGGGTGAGATTCTGCTCCCATTGATATCTGCCTTTTTTTTTTTTTTTTTTTAGTGCAGGTGAAAATTAATTTGTATGTTGGTTCTAGGAAATTTTGAATCTGGTTTTTCTTCTGAATTGCACATTTCTTAGCTCTTGTTTTCACTCTACTGATTTAAATAACTTTCTTTCAAAGGTCAATTGAGAGACTTTTGCCCTAGTGTTTACATACTGTATGTCTAATAATTCCATATCTATTCCATGAGTGATTCAAATAATTGATGCACTATTTGAATTCAACATTCAAGGTAGTATTTCACATCTGAAGTGACGACAACACCTTAGCTACTTTTTTATAAAAAGTACAATAGAACAGACTAAACAATATATATTTCCTTCCTGTTTAAAATAAGAAAAATCTGAAGATTTTGCTTCAGTAAATATAAGTGCAGAACATCATTTACTGAAATGAAGGTGTGTTCTGGGGAGGAACTGATTAACTAGCCTAACAAAGCCCTTCAGCAGCTGTTTAGTTGTATGTAGGTTGTGTTCTGATTCCAAATGCCAAGTTGTCTTTGCCAGTGTTTTACTGTAGTGGTATGAAGGGACTGAACCCATCTTCACATCTTTAAGTCCCTGTTGAACAGTATGTACACTTTAGTGCAGAACAGCTCTTACCCCAATGAGTTTACAAATCTCATGTAGGAAAAAAGGTCTATATGTGTGTGTGTGTATATATATATATATATCTATATATATATATATGTAAAATACATGTCTCCTGTTCCAGCTTGAGGCAAATTTCAGAGGCTCTGAGGATTATGCCTGGTTTGTTTTTTTTTTCAGGAATATTTAGACAATTAGATTCTAAAATAATTATATATACTGATCAAATAAGACCTCAGTTGACCATAGGAAATGCAAAATTCCACTAAGCCAATGCAAGGTAATGATCAACCAGGTAATTACAGCATTGTTTCTATATTGTTGTCATCTTTCAAGCCTAGTGGCAGTCAAACTAAGCCCAAGGTCATAAACATTTCGGTTGAAGTCTGAAATTAATGTGTCCAGTTTTACAGGCATCCACAGAAGTAAACAGCAACACTCTCATTTGACTTCAGTGAGATCAGAATCTGATACTCCAGTTTCATGATCAAAGACTAAATCCTTCCAGTTTAAGTGAACATTGAAGAATAATATCTGTATGTTCAGAATGTTCTTTTCTCAATCACTTGGGGTGCTTTATTGCTTTGGTGAATCATGACTCAGAATTTTAAAATTCCAGCATGTGTAAGAGGATATGAACATAACATGGTTGCTTAAGTAAAATATCCTTTTATTTCAGGGATATTTACTAAATTAAATGAAAACATCATGAGGCTGAGCAGCCTGTTCTAGTGGAAGGTGTCTCTGCCCATGCAGGGGAGTTGGAACTCGGTGATCTTTAGAGTCTCTTCCAACTCAAAAGATTCTGTTTCTGTGATTCTGTGATGCTTATCTCTCTGAAGATATATTTCAGTGTGAACTATACCCCAAGACTATTTTTATGTAAAATCTGAAGGACTGTACTATACATATGATATTGAATACACTTGTAATCCTATAGTAAAGGCAGTAATTGGCAAGTGCCTGCTAGGTCCCCTAACAGTGGGGTGGAGCTGTAGCTACAGGGATCTCTGTTGCTGAAATCAGCAGACCAGCTGCCCATGTGATTCCAGATGTTTCTGTTTTTTTGAGGCAGGGGACCTCCCAGGATCAAAATGCCAGCATGTCTGAGGGAGAGAAGCCACCTTTTGACACTGGAAACTCAGTAGTCCTAACCCTATAGCTCTGCAAGAAATTGGGTTGGATCCTCAGGGGCAGATGGGCTAAACAGATCCATGTTGTCAAAGTCCTTAGCCAATTGCATCTGCCAAAAATCTCATGTTTAATTGGCACACACACACACACAGAATATATTTCTAAACCAAAAGAGGGGAAAAAAGCCAAAAAGAAAGAAGCAAAAACCTCATTTGCGCTATGAACCAGCTGAGTCAGCCCTTAAATCAAACCCTAATTAATTTGTACACACAGGGTTACCAACAAAGAATGGCACCAGACAGAAGAATGGAGTGTGTTGAGGGGGATTAGTCTCTAGCAGAAAGGGTGCCTGAGAGAGGGAGCCTGATGACAGCTAATTGCTTCCAGGAGGAGCAACATAATGGGCAGCCTGCAAGAGACAGAGAAAAGAGAGGGCCCGTGGAAGGAGTCATCAGGTGTTTGCTGTGATGAAGTTCATTGCCCGCACTGTTTACTCTTGTGCTCAGACTTAATGTCCATTTGGAACAGGCACAGTGAGGAGCCTTCTTAGAATAATAAGATGGGAGTATGTAAAGTACTGATGGAGTCAGAACTCCATGCAAATGTCCCCTTCACAGGGGATGCTCAGTGTGGCTGGCGTGGAGGGTGCAAGCACTGAGCCTTGGAAAGAGCTGAGTAGCCTGATGTGTCCTGCAGGCACTTAACATCTGTGCTTAATACAGCTGCCTCTACTGGCAACTGGTTAAGTAGGTGATGTCTGAAGAGATTTTTGCCCTTCAAGATTTGTTCACTCTGTTAACATCCTATTTTTCATCTAGGAAACATGTCAGGGTCTTACCAAATCACTAGCATTCTAAACATAACTCTGCACAATTTTGAACCTGCCTTGCTAGAAGAGGAACTAAGTTGAACATGTTTCTGTGGTTCTATTTCCTAAGATCAAAACAATGACTGTTTAATATTTGATAACTATACAACATATTAGACTACCCTTGTGGATTCTCACGTGTGACTGTATTAATATTTAATAAGCAAAAAGAACTGCAGCCCTACTACTGCTCTTGAAGTCACTGTAAATTGCCAGCAATAAGTACTGCTGACATTCAGCCCCCGCGTGTTGCAAGATAAAATGGCCTGCAAAATCCTAATGCTCTGCTCTCATAAATGTTTTCAGCATTGTTTCACCAAGCAAAATACTTGTAGTAGGACTGGTTTAAAATTGTTAGCTGAGAATTGTTGAATGGTGCTTCCTGGAGGAATGAGTAGCAATTCTGAAATTCTGCAATTAGAAAGTCATCCCAGTTAGAAAAAGACATGGGAATTTTGTGCATAATATATATGTGTACAAGTCCTAGAAACATGTGTTCATGCATATATAGATTCATGAATATTTCATCAACAAAAATGTCATCACTGACTGATAATTGGCATGGGGAGCTATCAGATATTTAAAAATCAAAGTTTAAAAAGTGACAGAAAAAAATTCCTACTGTTCATATAATTTCAGTCAGAGACAAGGTTGGAACAGCTGTCAAATACAGTGCAAAAGTTACTATCAACTCACAAGAATATGAAACCTAATGTAATACAAGAAGGCAATTTGAATCAACCATATATCAAAATTAGCTCATTAATTTCTTGGTCACTATTCCTGATTTTTACAAAACACAGAAACACTGTTCTGATAGGAAAAAAAGATAAACAGTGTATTCTGAGTATTCAAGATGGCCAGTCTTCCGACCCAAGCCATGAAAATGCTTGTGTCATAGAACCATAGAATGGTTTGGTTTAGAAGGGACCTTAAAGATCACCTAGTTCCAACCCCCTGTTATGGGCAGAAATACCTCCCACTAGACCAGGTTGCTTAAAATCCCATCTAGCCTGCCTTTGAACACTTCCAGGTGTGTGGAATCCACAACTTCCCTGTGTAACCTGTTTGTGTCTCACCACCCTCACACTACTGAATTTTTTCACAGTCATGAGTAATTATGCATACTCAAATAACAAATTAAAACACTTGTACATAATCTGTGACAGCTGATGAAGTTAATTGCACTAACATCATGTAAAATGTGAGAGCTCAGTACTGCATTATGTTCTGGTTAATAATAATTTAATAAAAAATATCATGGAGCTCGTATGAAATAAATTAAACTGATCTGCAAACACTGTTTTCAAATGGCAAATCTACAACCAAAAGGGGGCAAAAAGTCTAGTTAGGTCTGGCTAGGTATTGTTCATGAATTATACATAGCCATTGTCTGTTGTCATCTAGAAGAAAGAATAAAATAATTTCTTAGGAAATGATGATGATGAAAATTGAATAGCAATAAAACTATGAGGATAGGATTGTCTGACAATGAACTTCTTTTGCATGGAGTATAGAACAAACTAAGACCTCAAAATTTGATTTCATGAGCTTATACTATGAACTATGAACACTCTGCATTAAAAAAATATATATTTATTTGACTGTATTTAATTTAACAACTTTTTTAAATATTAGGTACTTTAACTAAAAAAAAACAACTCTCCCAATCAGAAAAGCAAGCATCTTGCTCTCAAACTGTAAATCTCAGCATTGCCTCCTAACATCTTTCTTCCCAAATGTAACTCCAGAAACACTTTCATGATTCTGATAGAAGTGCATATTCAGGTGGAAAAGGAGTAATGAATGAACTAGGTATGAATGAGGAATAGCTCAGGGTTAGAAGAGAGTGCAACAGGCAACATTGGATAAAGTTTTCTAATTCACTGTACAAAAAGCAAACTGAAAAACTACACAAATTTTAGAAAAGTCACCAGAACTATTGGAAGCCTAAAGCATTGCAAATATGTGGGTTATGGTTAGATTGTTTCTTAATCTTTCTTTGGGTGAATAAAATATACTAAGCTTCTCAAGGAAAATATTGTGAGATTTGATAGCTATTTAATCTTGCACAATTAGTTTCCAATATTTCATATTCCCCCAAACACAGCAAAGCTGAAAATACATTGACATGGCTTGAAATGTTGTCTTTGAAATAGTGACAAACATAACAACCACAACTTTACGTGGAGATTGGATATAACCAGGACTAATCCCTGTCCCCAACAGCGAGTAGTACAGGCCAGTTCTGTCCATGAAGCTAACACCTCATCTATACCCCTTTGCCCACAAACCCTTGTTAAGACCACAGTTTGTCTCCTCTCCTAAATGTGCCAGTACAGTGCTTTTCCACAAAGCAGTGCCAAGGAGTATAATTACAATTAAACAATATGGAAAAGTCTGACTCTGGGTAAGTTTACTGGAACAGAAGTGGACAGTGTACTTGCATAAAATCAGCTTCCCTTCTCCTTTACTTTTTCCCTATTCATGATTTGTTGTCCTATACTCGGAACCCACTTGTCCTCATGGCTTACAGACACCACCACCAAAACTGTTAAGGATGGTGTTCTGCTCTGAGGTTTGTCATTAACATGGCTTTGGGCTACTGAATTCAGTTGTGTCACCAGATTATCCCTACCTGATCTAGATGTGAAGTGTGTTAGCTCTCCCCAGGATGATCCTGCTCTTATAGTAACTATACTGAAATCATGGAGAAGTTCCTCACTGATGATGTGAACTGAGCAGGATGGCTCTAAACCTTTGTGTCTTTGACTGTTTATCTGTAAAAAAGACAATGAGTTACCTTCCTGAGGCAATGAGAAAAATTACTTACTGTTTTCAAGCCTCAGAGAATTTTCCATGAGCTGCAGAATGTACAAGATTTGTGTCACAAAATGTCACAGTGACATTGTGCTTTGTGGTTTTGCATCAGACCAATTTTGTATGAGTTCTTAAAATTGTATTCTGATGAAATGAATACACTTAATAAAGTCTAGACAGCTTTAACACCAAACAAAGGTACTTCAAACACATACAGATAATTTTCTTTTGCAGAAATTATGTCAAATCTACCCTCTTCTCAAGGAATTTCTATCTTGGTAAGTGATATTGGCCACCAACCACCATAGTACCCTGTGCCTCAGTCACTGTTATGGTGCTGAACTCTACCTGAGACACCCCTTGTGAAGGACCAGGTATTTCCTTACACGAACATGAAATGTCCTTTGAGTCAGCCGACAAAACTGACTTAACACGGCATCTCCACACAGCGCTGAACCCCCTCTGTGTGTGGGGGGGGGGACCAGCTGCTGCAGGGGAGGAGCCGTGGGGGCGACCTGCGCTTGGAGTGCCTGCAGCTTCTTTGCTACCAGCTCATCGAACCTGCACTGCCGTGGTGAGACAATTCCGGCTACCCCAGCTTATAGGGGAAAATATAATCCAGCCATTCGGGCAAATCCCTCCCCTCTACTTCCCTCACGTGAATAAGATGTGTAACTAAGGTGTACCCATATATGTTTAATGTGTTGTAATCACTCCTTTTGAACCTCCTGCCCCAAATTGCTTTGTTTTCCCCACAATAAACCTTGCTGTTGTTAGAAATTTAGTAAGCACTGAGCGAGTTATTCACTCAAAAAAGTCAGGACATAAGTTCCTGTATCCTCTGTGTGAGGCGATACCCACGTGTGGATCTCTCAGCAAATCCTGATAAGTTAATACACTCCAATAAGGAGATATAATAGGTCACGGATCGTGACACCCCTCATCCAAAGGTCAGACACACAGACAGTGGCCTCAGATGTTTTCTTCTGCAAAGAAACAAATTGGTTTTATGTCTGTCCTCTAGCTGCCTTGGCTCAGCTCTGGTCCCCCAGGGTATATTGAGCCAGTGGGCTTGGGCTGTGAACTTCCTCCTTCCTGCCAGATTGAGGCAGCATCCAAGAGTTTGCACAGCTCTGACTGCAAGATGGTCTTTTTTATGTGGATGTAATGGATGAGGACTCAGGGGCAAACAGTTGACCACTTCATAACACAGACCCTGTGATATGCAAAGCTTTCAAGGAATAAGGACTTATGCTTGATTTCAACTCTGCACTCTCTGTCTGTTCCAATATCCTTTCAAATTGTGTGACAGGGTTGAGAGACACGGCAAGAGGAAAGTGTGTTAAGAGGTTTACAATAGTTCTCTTTCTTCCAGGAGCCAAGTTAACAAGAAAAGACCACATTTCTGGCACAGTCCCATAGTAGACATTAATCTCAGCCCTCTGGGATGATAAGGGAATGAGACCCTTGAAGACTCAGTGTCTTTTCTGAGAATTACTTATAATAGTCCAACAAAAATGACCAAACCAACTAAATCACAGACCAGTGCAAACCAGAAGTGTCTTATTTAAATTGTTATTTCTTGGTTTTTCTTCATCTATTAAAAGAAAACAAACCTTTTGAATGCTCTCTTTGAGGTAAATAATCCTTGCATGTTTTTTTATGGTGCTTGTGCAAAAATTTATGAAACACTTGATATTCTCTTTTCTAATGCAACCTAATGGCAAGAGCTTATCAACATTTATCAAGAGACTTGGGAGTTAAAAGCACAAAGACTTTCAGTGGAAATACAAGCAATCATTTCTATATGTTGGCATTTTTTTCTCCATAGGCCTGGAAAGAAATGTGATAATGAAAGGTCTATTTGTGGTGGGTAGATGAACAAGCTGCTGTTGAACAGGGACAAGTGTGTGGCTTTCCTATGTTACTCAAGTTGTTTTTCTTTGTCTGAAGACAATAATGCTTGTGTTGGTTTTGGTTACTTGGCACAGTTCTTATCTTGTTATATCAGATTTTCTAATTCTCTTGGCTTTTGCCTATTTAATACATGTCTTTTGGTGCTGAATGTAGTGGATTCCACTATCAAAAAGTCCTCCAGCCAGGCAGCAGTTGGAATGAAAAGCTCAGGGCTCTGCCATTCATTCCTGACCACAGGGCTAGGAAAGGAAATATGAAAAATCATGTTATCTTGTTCCTGAAAGGGTACACAACAGAAACCAATGTAGAAGAAAATGTAGTTATGGAAAAACTGACAAAAATATATTCACAGAATATAGGCAACGGATTCTGCATAAGCTCAGAATCATATATCATCACCCGTCATACAGATCCTTCTTATTAGAAAAATAAGATCTCTAAGTCTGTTTAATCCCACTTGTTTTAAATTCTTTGATTGGCTACTTATTTATCCAAAATAGAAGAAGAGTCTTAGGCTTCATTTATTAAGTGGAAATATTCAAATCAGCATAAACTGGTGACTTGCATTGAATAAAAGCCAACCTGTTACCCAGGTGATCATCAATGTCTAGATACTTTGGGTGGGAAACTGCATTTGCAAGTACCTCTGGCACATATAAAAGCTAGTTTAAGTATTAAAGTGTTTATTTTCCTCTAAGCAAAGAAAATGCATAAGGCAAGAGATATTAATCATTACTAATTAGTATCCATGGAGGACTAATAGATTGCTATGAAGCCAAATACTGTTTTTATGTATTCAAATAACTCAGAGTTATTTAATTTTTAAATTTATATTGAAAGGGTTTTGCTTAAGTGCTGATTTTTGACTATTATATTTTATAGTACATGAAGAGACTTATAAAAGTGCAACATGAGTACCTGACAGTGTTCTCAGGAATTTCATCAATTGGTGATATGATTGAAGGACAAAACAAAACAAATTATTAATTTAATGGACATTTATGAGATCTTTGGGTTTTTATCTTTGCATTGTTTTAGAGTTGTTTTTTAAAAATCATATTTCATAATCATATAAAATCATATTTCTTTTTGCTTATATGGCTTGCTAACTATGTAGTTTCTATAGCAACGTCCATTGACTGCTGAAATAATGAAAGCCACAGCAATTCTCCTGCAGTGAAATCCCTCATGCTGACAAGCACAGCCCCTATTTTCTTTGTCCAGTGTAGCCTGTTACTTACACAACTGGCTCATTTGTCAACATACTTGAGATACTTGTTAATCACTTCTGAATTTGACTAATGTAGACAAGACATGTAACAGGTAGTGTACCTGCAGACTACCATGTTACCAATAAGTTAAAAGAGGAATCTTTTTTGTGGGCCAGAAATAGAATTTCTTAACTGTGGAAGGATTTCAAGAATATATTTGTGATATTTAGAAAAAAGAACTACTTGAATTTTGAAAAACAAAACCAATCATAAAAATGTTATAGAACCATAGAATCATAGAATCATCAAGGTTTGGAAAGACCTTCAAGATCATCACATCCAACAGTCCACCCTAAAACCCCTAACCACTAACGTTAGTTTCTTCAATTTAATTCTAAAAAGATTTTTAAGTCTGTATCTCTGAACTGCTGTACTTTATGGCTTTTGAATTTTATTCCAAATCAGCAGCAAGTGGGATCAATGCATGGATTCTAGACTGAGCCAAGGATGTAGGAGGAAGAGAAGGTGGTTCTGGTCATTCAGTAGGTGACAGTTTACTTTTGTATCTCACTGAATCAATAGATCCTGAGGAAGTTAGTGGGCTCTTTACTGTTGGAGGTGCCACCTTGCAGCTGAAACAAAAAGCTGATCACTGAGGCTAACAAAAGAGCTTTTAGCCCTTTCTGTGTTAATCTAATGATGCTGACCATCGTGCTATGCAAGGAATTGTATTTTTCCAAATTAAATTCTCCAAATGACTGTACTACATAAAGCAGAACTGACCTGTTCAAGGCTTTTAGTCAGATGTAGCTCTTCCTGTACTGAAGTGAAGCTTCCAGACTGCATGCTACTTGTAAAATGGAGGGCAGAGCCTACATACTCCAGGCTCCTGGTTATGTGGGTAAGCAGCCCATGGAAGCTTCTGCCTTCCCCTGCTCTGGCTCCCCCAGATACCCACTAGGCAGAGAAGCAATGAAAACTTTAGAGAACAACTCTGTTCTTTTGCCTATGGACCACTTTCCAAAACTTTTCTTTTCCATAGCTCCCCAATCTGTGCAGCTGCTGGCAGCAGGAGTGCATTGGTGTGAGAATAAGACAACTGATAATGGTGGCAGTTTCTGATACAGCGTGATGATACCCTTCTTAGCTTCTTTTCTTAGAGTGGAATGCTTTCTTGCTGTGAACTTTTAATTAGTATTGCACTGTGGAGCTAGATGTAGCACTTACCTGCTTTTGTAAAATTTAATGCTGATGAACTGATATAAGAAGCTGGTGGAATTGCTGAGTATTAATCAAAATTAAGTCGTGAGTCCTGGTAAATTGCAAAGGCACTTGACATTTTCCAGTGACTTGTTTTCCCTTTTAAAAAGATTGGTTTGAAACCTATCCAGACATCACAAAAGTTATTTATTGTGTCCTTTTGGATTCGCCTCAACAATGCAAAATATGACCTTTGGGGTTTTTATTTGATATCTGGCATGATTTATCCCTTTTTAAAGAAGCAAAACAGAGGAAAATGTAGGGACAGGAGTAAAACCTAAAAGAGTCAAAATACATTAACAATTTAAATATTCATATAACACTTTGACAGAAAACCATTTCTCATTTCACTTTGCAGAACAGCAATGCAAAAAGCAATGCAGATGAGCAATACTGTCAACCTGGTCAGTACAAAGAAGCATTGCTGAGAAGGACAAGTAGAGAGAACACAGCTGAGAGGTTACTCCACTGGAGGAGATTAAGTTCTGCAGAAGATTAATCGCTGTTCTCTGTGAGGTTATTCTAATTGATGATGTGTGGGGGTTTTTTTCTGGTCATATGACTTGCCTTTGTTTACAGAAAGGATAAAATACAAGCAGCAAAACAAATGTGGTGATATATGAAAAGGTAATATTTTATTTAGTCATAGCTGGTTTAATAATTAACTTTGGTCAATCTTGCTGCTGGGTTCATGTTAACACATTGACTCAGCTTTTTTTCTTTGAGTATGGAAGAGCTTTCACTGCAAATGGCCAACTCCAAATTTTATAGGTCTTCAACTCAGCAGCAGCATAAGTAATAAGGAACTTATTAAGAAAATTATCTTATGGGCCTTCCATCAAATATCACAGGGCTCAGAGAAACTCAGAAGGACCTAAGAGAGCTTATGAGACTGGGAAGAGATGACATTAGCCTTTATTTCTGAGGTAAGTAGGTAGTGGCAGCAACTGCCTTGGGTATGCTGTAGCCAGTGGTCTCCTGCAAGGTCTCTTGTCTCCCATGCTCTTGCACTAGCCCCTAGCACTGCACACTGGGTATATCCAAGTGTGAAACAGTCTTTTGTGGTACCTGTGAGCTAAATGAGTCTAAGTCCCCAAAGTGCCTTAGGAATGTTAAAATGCTTATTGGATTTCAAAAGAAAGATTCTGCCTAGGTGCCATCTGTAAAGGGAGAACACAGGTACTTAAGGCACGTGGTGTATTAGGAAGCAGTTATTTGCTGGGTTTGATCCTCCCTTGATATTTAGTAACGGACTTGAATCCCTAACATCCATATAGATCCTCAACTTCATGTCTTTAATCTACTAGCAGATTAATCAGAAAGGTATGCTTGAGTTTAGATGAGGTGTAGTTAACAACTATAGAGATGTAAGGTTAGAAGAGGAAAGGCCAAAATCTGCTGTCATGCATTTGGTTGAAAGTAATTAACTCTATCTGCTTCTTTGAAAGTGCTCTGAATTAGTGTGTCCAATCCCAGCATTTCAATCCATACCTTTGAGGTGAAACAAAATAATAGATTTCTCCTGCTTGATTATCTTAAACTTTTCTTTCAACTTTAACAAATTTAAAGTTATTTCTCTTTCTACACAGGCTAGCAAAAGGTGTATGCACTACCTCTATTATTGGATAGTATAGCTGGGATCTGAAGTTCTTTATTTGGACTAATGGAAAAGTCTTTTTTTCAAGTAATTTTCTGCCACCGTCTCAAATAATTTCAGACAAGCCTTTCAGAAGGGAAAAAATGGATCTTTAATAAACTGCTTAGTATTGCTTTAATGCAATTGATTTTTGTATTAGAGCTTGATAAGCTCTTAAGAATTTAAAACCCATCAGGTGTTTAACATACACATGTTCAACATCCAGTTTTGCACCAGCTTTCTTCTGAAATGAACCAACAGATAGAAGCAGGATTGCACAAGTGTAATTCACCAGAGTGTGATCTAACCAGTTTACTTTAGCTATCACATCAAATACACTCTGTAAGGTGAGTCAATCTCAAGTTTAGTGGTGAAAACTGACTAAATTTATTAGTAGCATGGAATCTTCTCAAGGTTTATGTCATAGCAGCCAAAATCAGCTACGGCCTCTTCAATTTAGTAATGTTGTATTTGGACAGATGATTGTTCACTTGAGTATTTTGAAATAGGAGTCAGCTACTGTGCAGACTCTGTTCAATCGATTTCATGGCTTGGATACCTTGTCCTTAACTAATGGTTATCAACCTAATTGCTGCATGGAAATGTTCCTCTGCTTTACAGTTCTTGCCATGTGGTATGCTGTTTTCAGTAATCATCTCTCAGGAGCAGGTTGATGTTAATTTATATATTTAAATTCATTTCTAACTAGCTGACCGTTCACGAGGGCATGAAAGTGGAGAATTTAATTTGATTTTTTTTCAGACGAGCTTGTCAAATTTATTTATTGCATAGTACAATTTCATGGGCATAAACGTCTAAATTTACAAATTACCTACATTGATAGACCTCTGAGCCAAAAAATGATGGTAAATATTTTGGATAGTCAGCCTTGACAGATTTAGTCTGGTTATTCTTTCACTGGAGGAAAAGAAACCCAGCATACTGCTTGGTGTAGCATTGCTTCATCACTGTTATATTCATTTTTAGTTCAATTTCAAAATAAGTAACAATCATTAGGAACCTTTGATAATAAAAAGCTAAGCTGAAGTTTAAGTATATGTCCCTCCTTTTCACAGACTAATGCAATATTGCCTATTGAAGCTTTGAAGTTGTGTTTTCACTAAAACAAGTCTTCATTGAATGTACAGCAGTGCTCACGTACCTGAAAGCTGTAGTATATTAAGTTGATACACCAGAAGGCTTCAAAATGGTTCAAAATCCTTTCATGTTTATGTCACAGTGAAAAGAGCTCAGAGAGCACACAGAACACAGAGGCATTCCAGGTGATACATTCAGTCTGGGCCCTGACTTACCCATAGATGAACCTAAGTGGTATGAGCTATAAAATGAACACAAAAACAAGAATGTCTCATGGTTGTTGCATTTTCAACATGGAGGGAAGTTAACTGCAGCTTTATTTTCTTCTTCCAAACAGAGTGAAGGTTTTCATAACACTCCAGAGCCAGGGTGGTAAGAAAAAAGTAAAGGGACAGATCTACTAATTAAGCACATAACTCTGAAGTGAAGCCCCTGTGCTCCACTCCTGGTTTTACCTCGTACTGTAGCCAAGTCGCATCATTTCTCTAGCGTCTCTGTTTTCCTTCCCTTTCCATAAAATGTGGGTAGCAACACTACCCTGCAGTAAACCACAGATATGTAAGAGTGCATTAAGCTTCTTGTATGACAGTTCTCATGCAAGTGCTAAATATTCTGTTATGTAATGTGGATGTTCTTGCATGTGGTTGTCTTTTGATGTTAAGGGAAGACTGAAGCAGTTTAAATACAGCACAGATTTATGGATGGGTGATATGGAGACATGATGAGGCAGTCCATCTGCTGCCCTCAATGAAAACATTTTTCATTTCAGGGAATTTATATTTTAATGCAGATAGTTTCCACACAGTATAAGGTTTGCTGCAATTCTGTAAGACAAATTGGATCCAAAAAGTAAATGGCCCACATTTCCATCCTTAAAATGGATTGTTTCTCGATTATGGATGAGGCAACCAGTTCAATGACATTGGTAGAAGACAAAGAGGCTCTTGAGAGATCTAAGTAGTCCATTCACCAGTATTCTCTGGCCCATACCCAGCTATGAACTGGTTTCCCTCTTGTCAGATTTTTATGACAACCAATTAAATCAATATGACTGTCGAGACATATGGCAACAATAACGCTCTGAGTTTCTGCCCATTACCACTCCAGCAGGAAACCAAGAACACGCAGTATTTGTTATTGCTTATTGCAGGGATTCAATGAAGAATATCTCCTTCTTCAATAATAATAGATTCACTGTGACTGTGTCAAAGGCAATCAATACTGTGGATGCTATCTGTAGAGCTGCTAACATCTCAGCGTGCAGGAGTCCTGCTTTTCTGCCGTCTGGAGCCATATTCGGAAAATGTTGGTGGAATCTTAATGTGCATCTGTTCTTGCCAAGACATATTTTAAAATATTAGATATTAATCTTCCTGCAGAGAACCCTATGAGACAAGCTTCCACTAATGTGCATTTCTGGGGTTTCTGCTTCATGGATGACTAGACATTCGAGTGGTGCAGACTGTGGTGAGAATTCACTAAACAGAAATCCTTTCAGTGAGCACATTAGAGTGGTGATTTGTAGCCTTTATCAGCCATGAATTTATTTTGGAAAATAAGCATTTTGCTCCCTGTAGTTCTAGGTCCTGACAGATTTTTCTTTAGATGATGTTTTGTTGGTAGCACTTGACAGGCAATTTTAGTGCAAGGGTGTTTCAGTGAGAAATTTTACCCTGGAATTTCCATTTCTGCTTGGTTCCGTGCATAAAATGAACACAGTCCAAAACCTCTAGGATTTCTGATTAGCCTTTCTTAAGTAGGACTAGTGACCAAAGAGACTCTTTAGGGATTCCCCCCCTCCACCTTTTTTGGCAGGAGTTTTTGTCTTGTTGCTATGCTGAGAGAAGAAAGATCTATTTTTTACAGTAACTGTGATTTATGTGATAAACTGAATATACTCCCAGGGCAGAATAAGTGTGGACATATTTAAGAGGAAGAAACCCCATGGGGCTCTGCTGCATAAGATGACCGTGAAGTTGAGACATGGGAAATCAGGTGATACTAGATCCAGAGAGCTGTACAACACTGTGGTTAAATGACTGCTGGTTCCTCAGCTGGCTTGCTTCTGTATCTGTACCCTAATTTTAGAGTAGTAAGTACCTATCTAAAGAAGCATAACAGCTCTCCTGTGCCAGTGACTGACAGGGCCATTTTCGTGTTCCTTCTAACTCTTAAGTTGTTATTAATCTCAATCACATAGGCATAAATTTGTGCATTGACATGTGATTACAACCTCCCTTGTGCATGTAATCACAAATGGGTTTAATTTAGAAAATACACACTTTAAAACTACTATATAGCAGAGCTATATTAAGGGCAAGGAACACAACATTTTCAGTCTGACATTTTCCAAGCTGGGTCTCAATGTCTTCAAGAAGATGTATATGTTTATATATTTCACTTAAAGAGAAGCAACAACTTGAAATGTACTTAGCCCTTGCTATTGCAATCATCTAGTGGTTCTTCCATCAGATGAATCTATTAGTAGAAATACGGAAAAGTTTTTAAAGAGTTTATAGGAAAGTGTGAGACCACATTAAAGAGCCAGGCTTGTTTAATTCTTCTTTAAAATAGAAAAAATTCAAATAAACACCACCACCCCCCAGTTATTAAAGTTCAGTCTCAAATGAATTCTAAAGTTTTGGCTTGTTTGCTGCCATTGACTTTTGTGGGAGTTCACATGATTAGGAGTGAACAAAACTATTTTAGATAGAGCCAGCCACTTGTGCTTTTAATGGATGTCAGGTGTCAGCTTCCTTCAAGGCTTACTCCACTGATGAGAATAGAATTAGTCATAGAACAAAGTATTTTTCAACATGAAAAAAAAAAAAAAAAAAAAAAAAAGATGTTATCTTCTGATCCAAAACAAAAACCTGTGGATTAGGTTTTAAGAACATTTAGAAGGTTTGATAAAACTTGCAAAATCAACTTAGATTGGGGCTTTTGTATAATGCTGGCACCTAAAACCACTGAAGTGATTTAGAGATAGTATCCTCAGCATTACACAGCTCTAGAGGCACCTACAGCTTTCTAGATATCTTGCTGGTGGTCTTGAAATGTTGGAAGATGTCTTAAGTTCACATCTTGTATATGTGCTATGACTTGAACAATTGGTTGAATGAATTTTCCCTCAATTTCATCATGATCCAGCTGGAAAGCAGTAAAACACACAAATATCTTATCCCTGAGACACACCAGTCTCCACACTGGTGACACTGAGTCTGGCATAGAGAGCACAAGCCCCATTTTATTAAAGACTAATAACAAAGGGAACATTGCTGAAAGGGAAAAGAAGAGGGTTAAAGTGTGGATCTGTTCTTATATAGCCATTTAGTGGTTTGAGCTACTGCCCAGGAAGGCAGAAATTGAGGGTCAGTTCCCTTTGTAGCTTGAGAACATAAAAACTTCTTGCATTCTCCACTTGCCAGGTATGAGAGCCACTCAGTGTGGACAATGTTTCAGAGGCATCTTCCTCTCATCCAATTGACACTACCACGAAGTGCACAAGTTAGAAGAGTTATAAGAGGAACAAGCCATGAGGGGCAAAAGTTGCAATTGGTGGTGATGTGAAGGTTAAGATATTCAGAGTGGCCAGAAGATGTCTTAGTCCTGGCTTGCTCTCTGAGTGCTGTTTCTGCCAGGAGCAACCAAGTAAAATACAAACACTACATTTCAGATCAGTTGCATATACCAAATATAAGCCTAGACTTTGAGAGTATGTCTTCAGAGGTGAAGGAAGGCACACGAGAAGTCTTTAAGATGTCTTCCATGTCATAGCTCTTAAGAAGGTGGTGAAGTTTCTTCATATACCTTCAGGCTTTCTTCTGTTTTTCTGGGACTAGGCACCACAGTAGCACCTAACTCAGTTTAACAAGTCTGAAACCTGTCTTTAACAATGTCTTAAAATCTAAGCTGAGTTTCTAATGTGGACATTTTGGGCTTCTCTGAAACATTTAGTTAATCTGTTTTCTGAAGGTGTCCCATTCATTCCTTTCAGTCTGCTAATACTCTTAATTAAGGAGTTCTGGTAGCAGATTTAACGTGTTTGTACAATAGTTTTATAACAGGGGGTTAATTTGTAAAGGGACTATTATCTGTAATTACAAAATAATATTTAAAAGTAATTTTAAAGATACTAAGTCTTTAAAAAATATTGTGAATGAGAAATACAGAAGGGACTAATTTCACACATTCAACTGGTTTCTTCCATAATGTTCTTGAAAGAATATAAATTTTCATAGCTATTTCAATGGTTATTTTTATCTGGTGAAGAACAGATCTCTTTTTGGGAAGTTCTTTCTTACTGAAAGTGTTTTCAGATATGCATTTTAAAAGCAGCACATGTAAACCAACATGACAGTGCCTCATATTAACATTTCTGCATCTTTAATTTTTACCTCTATCAGATCACATGGGAAGGCTTTCTGTTTGGAATCATCCTTTCCCTGAACCTCCTTGACATTCTAGAGACGTCAGCCTCTGGAGTGTATCTCTGATAGTCCATCTCATTCATTTGTTTCAGAAGAGAACTGTGCTGAACGTGGTTTTCTGAATTTATTTTTTTTTCTTGAAGTACTATGACAGAGCAGATAGTGATCACACGCAGTGGTCTGTATTGAGTGTTGGTGGCCTCCCAGATCAAAGCAGGGAATTTCTTTCTTATCCACTGTTTTAGAAAAACACTCATTAAATTGTTTTGAGGAACAAGGGCATTTTGATAGCTTCTTGCTATATTCATGTCTTGTTGTATTTCAACCAGCTTAAAATTATTGTCAGTTTTCATAGGTGAAGAAAAAAATTAAATATTTCCACGTATGCTTCCAACATAATATTTATATTATTTAATAAAATTCATAATTCCAGTCTCATTATCAGTGCCATTTCACAATTCAAATGCTATCATTGTGACTCCATTGCCACCTTAGGCTTGCATCCATGCTGAAAAAATAACCAAGAACAATGAAAACACAAATCATGATAACATATATTGATAAATATTTTATGCTAAGATTTTGATCCAGCCAATTTAGAATGGCTCTCTTTTTCATCAAAATGCTTGAGTGCTTCTGGTGAGTGCCTGGTACTTACCAGGAAGCCAAGAAAACCTTCTTCCGGATAGGTGTTGTTGAAGGACTGTACCAGGTGAATCCATATGTTGGATCTTGATTTCTATCAGTTCAGTCTCTTTCTTGGAAATTATTATGGTAGAAACCCACATTTCTAATATTTGATTATCATCTTCTCTAACTTCAAAAGTCTAAGTGCATACAGTGTATTGTGAGGTGCACCCAAAAGTGCAGATCCAGCCAGGGAACACAGCAGCTGTTCACAATAGGTCACAAGAAGACAAAACCAAACTGATTTATGTCTCTTTCCCCAGTTACAGGAATCTGGCTATTATTTGTTACTCATGCCTGTATCGTTTCTGTAAAGAGATACAATATGAATTGTGGGTTTCTAAAAATTATTTCCACAGGAGGCACAGAAGGACTCAGAAGAGCATAAAATTCTGTCCAAATTAAGCTGCTGAGCATGGGGGTATGAAGCAGAATTCGATTAAAAAAACTCAAACCAGCAACAACGAAACCTTTATTTTCCAGTGCCTTACAATTATTTCATATGACTAGTTCCAATAACTCTTTAGGACATGACTGGCTGAGTAAGGAGGAGAAGATGGAGAACTGCTACTCTCATAAGCACACTCTTATGGTTAATTCACAGTATTTTTGCCAGATGCCTACACAGCTTTCATCTCAAAGTGAGAAATATTAACTGCCACTTCCCACTTTTTGGTGCTTGTTTCAGAGAACTGTGCAGGAGGAAAATGTGGTTAACAAAAATTGAAACAAGTTGGATAGCTGTTGATCAAGACATTCTGGGGGTTGATGAGGAAAGCATTGGGGAAAAAAAAAAATCTTTTCAGATTTTCTTTTCAGATTTTCTTTTCAGATTTTGAGAAAGATGTAGAATTAGGACTTAGAAACTCTCCTCTCTCCAAACTTTTAAACTCCTCCCATTTTTGCCTGCACCATGTAGAGGATGTTGTGTACTTCACACAGTAAATCTTCTAAGTACAAGTAATTTGGAGGGGTTTTTTTTGCATTTAGACAGAAGGACCTGGTTACACCTCTAGAGTTAACTCAAGAACAAATATGTTCTGAAAACCTTAATAGTTACTGTCTGGAGAGGTGCAATAGTGCAAGGTCAGAATTTGGGCATTGCTTCCTTCCCTTGAGAGGTGCCAACTAGAAAACATATTTTGAAAGAAGAAAAAGTTCACAAATCCAAAAAAAAGTTTAAACAATCATTTAAGCAACAAACCAAGCTAAGTATTCCCATTCTATAGTACACGCCAATTTTTCAATTAAATTGTAAGTTCAATAGGATATGTGTTCACATTTAGTGTCCTGTCTAACTTTGCCAGCTACTTTTAGTTGCTTGCAAAGTCTGAGTACCTATGTAAAAACTGAACTAGTTATTCAGTCAGCTGATCATTAAATGATTTAGCTGAAGGTAGAGTTGCACCACTAGATTACTGTCTGCATTAGAAAATGTGATATTTTTAGGAACTTTGCCACAACTATTAAATCCTCAATTTTGCAGGCTACTAGTTTGACCCTGGACTCATCAGAGCAGTTCTTACATACCTGGGCTGAGCTCAAATGACATGTATACTCTAAGTCCATTGGCTTAGTGGAAATTCTCCTGGTTTAAAGTTGCATAAGAAACTGTGCAGCCAAGGACACCCCACCCAGGGAGCAATCCCTTGCTTCTAAACTAAATGGTTTTCTTGAACAGAGCGAGTAACATACTGAGTATGTGGCCTACACTATACCCTGGGACTGCTGTGGTGATCCCATGAGTTTAGATGCTATTTTGGGGGTGTGTGTAAGTGTCACAGCCATCAGAACAGTGTTTTTGCAGCATGAAGTTGCGGGTAGGTGTTAGAGAAGGTGAGTCCTGTCCAAGTTGAGGGTAGATCCTGCCCATACTCATTTCAGTCTTCTTACAGGCTTTTCAGGAATGATGTCAGCATCAAAACATCCTGGGAAGCAAGTGTAGCGTGATCCTGAAGGAATCATCTGGACCACTCTGAAAGAAAGACTGAGAATAAGTGTAGGCAATGAGACAATAAGAGGGTGAAACACAGAGGTAAAGTATTTGTCAGTATATGTACAGACCCTGAAAGACTTACTCATGAAAAGAGTCAGGTCTTGTCATGTAGATTAATGTCCTCTTGCATAAGGTCCAGCCTCATTAGTAGAGATTTGTACAGCTGGTAATTGCACAGATTGCACAGAGCTAGAGAGTGGTAACTTATAAAATACAGAGCCACAACATTATTTTCATTTGACATCCAAAAAGTCAGTCAAACAAATATTTTTGTAATACATAATTGTGACTAATACAAAAGAATAATTCTCAAAAGATACTGCCAATGTTTCTAGCTGGTTTCCCCAGGCAAGTAATCAGATTTTGGTAGTGGTTTTAAATTGCATGCTTACATGTTACAATTGCTTTTAAAGATTTTTAATCGGTACCTGGTTTATATTCAGATTGTGTCTTTCTGTAATTTAAATCTGGTACAGTAATGAGGAAAATAGTAACCACAATAATCAAAACAAGATCATAGAATAAAAGTGATTAAAGTGAAAATGCAACCTAGCTATATAAAATAGTGCTAATAGTAATAGCTGAAACAAGGATATTTAAGATCTAAGGATCTTGCATTCTTTTTTTATGATCTAATAGAAGCTACTATTACAGCACTATTGTTTTTCTATAAGGCCTCTGAGTAAATGGAAAAATGTTCTTTCCAAAGAACTTTTCTCAGAGACTTAATAAGCTCTTTTAGCTGAAAAGACATCTGATAAAAGTTACAAAATTCTTGCAATAAGTAAAAGTTGCCTATTCTAACAAACCTCACTCCTCCCTTCTCTCTCACTCTTTTCTTTCCTAAGTAACTGTAAATCCATTAGGGTCACATTCACATACTGCATGGTAAGCAACTGGGAACTGTTATAAGTTAGGGAACTAGTATTTGGCCCTTATGCATATAACTGAAATACTGTTTCTTCCTAAATAATTCGGGTGTGCTTTTCATCAGCAAGAATCTGAGTCCATAGTGTGAAATTCCATTAGCTGATACTGGAATCGCCTTGATGCAATAGCAGCAATATGAAAAAGCTCTTCTCTAATTCATTGCAGTATTCTAAAGCCTTCCCCCACCCCTATGCATGAAGTCTTGATCTTCCTGTAAAAGAATGCTGTGTAGGCCTTCCTCCAGAATATGGCTCTCTGGGATGAAATATGGGACAAGTTCATTTTTTTGTAGACTTCAGGTACCCCTGACCTCTTGATCTTTTGTATGTCTCTATTTTTTTGGCTTGACAGACCACATGCCAATGTGCAGCCCAGAATTCCTCACCCCTGTGATTTATTGTTTACAGCTGTTTGAGTATTTCAGACATGGCAGCTGCTTTTCAGATGTCCTCAAATTAGAATGAAAGTCTTAGATAGGGGGCTTAATGCAAACCTGCGTGCTTGCAGAAAGAAAGGGGAAAAGCTGATGAAAAAATCATCTGAATTCTGCTCTAAAAGCTCTCAATTGATCCTGGCCTTGAGGGCAAAGGAAAATGTTTGGTTTATTTCGTAAGCTCATTAGGTGTGGGAGAACCAATTTGGCATTTGCTATTGACCAGGCCTGAGCGAAAAGTGATCACCAGCAGGATGCTCAATAGGAGATCAATAACAAGCGTGCGATTGGATTAGCTACTTGATCAATGCTTTGTGCTAATATATTAACAGGCAAATTACCAGGCAGCCCATAAGAGCAGAGTGCTGGCTATAATTGTATTACAAACTATCGTGATCTAATGACCCTTGAAGTACAAAAGGTTATTTATACAGTCAAAAGGCCTAAAAGTACTTTGAGTGATGGTGCATTATTTCAGAAAGGAAATCTTACCCTCGATTAGTTATCATGCAATCATGTGGTTAAATAAGGTACATGTATTTTTGTTTTCTTCCAAAATTTTCAGACCAATTCTAGCCCTGCTGCAGGGATAGAAAGTGAAGAACAAGTGACAGCATTTCAGTGGGCAATTAAAGGTGGCCACGCTTCCACAAGAGCTGGGAAATAACTGGAGAGGAAAGGGGGGAAGGAGATGGCTCTCAGGAGGGGGGACAGGAGAGCATTATGAAGCAGCTCAGGGAAGCCAGTGTGAAGACTGCCATGCAGCTGAAGGAGCTGCTTGCAGGCATCTGAACCTGCAGATAGCAAATGCTTAGATTTAAACCTGAAAATTCTGTATTAAATGTAGAAGTAAGATGTAAAGTAGTGTCAAAACAGAAATCTCGCACTTTCTATAGAGTCTATGTTGACTTAATTTGTCTGCCACGAGACTACTGTAAAAATTTCTAGTTAGTTCTCAACTTTCCATTTTATACTGCAAGAAGGAAACTGGTTTTATTTCTGTTCTCTGTAAGCATCATCCCTGATGCACAGCAGGACCAAGGTAGGTAGGTTGTCATACAAGTGTTCAAACAAACAAGCTGTCACGACATCCAAGAATCACAGCATGTTAGCTGTTGGAAGGGACCTCGAAAGATCATCCAGTCCAACTCAGATGGGTTTTGAATGTCTCCAGTGAAGGAGACTCCACAACCTCTCTGGGCAGCCTGTCCCAGGGCTCTGTCACTCTCACAGTAAAGTTTTTTCTGATATTTACATGGAACCTCCTATGCTCCAGTTTGCACCCATTGCCCCTTGTCCTATCACTGGACCTCACTGAAAAAAGCTTAACTCCATCTTCCTGACACTCGCCCTTTACATATTTGTAAACACTGATTAGGTTGCTCCTCAGTCTCCTTTTCTCCAGGCTCAAGAGACCCAGCTCCCTCAGCCTTTCCTCATCAGGGAGATGTTCCACTCCCTTCATCATCTTCGTGGCTCTGCGCTGGACTCTTTCAAGCAGTTCCCTGTCCTTCCTGAACTGAGGGGCCCAGACTTCATACTCATCTGGACAGACACTTTTGCTGCAATTTCAGATTGTTGAGGCTTTGCAGTTGCCCTCTGCCTTCCCCTTTTGCCTCTCCTCCCTTTCCGGGAGGAGGCTGAGGTGACGGCGGCGAGGAGCTGTTGGGGGGCAAGTGGGGGGCTCTGCCATGGCACAGGGGCTGAGATCTGCACCGGTTGGACCCTCCAGGGAGGGGCAAGGTCTGGGCCCCCCACAGGGTCCCTGCACGGGCTGCCAGGGCCGGTCACAGCTGACAAAACAAGAGGCCAGGCTGCAGCCCTCGGGGTCCCGCTCCTGGCGGCAGAAGAAACGCTGTCAATCACCCGCGTGCAGCGGGAAACGTGATCACCGGTGGAGCCACTGAGGGTTTTGATGGGTGCTTGTCAGGCCTTTCTGACTTCTCAGGACAGTAAGGCAGGGCGTTTCAGGCTGGCCAGGCCTACAGTTTGATTTTTAACTCCGTGCCTTCAAAAAAATTTATTTTACAGAGGGAGCTCCCAAGGATTTCAGAGGATGTTTTCGCAACCAACACCTTGATAAACAACTTCCAAGTAATCTGTTTCTTTTCCAGTGTTAGGACATTTTAGGACTCAAAAAAATATCTGCAGTCATTATTTTAAAGCAAGTTTGGAGGAATTTTTCATGTGTGCACATATATATATAAATATATATATAAGTGATATTTGATTATACATATTTATTTATTTATTTATTTATATCAGTAGCAGGTCTTATTTATTTTAAAAATGTATCAGACCCAGACAAAAGAGTAAAACTAATTCCCTGTGATGAAATAGCTCACTCAGTGGGTCTTCAAGTCATCAGGTCACTTAGCATAATTTCAGCACATATGTTCTACTTTATGACTCTACGAGAAAATTACTGGAAGGAATATTCTGCCATCCATCCACCTAAGCAAGCATATTCAAAATCCTGCTTGCCAATTTTAGACTTCAGCTCAAAGTTGAGGATAGTAAAGAAGTTAAAGGAATGGTATGATTTAAAAACAGTGTTGAGGCACTGAACCAGCTATTCTTTTTACTTTAACTATCACCCCATAGGTCCAAAAGATAAACACACTCCTATTACCTGCAGTGTGAAGTAAAGGGAGTGGTCACATATAGTTCATAGTTTAGCTAGTCCCTATCGATCCCCAAAATAGGGTTTTAAGCTCCTTGGGAGATTTTTTTGTCAAGAAATCATAGAATCATAGAATTGTCAAGGTTGGAAAAGACCTTCAAGATCTTCAAGTCCAACCGTCCATTCATAAATAGCTGTATGCCATTTAAATTACTATTTTCTTCTTTTATTATTTTATTTTTTTATTTTATTTTCTCACAGTCATTCTGACAAATACACTTGATAAAATCAATTACTTCTCAGATTTCAAGTTTTTCACAAAAGTTTTAACAGGTCATTACAGACTAAAAAGTCCAATAGTTGGGAGTGCTGTACACTTGATGCAGCTCGAACACATCTAAGAATCTTAAAATAAATATTTTTTCCCTCTAGCAAATCCTCTCTCCCAGTCTTCACAGGCAACAAGTTCCTTTCCAATAATAACAGTGATAAGGAAAATTGTAGCTCCTGACTAAAATAAGGTTTGCCAAGATTAGATAAGGAGCATTTTTAATGACAGTTTATAAATCATTGCCAACTATAGACCAATACTGTTATGTCAGAACCTGCAACATTAAACAAAGCCACAAAATGCAGTTAGTAATTACATCTTCATTGGAGAATAATGCTTCTTTACTAAACAGTAAAATTCCATTTAATTCTTAAGCTTCCATAACTCATCCACAGGTTTATCAAATGCTTACAATGAGCCTCAAGAGAAAATCCTATGTCTTAGCAAAGTTCCATAAAGCCATTTACTCTTCTTGTGAAGCTGTAACATAATCCTGCTCTCCATTGCACACAACACGTGTTTAGTTGTACTTCTAGGAATAATTGCTAGAGATGTTTCTTCCTAGAAGAACCAGTTGCACAAGGTGAAGCACCACTTCCTCAGCAAGGGCCATGTGATGAAATCTTTAATGAAAAAAGTACTGACCCTGCTCTTTGCCTTGCAATGGCTGGCTGGTGAGTGAGAGCTGAAAGAGGAGAGGGCAGCTGAGTGTAAGAAAGAGAGGGAGAAAAAGATTCAAATAATTCAGTAGTTTCTTAACTGTAGGCCAGGCTGGGCATACTAACAGGCTGGGAAGATTAATAATATACTGCTAAGCCACTTCAGCAGTGCTACTAAATGGATGAGTTAAAAGAGAAATTGAATTGGAACCTTCTGACTGGTTTATACACTTACTTACCCAGTGGCCACCTTAGAAGCACCATCTCTTATGCTTCAGACAACCAGCTAGATTAAACAGTAAAACCCCAAGCACATGTTTTTCAAACCCATAACTCCCCTTTAGCATCATGGCCTTGGTCTGCCCCTAGAGTGATAATTGTGTGTTTCAGGATGGACATATCTACTTTCTTCTAAGAGCAAAACCAGCCACCATCCTCTAGGAAACCGTGGAAGCAGTTCTGTCCTCTTCCGATGGGAAAGGAATAGAAGATTAGTCTTGTGTTTATCTCAGCACCTTAGATGATAACATTCCGAGTCTTCTTCCTTTCTCCAGCTGACACCATGTTATTCCTCACTGTAAATGTATTACTTTCTGGACTACAGATGAAAGTGGTCTTGAGAGTAAAATCCTACTGAGCTGCAAGAGACAGCTTTTGTCTTGCAGAATTTCTTCCTGGAATTGCTTCAAAACACAGACAGGCATCCCTGTGTTGGTTATAGTTGGCTTGAATGTCAACCCTTCCTCAACAAATGAAAGGATTGGAAAGATGAAATTTATTTTGAAATGAAAACTGAGACATAACCATATGAAGCCAGGAATTTAGACCATAGGTTAGGCATAAAGTACCTCTGCTTTAATCAGGCCTGTCCCTAAACCTCTTTTATGACCATTTCATTCTGTTTTTTTAATGAGACCATTTCAGGGTTTCATTTACATTAAGTCTTGATTTGTACTTAGAGAAATTAACTATTGGCACTGAGAATCGGTAATGCTGTGATTCAACAAGGATGGGTAGTCATAGCAAATCCTGATTTAGGATCCTGCCAACTCTGTCAATTTGCTGGAAATGGGCGATTCAGGCCTCATAAAGAACCACTGTCAAAGGCACCAACAAAAGTGGTTTTATTGAAAAACGATATTGTAAAGGTGCAATTTAACAAAGTTGAGTGGGAAAGTTCACTCCACTACTCACTGCACAAAGTATGTAACAAAGATTCCAAACTACCAAGACAGAACTGAAGTTACCATAATAAAAGGTTATAGGCGATGTCAGTTTCTTACCAAAGATTTGCAGTTGCTCGAAGGTCTCTTTCTGCCTCAAGGAGCAACCTTGAGAGGCATCCCAGTTCAAGGCAAGATCACCACTGGGCAGCCAGCTGCTCAGTAGGAAGTGCTCAAAGAAGGCCCACTTAGGCTGTATTTATGTATTTATGGAATAAAGTGGCTTCTTTGTAGTAAATTACATGCCACAGAATGAGACTCCTTCACCACAGAGGACCCTCAAAGAAAGGGAAACCCTTCTATGACTGAAGGGGATCAAGTTAATCAGGCTAAAGGATTCTTGCAGGCAGTGCACCTCTGAGACCCAGCATTATGGTAAGTGACCCTTTCTTCCTTTACTAACTCTCCCAGTGGTTTGGAAATTGATGAGGAAGAAGGAGGTGCTGCAGGATGAGTCCAAACAGCATGTAGGCAAGAATTAAAGAAAAGCCTTACCAAGGCAGCCATCCCATAACCAGTGATTAGGATCAGAATTTTCTGTGTGCTTTTTGTTATTTATTTTTTTTCCTTTTCAAGATTCAAAGCCAAATACCTTCCTTGGGTGATTGGCCCCCTTCTGAAGAGTCTTCCATTGCATTGCCTTTTCTGTAGCTCTGGTTAGAGCACTTGCTCAGGGATTTCTAACCTGTTAGCTCACAGGCATGAACAACCTGAGTCTCCCAGGGCACAGATGAATGCTCTGAGTGCTATGGTTGACAAGCTATATTCTCTCTCAAGTCATTCTAATTAAAAATATTATTTAACTAGTGCAGGATCTGGAACAGTGTTCTGCTCAGTCCCAGCTCACAGCATAAGTCCTTCTGATATTTTTTCAGTGTCTCCTAGTGAAATGTTTCCCAACCTTTCCCTATAAACTATAGCATCTTTCTGGGTAAGGACCTCCGAGTTGTGAAGGAATGAAGATAATAATTGTATTGTTGCATCTTCCAAATACTGAGTTGTAACTATATAATATTTCAGAAACTTCTATGAACATATTTTGCACATGCTGTGCCTAGGAAAAGGTGGAAAATAAATAGCAGTTAGCATAGAATAGGTTTTACTCTTTTTCTTTACTGCCTGGAATGCTATGTCTGCAACTTCCAAAAATACTTGTAAAACTGACTTTACACATATCCAAAGGTAAAGGAGCAGGTATTCTGTGTGTGACACTGATGACCTGGCATTTTTCATGGAATCATAGAATGGTTTGGGTTGAAAGGGACTTTAAAGACCATCTAGTTCCAACCCTCCTGTGTGGGCAGGGACACCTCCCACCAGCCCAGGTTGCTCAGAGCCCCATCCAACCTGCCCTTGAACACTTCCAGGGATGGGGCAGCCACAGCTTCCTTGGGCAACCTGGGCCAGGGTCTCACCACCCTCACACTGAAGAATTTCCTCCTAGTGTCTAACCTAAATCTCCCTTCTTCCAGTTTTAATCCATTACCCCCATCCTCTCACTACAAGCCTTTGTGAAATGTCCCTCCCTGGCTTTCCTGTAGGCCCCCTTCAAATACTGAAGGCCACTATGAGGTCTTCCTGGAGCCTTGTCTTCTCTGGGCTGTCATTCTTTTATTCCTTGCTCATCACAAAACAATTCAATGCAAGGTATCTGTATATGTGCCATATACATAGTTTAAGGGGTGCACATCTGCAAAAGTACTATTGCATGGGTATTTCTGACAGGAATTGTTATTTTTACCCTTATTAGTACTTCATTAAAAAATAAATTCAATGGAATTAGTAAACATCAAAGTGTGCAGAATATCCTTGCACATATAACAACGTAGCAAATACCTTTCCAATGTTGTTAACTGGAGAAAAATCACTGCAGAGATTTACCAACTCAATACACTTCAAAACAGCTCACTTAAAATCCCCTATTCCTTTGATCAAGTACCTGGAAAATATGCTTTAATGCATTGACAGTCTGGAATAATCATGCTTTGGTCATTCTAATACATAGTTAATGTTCAAAATCACATACAGATTTTTGAGATAGAACAATTTTCCACTTTTTCTTTTTTTTCTTCCTCTGCTGGCATTGCACTGTGCTAAGGTAGAAGTCCAGTTGCTTTGCAAATTTGTAGGAAATGTTTTCACTCTTAACATGAAGAATTTTTTTTTGCTGGTGATACAATTACCTTCCATTGAGATCATTGCATCATGTTTTCCTTCATGAACGTAGATGTAAAACTGCATGTAAGAGCCCTTCATTCAGACATCTATTTCTTATTCTCTGTGTGGTGTGGGCACCCTATAAAAAGTGGTTATGATTGTGAAGGAAGTAGTTATTTAATAGTGGGAAGCCAAGTCCTACTGTCCTTGCACACCCCAAACTGTCTTTGCTTCATAGGAATATTATGATGTGAGCCTTTATTTTCCACCTAACTTTGCTATTTGGTGTCATTTCAATGCAGATCTATAACGTTAGCAATTATTAGCTCAATTGCTTATGCAGAAAAACAGACATTGAACATCTGTGCCATTTGTTCAAAGACTTACCTCAGCTAAATGGGAAAGCAATGAAGAACATCCAGATCTATCCTTTAGCCACATGACAATCCTGCCAGACCTAAAAAGACATATTGAATTCTACTTAATCACTTCGTGGAGCATGATAGAACGCTCACCAATAAACTTTGATAATATAGATACTTTCAAAGTATTAATGATCAGGCACTACCATTACTTTATAAATAATTAATTATGTTATAAAGACAGAACTGTCCCTCCCATCTGCTATGTGGATTTCTCTTTATATCATGCCTGCATTTCTGTGCTAAGACATGTCTGTGTGTCTGTCACTTCTACAGAATTTGATATTCTGAGCACTGAACAACAAGTAACTACCTTTCAGATATGTTAACTTTTCTTTAAAAAATTGAATACTAATATATATTGGCTTAATACTTATGGTAAATCATTGAACTGTTCTCATTATTCCAAGTACATGAATTGATGAAGTAATCTATTCTGAGCACATTAGTCATCCTGCAAACTTTCCAGTGGTCCTTGGTGGAGTCTGCATTCGTATGAACACAAGGTTTATACACAAATCATTTTTATGGGTCTTTCAGCACCCTGTCACTTTTGTTTGAAATCAATAGAATGTGCACACATCAAACCTCATTTAGAAGTGAAAATAGCTTTCATACCCCCTATGTGAAACCATTTTGGAAAACACAGAGGTTGTTGGGTTTTTTCCCTTCTCAAGTCAAACTTGGCTTCTGACATCACCTAAGCAGGACTATGAAGTGCCTCCAAAAGTATCCCATTATTCCATGTTACTCTCTTTCTACCATGTATATCTGTATTTACGTACTTGTTTATCCAATCCCTTTCAATGTGTGCAAATACATGTGTTGCTTTGGTAGTGCTATAGTATTTTAAAATGTTCTCTGCATTTCTGAAAACTTTACCTTGTTCTTTGTATTGTACTTTGCCTTTGTACTACCTGCATTATTTAGGCTTAAGTTTGACAATGGACAAACTTTAGTGATGGTAGAGGGTCTGTGCATTTGTAAATACCATGATCAAGTAGTATTTAATTTCTAATACAGGTACAAGGATATTCACAGTATTATAAATTATGAGAATGAGCTTGCTTACAGAATGAAATATACACCCAGCCTGTGAGCAGTTGTTTCTGAACAGGGAATTCTTCCAATACTTAGAAAATCGTACCATGTAATGGAATTTCCTTTACTTGTCCATGTTTCTCCTTAGAAACATTTAAAAACTCAGTTAAAAATTGTTTGAGTGCTAAGGTTGGAAAGTGGAGTAATTATTGTCTGAAAGGACCAAACTGGAAATAATTAACACAATCTTAAAATTATCTTCCATATATAAATATCATGATAAAGGCTTTGAAGCTATGATCACAGGATCACAATTGTCATGGTTGGAAAGGACCTCTGAGATCACCAAGTACAACTGTCAACACAAAGCCACACACACACACACACACACACTCAGCCACTAGAGCAGGCTGAAGTTCCTCATCTACACATTTCTTGAAGCCCTCCAAAGAGGGCTCAACCACCTCCCTGGGCAGGCTGTTCCAGTACCTGACCAGCCTTTCAATATAGAAATTATTCCTAATATCCAAACTGAACCACTCCTGCCACAACTTCAGGCCATTTCCTTTGCTCCTGTTGTTATTTACGTGGGAGAAGAGGCCAACACCCACTTCACTACAACCTCCTTTGAGGTAGTTGTAGAGAGCAATGAGGTCTCCCCTCAGCCTCCTCTTCTCCAAACTAAATAACCCCAGTTCCATTAGCCTCTTCTCATATGACTTGTTCTCTAGACCCTTCACCAGCTTGGTAGCTCTCCTCTGGACATGCTCCAGCCCCTCAGTGTATTTCTTATAGAGAGGGGCTCAGAACTGAACACAATACTTGAGATGCAGCCTCACCAGTGCTGAGTACAGGGACATGATGATCTATCCACCTTTGTTCAGGTCCCTGGTTTTGTCCAGCTCACAAGTCCAGGGGAAATTATGAAATAATGTGGCAGCTCAGAGATGCTCTGTTTCCCTCCTTCAGCTGTTTTGTGTGCAGGGAACAAATTATGAGAAATATCTTGAATAGAACAAAATTCAGTGATGCATTACTGCTTCATCCCTCTTCTCCTTCCAGAATGGGAAGGCATGAGGCAGAAATCACGTGCCCCATTTTATGTGACTAAAGTCTGTCTCATTCAGTTAAATGTATGGCCTTACATTATAGCCACTACACCACTATAAAACTGAAATTATAATCTGGATGAAGACTGGTTGATAACACATATACACACAAGGCAGAGCTAGAAGCATTAAAATGTCACCTTTTTTACTGAACCTGTCTCCATTTATCTTTAAAGTCATAATATTATTCCAGTATAGTTTTTATAGAATTTTTTGCAGATGTGCATAGATCCAGATAACTTTCACTGAGATGTTTTCAATGCCCATTGTGACAGACTAGGAATGAAGAATGAATAAACAATCTTAGAGCATTGCAGTATGTTCTGTTTTACTTTGTAGATTTTTCTGAGTCTTACAATAATTTGCACTAAGTAAAGACCAAGTAACATCTTGGGGAAGCATTTGCAAAGCAATTTTTTTAATATACTATATGCATTGACATCCTCAAAACTGGGAAAAAATATGGCTAGTATAGCCTTCCAAATTGGCTGGTGTATTCCATATCCCATTTAACTCACATAAATGGCTCTTTAAAACAAAAAAAACCAAACCAAACCAAAACAAAACAAAACAAAACAAAACAAAACAAAACAAAACAAAACAAAACAAAACAAAACAAAGCAAAGCAAAACAAAAAAAAACAAAAAAAAACCACCAAAGAAATCCCCCCCACAAACAAACAAAAAAACCCCCAAAAAACAAACCAGAATCTGTGGGGAAAATTAGGAATGTGGCATAAGCAGAGATACAGCTCCATTAAGATGCTATTTTAGGACAGTAAGCTGTAAACCTGATGCTTGCTCTTGCACATCCAATTAAAATGTTTTTATTATTATTAATTAATAATTTTTAAGGGTATTTGAAAAAAAGAAGCAGACTATATTTTCATTTTATGGCCAAGTAGTAAGAGGGTTAACCAGTTTTGCTACAGCTGACAGCACACAGTAGTAAATTCAGTTCTTGTCCAATGTTAATGTTTAAATGCTAAAAGTAAATACAGTTCAACTCATGAAAATCCCATTCAACCTTTCTAATTGAGTTCAGCAGTCACTGGCCTTTTATATTTTTATTTACTTATTTGGTTGTTTTAGGAAAATTCTCCATTGCATTAACCACATTAAAATCCTTCTTCGGGATAAGATCAACATCCGAGGCTAAATTTAAACCTCAGGAAAGGTAAAAGAATCTTTAATTTATGAAACTGAACAAGTAGACTTATCTAAACATCTCTAGGGCTTTAATGGGGGATATCTATAATTCTCTGAATTGTATTCCTTTCACAGTGATATTTTGTAATTCCATTCTATTACCCTTGCTTAACATTAATGAGATAAAAAGATCACATTATGGCGATTGATGTTCTTCAAATTAAATGCATGTTTCCATGTACAAAGCTGTCTGCTAATTTAAAAAACATAGCATGTAACATAGAATCATGACCACGGTCATCACTCAGCTGGGATCAGATAGCATTTTTTATCTATTCATTGGATTTAACAAGGCATGAGATGGAAGCAGAATACAAAGTGTGGGTAGATTATCCCATATCACCCCTTTTGGCCACTTCTTGGCAATCTCAGCAAGGAAACTGAGGCTTCATGTTGCCATGGAAATAAACCTCAAGGTCAAAGGGGCATATGGAAGGTCAGACAATGACAAAGGAACATCTGAGAGGCCATCTGGATGAGTGACCTGACATAATTAGTCATTAATCCCACTCTTGGGAACAATAGAGTTAGCCGAGAATGTGTTTGGACTTTGATCGTGGCCAGGGTGATCTCATGGGGAAAAGGGAAGAAAGCTCCACTTGGTAACTAAGCAGATTACCCTGGCATGCTGTTAACTAAAGAAGAGTAGTCAGAAGAGGCCAGTGGGATCAGCATTTTACATATGCTGGGTTTTCCCTTTAGTTACTACAGGCCTCTCTAGAGCCATGTGGCTCTAGGATTAGCTTTTGGGTAGTGATTTTTTTAAATTTTTTTTACAGTTTTCAATGAAAAGAGAGCAAGTGTCCAAAAATACTTCACTTAAAATTCTCAGGCAACAGATGGGAAGAGACCTGAAGAGCCGAAGGCATCAGGCAGCTTGGTTTACAGGTGTCAATATTTACTAAGTAGAGTTGGGCAGGGTGCCTTTTGGGAAAAAAGGGAGAGAATGGCTAATCAGTAAAACAACAGCAATCATCCCTGTTGCCCATTTTATACTGAATGGTTAGAATTATAAGATGACCACGTGTGTGGCAAAAGCTCCCCATCAGCATCTGGCTTTCCTCTCCCACTCCTTTCCCTA
>NW_009953302.1:423209-436883 GCF_000747805.2 Chaetura pelagica
CCATGCTGTGTTTTCACCCCTGAGACCAGTGCCTTGATGAGAAGCTACCCTCTGTGTGGATCTGAGAAACTCCTACTTGAAGAGTAGGTGGTATTTGATGACTGATTGTCTACAATGAGGTGTGAAAGTGATAATGGACAGCAGTGTATGCTTGCAACCCGGGCCGTGCAGAAATTAATTTTCCTTTGAATGAAAAATAAGCTTTTAACTGTACCACCACGAGAAGTAATAAATGAAATAGACAAAGGAGACTGTAGAGTAAGAGCTGAGGGAGATTTCATAAAGTGAAATGAATCGTGTACTGTGCTCATTTTTAGTGAGGGTATATTTGTTAAATATTTTCCTTTAAAAGAATATAAAATATATATATTAATAGAATCATTCATTCCCTCATATGGTACCATTTCTCCTTAAAAGTAAGCCACTGAAACTTCACTAAAAATACAAGTGAGCATCCAGGAACCTCCATAGACAAGGTCAGGTATGACATCAGCAACTGCAGTCCTTTGCCATCCCTGTGTAATGAACTTAACTTTTGCAAATAATTTCTGCCACCAACAGGTTCCACATTTTAAATGAAGTCTTTAATAATTACTAAACCCAGAAGGAATATGTGCTGCTACTTGGTCAGATAGTGCATAGAGGAATCCCATGTTTCCTCTTATATTGTTGTGACTTTGACACCAAAGGCTACTATTTTTTCCCAAGATCATATCATTAATCTGTTTTATGAATAAACAGTGTAACCCAGGAAAATATACTTGTCAGCAAGAATCAGCAAAATCCTAAGAAACTGTAGGTTTGTCATTTTCTTCTTTATTTCACTTGGTAATTATAAAGAAAGAAGACTGACAAACCCATATTGGTTTGTACTTTCAGAGAGCTATAAGGTGGCTATACAGTGAACATCTAAATCCTTTACCCAACTAAAAATGGTTTTTACCTCTGCATTTCTGTTTTCCTAACCAATTATTATGGGCTAAGAAATTGCTGAGGGCACTCCAGAAATTAAGCTATATTATATCTGAGGAGAAGTTGTTATTCCTTGAAGCACAACCAGTACAATAGCTCTCAATAAAGGCCTGGACTTTGGTGAATATACTTTAAATGACTAAACACAAACCAAATCTTGTCAGCTTCATAAGAATGTAGAGGCAATTTTGACAATTTTTCTGCATCACTCTTGAAGGAATAATCCAGCCCACATGATCAGTGGTGTTCACACAATGGCAAAACTCAAAACTATCCAAGGATGAGGAAGACATTAATTTGGAACCATCTGTGAGCAACAATTAGCCATTTTATTTTTTGAGAAATCATCTTGTTTTCATTTGAGAGAACCATGCTATGCTCATTTTATTAGGGAAAATATTTCCACATTGCCCCATTTCCTTCTTTTCTTTATTTTTAAATGAAAAATATTGGAGAAGAGGGCAATTATGTAACATGTTGGCCACCGGGCATGACTCCAGTGTGAGATTATAGTCCTACCTTCAACAACACATTCAAATGCAAGCACTTGACTTCAGTAAAAGTATTTTGGCTTTCACAAATAATAGGTGTTAGCAGAGAACTAGTTGAAGGGAGTCATTGTATTGACAGAGATGACCTTGCAAGTCTGTAGATTCTTTTATTTCCTTTATATTAAGAATAAGATGTGTTAGTACAACTTTGTTCAGAATTCATGTACCATACGGTCCATGAGTAAGTCAGAACAGAATGGCTAGAAAGGAATATAAACAGGCCTTGGTTAAATACCATTGTTGGATTGCTTAAGGTTTGACTTGGAGTTGTTAAGATATTGTATTTCAGGATGACTCATCCCAGCGCCAGTGGTAACAAGCTGCATTTGGTTTCATTTATCAGTACTATTAAATTAAGTATCTCTTCCATGTCCCCACTACTGCCTAATACATAGAAAATGCTTCTTTCCACTGTAGAGTTTGATTTAACAATTCTATGTATTACAGGGCTATTGTGTGGCTTTCATACTTTTTAATTTGTTTCTTGGTTGTGTATAGTTTTTAATCTCCTTGTTCTAATTAACATCTGGAAAGATTCAAAAGTGTCTGGTTCTTGATCTTTGCCATCTACTTCTGGCAGGATCACCTTGTCCTTCTCATGGACCCGTGAAAAATTTCTGCCCTTGATGCAAGAAGTAAGAATGACACCATGGTCCACTCCAAACTTTGCATGGGTCTCTTATGTCCCTCTTCAGAATTATTGACACTTTTAATCTAGTTCCTGATCTGCCAAATCATGGCAGGTGCTGACACCTGCCTGGTGACTGCCAGGCTAAGCGAGGTGGCATTTTTGGTCAGACATTAAGCCTGTGTCTTTGTTGCAGTTGTTCTCAAGCACTTCATCTCATTGACTGAGTAGGAAGACAGCAACTATCTCCTGAAAACGAACAAGGCATTTTTTCCTTCAGCTTTCCCTCAGTTGCATCTATCTGAGGGCTCCTTGTTTGTTCTAGTTCTTCCTTTTGCCCCTAAGTCAATGAAGGTGATGAGGAAATAAAAAAGCCCCTCTTTCTTAGTTTTTAGCCTCAGCTTTTACCCTGGCTTTGGTGTGTCTGGGTGACCTGGCTCACTCAGAGTCACCCAGCAGTTCTGGCTGGTACCATGTCTGGGATCACTGGCAGATTATGTCCCAGATCTGGGGACTGCACTGCTCAGGCTGGGCTTCAGTTTGGGCACTGGATTAACTGGTGGTGGAGACATGTATGATTTCACACAGCAAAGCTGTGGGACTGGAGTGTTCGTTTCCAACTAACTCTCACATTATTCCATAATCCCTGAGCTACTCTATTTATTTTCACAACAGTTGATTGAAAAATGGCTTAGAAATACTGAGAAAATTCTGGTGATAATTGAAATATCGATTGAGTGCTGCTATTGATATTCTACCTTAGAAGATTCATCTCACTCTGAGATTATTTCCAACCCTGTTATTTGTTTTCACAAAATGGAAGCCAGAGGTTATGAGCTGATTTCTTTATGACCTAGAAACATTCCAGATATAGACAAAGGAGCTGCAATGAGTTTACAGCTTCTTCTGAATTTGTAATTGCATGTAAATGAGAAAGAAAAACAAAACGCCTCTGAACTTTATTTTTTCTAGCAGTCTTTTAAGATTGAGAAATTTTTACAAATACATGAAAAGGATATCTGAAGCAAGTTTTTCCAGTAATAAAATTTTATTTTAAAATCTAAATACTTAAGGAAGAGTTCAAAAGACTATAAATTTATCACAGAGACAGTCTTACTGCCTGGATTTTCTGGGCTCAAATTCATATTCTAAAGAGGAAAAGAGGGACTGATCAGTCCTTTGCATGAGCATGCCCATTACTGTGCTATCACATCTGCATGTGTAAGGAAACTTCCTCTATCATTCTTTAAACTGTCACATTTGAGCCTCAAAACTAAAGGGATTTCATCCCAAAAGATGTTAAAATGCTTTGACACTTCTGGTTGCCCCTTTTTGATTGAAACTATTTGTAAGACATGATTTAAATTCCCAGATAAGTTTGGATTTACTAAACCTCCTTTTTCATTTGAGTGTGAAAAATGCCAAATAGAGATAAGTATAAATAGATATAGACATAAATAGATATATAGATTAAAATATAAAAATATAAATATTTATATATCTAGATAAATAGATATAAATTTGTTCATGCTTAAATTCAATGTATTTACACAGATGTAGTATTTGGCAAAATTTTATTTATATTTATAAAACTGTGGCATATTTGTGTGCATTAGAATATAACCAGACTAGGTACACCAAGAATGAATTAATTAATCTTTCTACTTTTTATAACAGCTGTTAGGCATACCTGCCTTCCTAATCTTAAGCATTCCCTAAATATCTAATAATATATGAGATTGGCTGAAAGAAGAACACTGTGGAACCAACCAATTAGGAGACATTTCAATATAGTATGAGGAGGAGAAGTTTCTTGAAGCAGTACACTTGCCTCAAGAAGTATTTACAGAAACATTAATAGAAAAGTGTATAATGCTGAGTAAACTGAACATCTATTGAGCTTGATATAATGCATTTTGAAACAAAAAATAATTTCATTTCATATGAGAACATAGTTCCTAAGGAATCACAATAAGAAAAAAAAAATAGATTATAGCTGGATTTTCTTATTTTTTTAAATAACAGGAATACTGGACATTTATTTGCTTGTAGTGGAGGAAGTTAAACTGGGTTCTTGAACTTTATATTTCAGAACAAGGGCCAGTTTGCACTAAGTTTTACTGTATAAATCTTTTAGTAGTTCACACAACACTTCAGTGGGAAAAAAAACCTGATAAGACAACAATTATGTTTGATAAAAGCGCAATGAGTTAAGATTTATATTAATTCGGTGTTAAGATTCACATATCAAGCCTTAAATTTACTAGAGAAATAGATAAAGCTTGTACACATATTGTCATTGCAGAATTCAAAACCAGGATTAAAAATCCTATTTTTGACTGGGTAAACCAATTAACTAAACACTAACATGCAGACTCAATACCTGTCTGCAATGTTCTATGCATGCAACTCTTACCATAAAAGCAAAAAATAACTACTTTGTTATATTACAGTTAATTTGAAAGTATACCTGTGGTATTACTGATGAACTGTCCTAAAACCTTCTTTAAAATAAATATGAACTTTTGGTAATATTTGTAATATTTGATCAAATTATTGTATATACTCATATAGCAAAACTGAACATCACTGAAATAATAATTCCAATCAAGCAAATAGTTCTAATATGTTTGAATCTAAAAGGGAACATAACATCTTAAAACTGTCCTAAGCACATATCTGTCAAGGAGACAAATATAGAGCCTAAAAAGGTCTCAGTGTTTCTTACAGTCATTAATATGTTGCTGCACTCAAACTGATTTACAGGGCTTTTAAAACTAAAAAAAATTTAAAAGTTCTGTGGTGTCATGTCAAATATGTCATGTATTGTTCAGACAAAATAGAAGTTTTCAGAAGTCATCTGGCTGTTTCTGTCAAGCTTTCAGAAGCCACTCAGTGTCATTAAAGCAGCTTTTGCTGTTTGGGAGGGAGTCTGCAATGTTAGAGTAAATGCCTTCCATTCTTCTGTAGCAAAAAAAAAAAAAGCTGGAGCTGAAAGATGGGGGTATTACAACAGGGAGCATGCTCAGAAACAAAACCACCTGTGCCAAGAATCCCTAGAAGACATCTTGGAGGACAATTGTCTAGCAGTCTCTTCTGTCTAATTGACCACATCAGTAAATCACTGCGCTTGTTCTTGCAGTTCGCTGTCTTCATCAACCAAATAAAAATGCTTTGGGTATTACAACAGGGAGCATGCTCAGAAACAAAACCACCTGTGCCAAGAATCCCTAGAAGACATCTTGGAGGACAATTGTCTAGCAGTCTCTTCTGTCTAATTGACCACATCAGTAAATCACTGCGCTTGTTCTTGCAGTTCGCTGTCTTCATCAACCAAATAAAAATGCTTTGGGGACAGGGTGCAAGGGGGAGTCTGGAGGAAACATGCAAGTGCTCAAGTTCTGAAACTGGACTTTAAACATTTTTACTCTAAAGTGCAGATGGAGGGGACTTTTGTGCTATTTTTGAGACTAACATACACCAGGTTGTTCTTTATTGCTTCTCAGGTTTACATGACTCATTTCTGAGAGAGCTATTCTGCTCTGTTTCAGACTAAAGTTAAAGATCACTAAGAGTCATGTCTTTCAGTCTTCACCTGTTTGATTTTGCTTTCAAAGGGACTGCATGCATCCTTACAGTCAGTTACGTGGTCTTAGCTGGGAGCCAGGATCAAACAGCTGAGAGATGATAGAAAACAGGTCCATAAACTACTTCTCACTTATTCCCAAGCATATGAGCACTTCCAACCTGCCTGTTTGATTTTGGCACGAGGCAAGTTCAACCTGAGTTTTAGTCTTATATTATCAGCTTGACTCTGCCTTGAAAAGGAAATGCTCACAGAGGTAGGAAGTTTAGGAAGCTACTCCTTGCTGCCTCTCAGCTGCACACTAATGGCTTCCAGCTGAACTAACTGCACTCACACTTCTCCCCCAGCCTGTCCCCCTGAAAACCGCTGCTGGCAACGGACACAAGCCCAATCAGGTGTCTTAGGTATCAGAGCTGGGAGCCACTGTTTCTTAGCACTAACTTTACTGCTTTCCTGCCTATCTCTGAGTGAGTTCCTGTCTTCAGCTCTGCTCCTTCAGTGGTCCTTGGTGAACGGGGGTTAGCACTCTCCTAGGCAGTGTCTGTGCTTCAGCTGGGAACCATTAACTGACAGCTTGTGAAATGGCAAGGAACAATTTCCTAATTGCCTGTCAGCTGTAGCTGCCTGAGGAACTCTTCCAGCATGTGTCACAGCAAAGTCAGGCAGGTTATTTCAGTTATTTCAAATAACTCCCAGCAGAGATGGAGGCTATTCTGGTTTCCGTTTTTGTGATGGGATTGTCTAGGAGCACTCACAAAGTCCAGTGGCCTGGTTTCAGCTGGGATAGAGAAAGTTTTCTTCCTAGTAACTATACTTGTGCTACATGTTGGATTTAGTATGAGAATAATATCAGTAATACACTGATGTTTCTAGCTGTTGCTAAGAAATCAAGGACTTTTCAGCTTCCTGTGCTTTAGTATTATGTGGGTTCACAAGAAACAGAGGAAGCAAAGTAAAGGCAATGGCTCCAAACTGGCCAATGCAATGTCATGCAATGTCATGCTCAGTCTACAGATGAGGGTTGGCCATGAAGTTCTTTCTCTTTTCTATGATTGCTGTTTGAGGATTTTCTCTTCTCTGGGATGCCTAGGCAGGGACAGGCTGCACATTGGTCAGTGGGTGGTGAGCAGTTGTACGGTGGATCACTTCTTTGTATGTTCTATTATTAGCAGCATTACTATGTTGTTTTGTTTTGTTGTTTTTTTTTTAATTATGAAATCTCTGTGGTGGATTGACCTTGGCTGGATGCTAAGTGCCTACCAAAGCCACTCTGTCACCTCCCTCATTGGCTGGACAGGGGAGATAAAACAGAACTAAAGGTTCATGAATCAAGATAAGGACAGGGAGTGATCACTCACCGATTACCATCGCAGGCAAAACAGATTCATCTTGGGGAAATCAGCTGAATTTATTACCAATAAAATCAGAGTAGGATAATGAGAAATAAAGCAACCTCTTTGCCCAAACCCTTCCTTCTTCCTGGTCTCAAATTGCATTTGCTCCCAATTTCTCTACCTCCTACCCCCAGCAGCACAGGGAGATGGGGAAAGAGGGTTGCAGTCACTTCATCACATGTTGTCTCTGCCACTCCTTTCTTCTCAGGGGAAGGACTCCTCACACTCTTCCCTGCTCCAGCACAGGGTTCCTCCCATGGGAAACAGTTCTCCACAAAATTCTCTGATGTGAGTTCTTCCCACAGGCTGCAGTTCTTCATTAACTGCTCCAATGTGGGTCCCTTCTACGGGATGTGGTTCTTCAGGAGCTGGCTACTACAGCTTGGGTCCCCCACGGGGTCAAAAGTCCTGTCAGGAACCTGCTCCAGCATGGGCCTTCAGGTTGAAAGAAGAGGAGGGGACAAGTGAGTCAATGTGTCTGTTACCTATTTGTTAAAGCTACGAGGTGTGATGGTAGTGAGACACTGGAATAGGTTGCCCAGGGACGTTGTGGTTGCCCCTTCCCTGGAGGTGTTCAAGGCCAGGCTGGATGAGGTTCTGAGCAACCTGGTCTAATGGGAGGTGTCCCTGCCCACGCAGGGGGGTTGAAACTAGATGATCTTTAATGTTCTTTCCAACCCAAACTATTCTATGATTCTATGATTTATGTTGCACTGGCAGGCATATATTCAAACCCCAGATGGCTTTGTGCTTCATACTGCAAAAACACCTCTCTGATATATTAGCTTATGTTGGACTTAAGTGACCAAGTCAGCAAATGAAACCAGCTCTATTAAGTACTGAAAATATGCCTCATTCAGAGGGCAAACCATGCATGGCTTTCTGAAGTCCCAGAGCTGCTGTGTTCAGCCACTAAAAAAACCTGATTGTCGGGGAAGATACAGCATTCTTAAATTCTTGCTTCAAGCAAAAGGTCTGATGTATGTTTTTTTGCTTGTCTGAGTAAGACCTAGTCCTGCTGGAAAAGGAAAGAAGCTGAGGCTGCTCACATGACTGCACTAATTGTCACAAACTAATTAAGTGCTTCCAGCTGTGTATATTGTGTCATTGTTTACTCGGCTTGTTCACACTCAGCTGTAGGTGGTTCCTCCAAACATTCCTGTGTTTATTACCTTTGTCTTCCCATTCAGTATGGGTTTTGGGGAGATAATGTTGACAAACATGCCATACCTAACTTTCACACTTTGTCTTGTAACTAAATGATTTGAAAACATGCTGATGGTCACTATAAGGGAATGTGTAGAATGCAGAGGTGAGTGCTTGGAAGGAGCAGTCACCCTTGGAACTCCAAATTTGGAGCTGCTTTCACACAGATTGGGTGACCGACTTTTTTCAGGACTAGGGTGTACATACAACCATCAACTGCCAATTACGTTTTATAATATTGTTACAGCAGACATAATATCCAAGTTGTATTTACAAAAGATCTATCATGGTTTTATTTTTAGGTGCCTCAGATGAGGTTTTGAAAAGTTTTATTGGTGAACTGAACTTTCTCCTATTCCTTCCTTCCCAGAGATAAATTCATGAAATAGAGCTTCCCAGTCATGTAGATGATTGAAAGAAACAGATCCAAAGTTTGCCTGCTCAGCACTGCCATCCAGACTTGCCTGTATTTTTCAAGCCTTTTGACTTTTGACATCTAAGTTGCAGAAAACACAAGATACACTTGTGCAGGGCATTGGACTAGATGGCATTTGGGAGTCACTTCCAACCTAAAATCAGAATAATAGGTTTTCTACATCTGTTTTCCTCAGTGTTTTATAACTAACTACATGGTTATTATTAGAAATTTCATTCACATTAGCTTAGTTTGAGTGTGAGGAGGTCAGAGTCATATTACTGGAACTATATTCACTTTTGAAGAGGTTACTCCTGGGAGCAAATATGAAGGACTTTAGCAGGGTCTGACTCCTTCATTCTGAGTGGATCAAGGTCTTATCAGTTTACTTGGTTTATAGGGGCAGCAATGCATAGAAGCGACTAGAGATGGAGCAAAACTGGGTAAATGGACTAAAGGTAGTAGAAAACATACAGCTCCTGGCACTGCTCTTTGAGTAACCTAGGATTAAACATACAGGAACAGAAGAGTTTTGTACCAAATGACTTTGATGAGTCCCAACAGGAAGCATGAAATGATGCTGCAGTTAAGACTTGAAGACTGCATGCACAACCAAGGCAGCTCTACACTAGCTAACCCATGTGCTGCTGGTACCACAACCCAAGAGTCTGCACAAGCTAATTTACCCTGTTTCCTATATCAGAATAATCCTTATGTTACTGCTGCAGCCTATCAAGCAAAGATATACCCTTGGTCTCTTAGCAAGACTAGGGAAAAGAAAAAGGAATAAAAACTTAATGGGATGACAGTTCCCATTGTTCTCAAACTGCAGGCAGATACAGTGGAAGCATTCCACTGCTGCAGCATGTGTTCAGTGGTTACAGTCATGGGCAACAGTGGAAAGTGCAATAACAAATAGATGTTGATCACTTTTGAAAATCTTACCCTCGGTTTTTGCTGAACAATGCTACAAGTAAGAACTTTTCTGCTCTGCAGTGCTGTATGCCATGCAGGAAAGTAATAGGAATGCAGCCCACGTAACGTTTATATATCATTATCATCATTGTCATTATCATGCTGTGTTATCTGTCTGGCAATCTGCTTGCAATCTGAATGACAGTTCTTCATATTGACCATGTTTTTCCATGAAGCAGATAATTATTGCAGGCAGAAAAAGGCAGCTTGAGTTTAAGAAGGCACCAGATGTTACTAAAACTGTTTTTAAACTCCTCTTTGTTGCTTTCTGGAGCTTGAAGCATACAGGGAAATTTCAGCAAAATTCTGCTTCACCAGAACTGGTAGCCTAAGCTCTTCAGCTGTTTCTGTTACACTTTAGAACTAATGTCTGTATTGTGGACAACCAAAGAAGCCAGCAAATCTAGTCCAGACCCTTGCTACAGTTCACTGGCATCAATTAAATATATTCATAGCAACTGGTATCTACCTTGTTGAAAACATCCATGACTGGAGCCATACCAAAGGATAGCTCAGCTTGAGGAAAAGAACTGCTTAAGTTTACTTGAAAGCCAAATGTCTTCCCTTTTAACAAAATATTTTGTGCTGAGTTTTGGCAGCAGAGGGACAGGCTTTGACACTGAGTAGTGGCTTCAGTGTCAGCTATTTGAGAATATATGTATATTTGAAACTGGACACTGGCATCAGAGCTTCCTGCTTTAAGAGACTGCTCCCACTTGTCCAAGACTTCTGTTTTCCATGGGTTTGTCCAAAGGTCCATATCATGTAACTATGTTTAATTATGTGAAAGTTACTGGATAAAGATACCATCAAACGTAATTTTATCATAGGTTAACATAAAGGAGTTGGGTAGGGAGTTATGGGAGGAAAGCAGCTGGACTGAAGGTTTTCCTTAAGTATCATAGAATCATAGGGGTAGGAAGGGACTCTGTAGTAAGAACCATTTTCAACACACAGTATTATATATACAATAATTTATGGTTCTCAAGAAGAACACATTTTATATTATTTTTCCTAGTTTCATAATGCTTTGAGTTTGTTGGGCTTTGTTTTAGTTTTGGTTGGTTGGTTTGGTTTTTGTGGGGTTTTTTTGGTTTGTTTTTTTCTTACGTTTGCCAGATTTCTAACTTCTAAAAAAATTGATTACATCAGTTATCTTCTCTGGAAAAGGTAGTCTGCAGTTAGCTAGAGGATGTTTTGTTAAGTTTTAAAGATAATTACAAATGGCTGAAAATAAGTAAGTTTCTTTTAAGGATCTCTTGGGTCTTATTCTCTCTTTACAGACACTAAATTACACAAACATGATACATTTCATGGTATTTCATTGGAGGTACTCCCAATCCTACAGCTGCAAAGCAACAAAGAATCAAGTGTCCCATGTAGATTTCAATTTCTCCAAATTATGCTGGAATAAAGTACAAAAAGAGCAAGAAGAGAATCTTCCTGGACAATAAACCAGATCATTGTACCCTCATCAAACAACAAAAAAAAGTCCTTCAAAGATGTCATAATATTCAGCATTCATTTGCATTGAAAAAATATGTAGCTATCCAATTGAAAGAATTATTTTCATAATTTTTAATTGGTAGTCATTACTGTCTTACTGATTTATAAACCAGATCCTCAGCCAAGACAGGCCAAACCACCTTAATTTCTGGTGTCATTATCAACTGAACATCTTCCTACCTGGAAGTGCAGAAAAGTTTAGAGGAAATAATAGTTGGAATGTTAAAAGTACTGACTTTCCATTATTTTTTTTAATTAAAATGTCACATAAAATGTCTTATATCTAGATGACACCATCTCGTTTTCTAAAATGCTATGTGTAAAAGACAAAGCTAAAGGTTAAAATTAAATGCAATTATATTCCCCCAGAATAAAATAGATACACATTAAAAGTATAGTTAGGCTGTAAATTCATTTAAGCATTTAAAAATTACAAAGGAATATATAAAATGCAAATTAAAGGAGAAAATCTTATTTATCTCCCCTGTTTGTATGGTAATTGGCTGCTTTTAATGAATTAATCTTATGCACAGACTTTTGCTAAATTAGACTACCTATAATGTACTGTCTGCAAGTAACTTCACATTCTCATTATGGCCTCCCTAATTTCTAAAGTAAAATTAATATAATTAGGGAGCAAATCAATACATATTGATCTTGAGTTGCTTCAATGGAACAAAAGAATAACAGATTAAAAGGAGGTGATTTTTATTGGCATCGATTTTGTTAGCATGCTGAAACAACACTGTTGAAGAATTAAGTCTTAAGATATTTTCCTTCCCTGAATGATACCCTCTGGTCATTTCATATTCTCTGTGAAGCAAATATTTTTTGCATGGCTGTGTTTGAAAGAAATGAAAAAATAGTCTTTTCAGCCCCTGTTTTTGGGCAATTTATTTTCTTACAGGATGTTTTTTTTTCATGGCAAAAGACATTGAGAATATTTTCTTTTCATGGAGATCAAATTGGGGCTGCAAATTATTTTATCACCCTATGTTTCTTTTTCCCAGTGTAAATTAAAGCTGGATGCATGCTGGCAAACACTCCCTGTATAAATAACTGGGAGTATACAGGGATATAGTCAAGCATATGCAGTGAGGAACTTGAGGTTCATAATGAAAAATTATGGAAGCTTTCACAGGAATCAAAGCAGCAACATTTTTCTACACACCCACCAACTTCACGTGGAAGAAAATGGCACTTCCTAGAAAAAGACACCAAGTTCTTTTTATTGTGTTCAGGAGGACATATTGCTAGGTAATGGCTTAGCCTGACATTTATTAGTAAGATGGGAAGGAGAAATAATCATGTGCTACCTCGGCAGCTGAAGTCCATATTTTAAAAGCAGCCACCAGAAATGGGAATATCTCAGGTGGTTCCAGACAAAGGCTTGAGCTGCTCCGTGTTCCTCTGGAGCCTTTGCAGGGCACCAGGCTGCTGCTGCAGGTAGACTTTACCCAAACTCATAAGAGCATGTTGATTGAAGTCAGGGGCAGTTAATTTGCTTTTCACATCTTAAAGTCTCTACAGAGCAGAAACCCTTTTTCCTAACTCATATTTCATTTCTGTATTTCACAGAAGGTTTATGATATGTGAACAAATTCCCTTGGTGCCTGTGATAAATCTAAATTGCTTTGTTAAAAAGGTAATTAATTTAGAGTTTTTCTTTCAATTTTCACACCATATGAACATGAATAAAGCTTTTCATGGTGTATAAATCTATGTACAGTGATTACCCAAATGAATGGCAGAAACAGCTGCACCTTAAATCTTTACACTGAATATTTTGATTTACTTGAGGCTAAATTGCAGGTTCTGGTTGTATTTCAGACATTCATTTGAACATAACTTTAGGGAAACAATAGCAGTACATACAAGAGATGTTATAAATATTGGAGGAAGAAGAGTTTTTATGGTTTATTTGCAAATATACAAAAGATTTCACATGATATAATTTTGTTTACTAAAAATAGGAGGTAAGGTTATTTGACATTTTAATATTATTACACATTAAGTTATATGGAAATAGAATTCCATTTCAATGAATTGTGTAACAATTCAAAATTAAAACATACCTGGCCTTCTACATGATGTGTGAAAAAGCTATTGCTTAATTTTAATGTTGACATTGGAAAAATGAGAACACTTTTAACAAAGCATCTTAGTGAAAACAATGTTGATGTAACGTAGAGGCTGCCATCAATAAAATATCAAGCCTCTCTTTCTTGCATTTATTCACAGCTCCATTCTAAGCTAGCAAAGTAGATGACAATGGCATTTCAAATATTTTTCTGGGTAATTTAGAAAAAAAAATATGTTATAAATAAAATAGGTACAATTATGCTATAATATGAATTACCTGGAAAACTGGGAGACTTCCTCTCTTTTTCTGATATAGTAATATTTACTTTAGCTCTTCTTTTAATTAAATTGATCACACT
>NW_009953302.1:436961-446727 GCF_000747805.2 Chaetura pelagica
CACTCTTTCAACAGTAAGAGGTATGTTTATACCTTATTTAATAAGAATTTTCACATTATCTTTATCTTGGACCCCATTTGAACAAATGAAGACCAGATGGTAGCAAGTTTTGACTTGAAGCAAAGTCGGAGCTTCTGTGCTGTAACTGGAATAATCTCATCCAGTCTTGTTGGATGACAACTATTTTTATCTCAGTTTTATGAGGAACCTCAAGAACAAGTATCAGGTGAAAAGGTACCATTGCCAGGAATAGACTGATCCTGGAGCTCAAGAAATGAATGGCACTCCTTGTTTCCATTAAAAAGAAATTGCATTTGGGGGATATCCCCTGAATAATAATGTTCCAGGTCAAGGATAACACCAAAAAAATTGCACTGGGAAGTTTTGCTGGGAGCAACATATTTGTGTCTGAACAGCCTTAAAAATAGGATAGAAATCACCAAAACCAGAGTCCTGTGAGATCTTCTTGGGGGAAATGTCTGAGGATACATTCTTCTTTTGGAAGGGGGTAATCTGTGTCACACAAGTAAGATTTATGGATCTGACATTTTAAGAAAAGGGACGTTATCATCCTCATTTCCATCTCCACACCTGGATGTATTTACAACTCAGAGAACTTTTGAGAAGATATGAATAAGTAAGTTAATTTAATAAGTTAATTTTAGTTTAAGTGTGACACTGATCTGGATTTATATTTAGTTTTGGAGTTCAATAGTTTTCTTGCTTGCTTATAACATCCCTCACACAATCCAGTGAGACTGTCTATGTTTTAGCTGGGAGCATTGCTAGACCTTGTAACAGCAATCACCTCATGGAGTGGTAGAGAAAAGACACCTTTTAAGAATGCTAAATGAGAAAGGGGGAAAGATAGTATGACAGGATACAGTGAGAATTGAATTAAGGAATCTAAAATTAATCTCAGACATGGAGAACTATGCAAGATGGATGAGTTCAGAGGATTTGGAGAAGCTTATTTTTGCCACTTATTCACAGATGATAAGATTTTAAATGCAGAATATTAGAAAAGGAGATTTCAGAATTTTAGTGCTGCTTTAGGTGAGTAAATCAGATCCCCAAAATGTCATATAACCCAGGAAATAATTTTTTACAGAATTACTTCCATTGCCAAAGAACATGGACAAAAGTGTAGCAGCAAAGGATGGTTGGAGACAGATGAAGACCTCCTGAGTTGTACACAGCAAGAGCTCTCAGGGACATTTCATATTTAAATGCTGGTGAGATTCTCAGACTAAGGGTTCTCTGATGTATCCCAGTATTACATGAGAAAACAATGTGCACTTGCAGCCCAAAGGGCCCATCACATCCCGGGCTGCATCAAAAGAAGCGTGGCCAGCAGGTCTAGGGAGGTGATTCTGAGAAAGCTGGGTTTGTTCAGCCTTGAGAAGAGAAGGTTTAGATTAGACCTTGTTGCCATGTTCCATTACTTCAAGGGTGGCTACCAAGAAGGTTTACAAGGAGTTACCTGGAAAAGACAAGGGGTAATGTGCATAAGTGACTCCTGGGGAGACTCCGTTTGGGCACAAGAGGTAAATTTTTCACCATGAGGACAGTCAAACATTGGAATAGTCTCCCTAGGGAAGTGGTAGATTCCCTATATTGGACAGTTTTAAGTCTCAGCATGACAGGGTCCTGAGCCATCTCATATAAATTTTAGAATTGCCTAGACAAGTTGGACCACATGGTGCTTGAGATCCTTTCCAACCTGACATTCTATGATTCTATGATTTTCCCCTTCTACTCTGCTCTCATGAGACCCCAGCTGGAGTGCTGGGTCCAGCTCTGGAGTCCTTAACACAAGAGGGACACGGACCTGTTGGAACAAGTCCAGAGAAGGGCTGCAAAGATGATCAGAGGGCTGGAGCAGCTCTGCTTTGGATACAGGCTGAGAGAGTTGGGGTTGTTCAGCCTGGAGAAGAGAAGGCTCCAGAGAGACTTCATAGTGGCCTTCCAGTGCCTGAAGGAGCTACAGGAAAGCTGGGGAGGGGCTGTTTACAAGGGCTTGTAGTGAAAGGACAAGGGTCAACGGCCATAAACTAGAGCAGGATAGATTTAGATTGGATAACAGGAAGAAGTTCTTTGCTATGAGGGTGGAGAAGCACTGGAACGGGTTGCCCAGAGAGTTGGTGGAGGCCTCATTCCTGGAAACATTCAAGGTCAGGCTTGATGAGGCTCTGAGCAACCTGATCTAGTTAAAAAGGTCCCTGTGCACTTCATGAGTGGCTGGACTAGAAGACCTTTATAGGTCCCTTCGAACCCCACACATTTTATGATTCTGTGATTGCCTGGTATAACAGTTAGCAATTCTCTTACTTCTAGCATACCTTTGGAATAGCACCAATCATACCCTTATTTTGGCAGTCCTGCCAATATAACCTTAATACACAATAAAATATAAGGGTACTCAATAAATTCACAGAGCAGGAGTGAACAGGGAGAAGGTAGGGGTACACTATAGAATTTGTTGCCAATTGAGTTTGGAAAGGATGGCTTCCTTTAAAGGTTAATTTATTCTGTAAATGAAAGTTACACTTAAAAAAAGAGATGGGCCAATAGCCAAGATTTCATAAGATCAGTCCTTTATGCCTCATATGCAGAGTTCCTCATACAAGCCTGTGCAGCCTGTCCAGCATTCCTCATTATTTCCTACAAGGCAACAGGGAGCCTTGGATATTTATTGGCTCAAATTATTCATCACCTTGATTGTACATGACCAGGTTCCCCTTGGGTGCCATAATAGCATTTGAGTATGGCCCTAAGGTATTTAGTAAAGGAATTAATTATTATTTCTTCTGCAATGCCTGGATGCCCAAATTGTGAGAATTGGTAATATGTCACATGTAGAGTGTAAGGACAAGAGAAATTTCAAATTGCAGTTTCAAATTGCTATTATGCAGACATTAAAACTTAAATGAAGAACAAAAGCCTAAGACAAAATCAGAATGCCCCTTGGGAAAATTTGCTCCTTGCCAAAACTGTGGAGTTTTTATTGGAAAACTATCCATTCTGTCAGTTCTGTTGTATGGCTTTGAAAATTGAACCTATCACTGCATTTCCAATAATTTTGTAGAGTCTGTCAAAGTTTCATTTAGATTCTGTGAAGTGAAAAGTCTAAATTATAATTTAAAATTCCTTTACTAAGACAGGGTTACAGTCACTGTGGACAAAATACAAATGAGCAATTGCTACTTTGTTTTCTAGGCCACATAATCTATTCTAGCAGGACAAAAAAGAGCAGGTGAGCATGAAGCTTTCCTTCCCTCTTCCCTATTCTTTTTCTTCATAGCATAGGAAATTAAAACATGTGTTTGACAAGAAAAAAACAAAAAAGCATTGGGAACAAGCTTTCCTCCCAAAAATCTTCAAAACCAAAATTAATTTAAATACAGAACATCAAGTTTATATCATCAAAGTCAAGAAAAGTCAAGAAATCCATAAAGTTTTCAACAATCACTGATGATATTCTATAAAAACTCCATTTGTATTCCTGTTTCCTTGCTAAATGTGAAGCTAAATAGATTATTGATTATGCTGTAAAATCTATACCATAAAATATATAAGATATGTGCAGCAGTAACATTGAGGTTGTTCTTCTAGCATTAACTTTTATGTTTCCTCACTCTCTGGATTTTAACTACAACCTTGAACATTACATTTTTATACTAACAGTTCATGTAGCTCTTCCTAAAATAAATTGCACCTACTTTTATTCTTTGCCAACAGACTAGAAAAGTAAGACAATGATCTTTTTTATTCAAAATTTGTGACAGTCATGACAAACATGGATAGGAACAGTTACAAGCAGGATGCCTATCTTTTTTACTAGTTCAGAAAGGCCTGATTGATGTGAAAGACCAAGGTCTCTCTAAAGATAATTTAGCCATTTCCATACAGTTTACGCTTGTGTTAGCTGTATCCTGCAAGGGGATTCCCAGGGGGATTTTCTCTGACCTTCCTTCTAAAAGGTAACACATAAGAGATTCCTAAAGGAACCATCATCTAACAAGACTAATGATAGCTTCCATGCCTATTATCATTCAGTGAGAGAGAAAGAGACTTTAAAAATGCAGTACCACATTCCTCCCTTGATGTTTCTCATGATCTATTAAGGTATTAGATGCCAGATAAATTAATCATTAAAAACTTACAGTTAAGTCTTTACAAATAATAACCAGGTGTACTTTGATTATTTTTTATCTCACTATATATATTTATAGATTTCTGTCACTGAGCACAAGTGGTACAAGACAATTTCTTTATTAATGACCAAAGGCTAGGTAAAGCTCACAAAAGGACCTGTATTCTTCAGCCTTTGAATGGATTAGAAAGTTAGGAGGATTACAGAAAACCATCCGTTCCTCATTTCTGATATAGCTCATGATTTGTCACTCAGCTATCCTTTCATGCTGTTTTAGGGAGTGTGAGCTCTAGTGATGACTGTTTATTAGTGCATATAACCTACTACTTGATTTACTTTTTCCTGATCAGTAATACTTTGCTTAAAAGTTCCTCCAGTGCAGAACTACCATAGAGAATTTATATTTTGTTTTATTAATGTTATTGAAGCAGCCTTTAGTCCTTATCTTAGCTTTTTTAGCATAAAAGGGTTTATCTACATTTCTGTTCAAACTCTTGCCACCAAAATATTATTATTGCACTATTCTTCACTGTTATCCAATGTATATTTGTAATAAAAATAAAGCTCTTCCAGAGTAGTGAAGACTGGTTGAATTCCATTGTTGTCTAAAAGATCAGGTTTTTTTCTTCAGGGTTTGTATTCAGTTATTCCCATGGGGACCATGTGTCTGCATTTCTCTACTGACCACGTTGCTTTTCTGATTTAAAGAATTTACTTTAAAACCAATGATGATTGAACTGTATGGCTGGAGTTTTATTTTCCTGATCTGAACTAGTTCAGCTCTATTTCTAGATCCCCAGGTGTTTGTACTGAACACAGATAATTCTTGGTGCTTCTCCACTGTAATATAACACATATAGATTATGTCCACAGAGTTATTCTAAATATGTTTTTAAATGCTGAAAAGGTATTCCAACAATACTGCTTATACTTTGTTTTATAAATTGGCCTGTTTTGGTTTATTTTTCAATATGATGCTTTAATATCTGTTTAGTTTTATTAAGAGTCTTGATCATTATATATGGATATCTGGAAAAGTTACACCAGAATCTGGACTAGTCATTCAATCAAGGGAACAAGTTTTCTCAGATGTTTCACAGCTTGATCTACTGATACAGATACAGTAATGTACAGAGACTTATCTTCTCTGGGGAGAGACTTTTCACCAGAGAGGGTAGTGATAGAACAAGGGTAACTGTTTTAAAGTGAAAGAGTGTGGATTTAGGTAAGATATTAGGAAGAAATTCTTCACCATGAGGGCAGGAAGGCACTGGAATAGGTTGCCCAGAGAGGTTGTGGAAGGCCCCTCCCTGGAGGGGTTCAAGGGCAGGTTGGATGAGGCTTGTGCAGCCTGGGCTGGTGGGAGGTGTCCCTGCTCATGGCAGGGGGGTTGGAACCTGATGATTTTTAAAGTCCCTTCCAACTTTCACTGTTCTATGTAATTTTATGTAAATTACTGCTTAAGAAAGGTATCTAGGATGGATTTCTCCTGATTCTGCTAGATGAAATAAAAATTATGGCTGTTTTTCCTTCATAGGGAAGGATGGACTACAGTTCTAAATGTGTCAGGGCTTATCACTGAAGTTATTACACTCGGTCTGTTCAGGCTGGATACAGCAGTGAGGTGGCCCAGGAGGCAGTTGGGGTAAGGAAGGCAAGCAGAGTCAGAGAAAGGCTATTGTAAATAACATATGTAAATGCTGAATGTAATTATCTAAACAGAAGGAGTTTGATGTTGAAGATAACACTGCACATTCAACATTGTGTCTATGTAAGTACTTTGTGCATTGATTAATTATTTTTTTGGCAGCCATGCTGCCCTTTCTACCATTTCTCATTTGGTTTCCTAAGTACCCTGTTGAAGACTTATGTTCAAATCCTATAAATGTATAAATGAATGATTGCCTACAGTGTTAATAAGCAATAAAAAGTCCAAAGTAACATTCATATAAGGCAAATGTTTTATTATGAGAATTAAAAAGGGGTAGTGTGGAAGAGATGTGGAATCTGGAGTGTGGAAATGATAGAGATGCAGAGCACTCTCATAGGAAAAGGATGTTACACAAACAAAGGGCAGCAAGGAAGTGAGAGAAAAGCACATCAGAGAACCATTCCCCTGTGCTATGGCCTGTTTCTAAGGATAATAAAAATGAGAGGAACAAGGCTAATAAAACTAATGCTAGACATATCCCTAAAAAAGGAACTCACAAAAAAACCCCCAAAATACAAACATTTTCCTGTCATCTGATTTTAATTTCCGAGAGTATATTCACCTCCAGTAGCAAAGTACAAAGATATCAGTGATCCCTGGCTCATTTCATATAGGCAGCCCTGATGAGGGCAATGTATACATGGGACAAAAACTTTAGGGCTGTTCTGAGGGACACTTTTTTTTCCACCTCTGTGAAATTTACAAATGTTGTCACAAAATACTGTGAAAAGTTTAGGAGGGAAATAATTTTGGATGTCTGGAGAAACTGTATGTTTCAGGACTTGCAACACTTAGCTTCATCAAAGGGTTCATCAAAGATCAGGTAACTGTGCCTTGAGTTCTTCCTTTTGAAATAAAGCCTCATGTGACTGATAATTAAGCATTATGTTTAATTTCAACTGCAATGTTACAGAAAATCACTGAGTGGCATGTGTTCAATAATACTAAATAAGTCTTTTTCCCCCATAATCAATATATGCCTTCTCTGTGTCAGAGTGTCTTGAACCTTTAAAGTTGTTGACAATAAAAAATACAAATGTGGGTAAACTGATTTTCAAGCTGTCCTTTCTAAAGAGCTGGGTCACTTGTGCACAAGCTCAGGTCTATGGGAAGGAGTTCTGCAGCAACTGCTGGAGAAAGTCCAGCTGAGGATAATGAAGATGAGTGGGGGATTGGAGCATCACCCTTATGAGTTAAGGCTGAGAGACCTGAGACTCTTTAGCCTGGAGAAGAGAAGGCTGGAGAAGAGAAGGCTGAGAAGAGATGAGGACTGAGAAGAGATGTCTTTAAGCATCTAAAAGGTGGGTGTAAGGAGAATGGAGCCAGACTCTTTTCAGTAGTTCCTAGTGACAGGATGACAGGCAATGGGCACAAGCTGGAACAGAGGAAGTTCCATTTGAATATGAGAAAAAACTTATTTATGGTGAGGGTGACAGAGCACTGGAACAGCGTGCCCAGGGAGGTTGTGGAGTCTCCTTCTCTGGAGATATTCAAGACCTACCTGGATGCAATCCTGTGGAATATGCTCCACGGGGATCCTACTTTAGCAGGGGAGTTGGACTAGGTGATCTCTAGAGGTCCCTTCCAACTCCAAAAATTCCGTGATTCCATGATCTCTCTAGCAGGTCACTGATGTATCAGCCACAGGTTTCAGCTGAGATATGAGCCAACACTTTCCAGAAGAAGTATAGACGTTTAGTATAAAATCAAAAGCAGATTTCTTTTGTCTCATATTTGAAAATATTTGTCATAGTCCATTAGTTGAATTGGGAAAACTCCACGCTGGATTCAGAAATATTGAAGAATTCCTTGGGAATTGAACTGCAGCTGCTTCATGGATATGTTATTGTCTATCAGTTTGTTGTTCATCATGCACTATGAAATTCATAAGTCACCCCTTACTTCTTAAAAATACCAGCCATGGTGATTTCAGAATGGAGAATCCTGTCGACAAGAGAAGAGAGGTACTCAGGACCAAACAGTGAACTCCCATGAGGAGTCAGAAAGACTGTTGCAAAAACACACTGTATTTTTTTCCCCAGAAAGAACATGCACTTCAGAAAAAAAAGAAAGATCCATCAAAATCTGTCTTCCCTGAGATAGAAGTTGGACGGAAATTTTCAGCCACCTGTAGCAGTCTCTCAGGAAGGCGGCTGCTATTGCTTAGAGAAAACTGTTCTTTAAATATTTTATTTGCTCTAAAGATTTTCAGTGTCCTTTTCGAGGCACTGCCAGCTATTTTTCTGAATAGGTAGAGCCTTGTTGCTATAGTAATTGAAGCCAAAACTAGTGCTGCAGTCAAAAGACTGCAGGGCAGTGTTTGTTCCTGAGCCGCTACTGCGAGTAGAGCTGTATTTACACAAGCTCCCTAGACTCTTCATGCCAAGAGTAGCAGAAAAGAAAGAAAACAGACATGCACACTCAGATACACACACACACTCTATTGGAGGTATGAGGATTTTATTCCAGGTGAACATTTTAAAGATACAGCCTTATAAAATTCAGGGGATGTACATTTTTTGTCCTGAATTGTACGTCACTGACATGAACTTACCAGGTGTGAAGGTTGAAAAGCCTTTAGCCATTTTAAATAATATATTCCCAAAGTCTTAGTACTTTTGAGACCTTGGCTCCAGTGCTAATGGTTCTGACACCTTTTACTGTTAAACTGGAAGGTGGTAGAGAGGATTGCTAACAAAAATAATTTAGAAGTATATATTCTGTAACCTATTTGGATGGGTTCAGTGAGAGCCTGGGTGCGTTCACATAAGAGTCCTTAATTCTCTCCCTCTGTTCTTCCATCCTTTCTACCTTTGTAATTCTTGTTCATTTTTTTTTCTCCCTCCCTCAATCCCTTCCTCTCCTCTCCTCTCCTCTCCTCTCCTCTCCTCTCCTCTCCTCTCCTCTACTGTTAAACTGGAAGGTGGTAGAGAGGATTGCTAACAAAAATAATTTAGAAGTATATATTCTGTAACCTATTTGGATGGGTTCAGTGAGAGCCTGGGTGCGTTCACATAAGAGTCCTTAATTCTCTCCCTCTGTTCTTCCATCCTTTCTACCTTTGTAATTCTTGTTCATTTTTTTTTCTCCCTCCCTCAATCCCTTCCTCTCCTCTCTCCTCCTCTTTTCTTCTCTCCTTTCCTCTCCATTTTTCCTTTCCTCTTCCTCTCCTTCCCTCTCCTTTTCCTGTTCCTTTTCCTTTTCCTCCCTTCACCTCAATGTATAAGATTTTGGGCCCATGAAAACAGAGGCAGTAAAGAATCAAAAGTTCATTAGAAGAAAATGGTAAAAGAGGGTTTTGAGTCGAAGTTCACATAACTGTCAGTAGCTGTAGCTCTGAACATCTTCACTTGGGTGGAAGAACCCTCTGACTTCTGTTACTGAATAGAGAGCTTAAAGGCAGGGCTGGGTGCCCACAGCACCTCTTCCAGTGATACAGCCTGATGTCATTGCACCCTGAGGCTGGGAACTGGCTGCGTTGGAGCAGATGGGAAATGCTGTGGAACAGTGGTGACACAGGTACCAAAGGTTACAGTGCCTGTGTGGCACTGAGTGCTACGTGCTGGCTAGAAAGGAGCCCCCAACTGCAAATATGGAAAGTGCTGCTTGATTTTTGCTGTCTTGAGGGAAATAGGACTGGTTTCTTTTGGAAGCAAACAGGAGCACTTCCCAGACACTGCTGACTCAATTTTTCCTCCCAACAAACAGCTCATAGGGTCCTGAGTTTTGCTTAAATGCCTAGCTAAAACTAATTAAATATTAACATATTTAAATATTAACATTGTATGATTAACATTTGGCCCATAAGCTTTCTATTTATATATATGAGATTTCTCCCTCAGTGCACAATTCAGCATTTTTCCATAAAAATATTTACTTGTTTTTTCTGTTGTTTTTTT
>NW_009953303.1:0-57277 GCF_000747805.2 Chaetura pelagica
CTGCCTGCCTGCCTGCCTTCCTTCCCTGCCTCTCTACTTTCCTGAAGCGTAATACAGTTTTTAGGAGTGAGTAGTAGTAATTTGAGAAAGATATAATATGAAATCTGTAACAGGAACAAAGTTTAAGTGGAAGTATATTTGATTTTCTTTATTATTTCTCTGAGTTCAATTCATAGAATCATAGAATCTTAGGGGTTGGAAGGGACCTTGAAAGATCATCTAGTCCAACCTTCCCTGCCAGAGCAGGGTCACCTAGAGTACATCACATAGGAACGCATCCAGATGGGTTTTGAATGTGTCCAGTGAAGGAGACTCCACAACCTCCCTGGGCAGCCTGTTCCAGTGCTCTGTCACTCTTACAGCAAAAAATTTTTTTTGGATATTCACCTTGAACCTCCTGTGCTCCAATTTGCACCCATTACCCCTTGTCCTATCACTGGTCATCAGTGAAAAAAAGCCTGGCTCCATCCTCCTGACACTTACCCCTTACATATTTATAAACATTGATGAGGTTGCCCCTCAGTCTCCTTTCCTCCAAGCTAAAGAGACCCAGCTCCCTCAGCCTTTCCTCATAAGGGAGATGTTCCACTCCCTTCATCATCTTTCTGCACTGGACTCTTTCAAGCAGTTCCCTGTCCTTCTTGAACTGAGGGGCCCAGAACTGGACACAATACTCCAGATGTGGCCTCACCAATGCAGAATAGAGGGGGAGGAGAACCTTTCTTGGCCGACTAACCACACCCTTTCTAATGCACCCCAGGATGCCATTGGCCTTCTTGGCCACAAGGGCACATTGCTGGCTCATGGTCATCCTCCTGTCTACCAGGACCCCCAGGTCTCTTTCACCTACACTACTCTCCAGCAGTTCAGCCCCCAACCTGTACTGGGACATGGTGTTGTTCTTCCCCAAATGTAAAACTCTGCACTTCCCCTTGTTGAATTTCATCATGTTTCTCCCCGCCCAACTCTCCAACCTATCTAAGTCTCTCTGAATGGCAGCACAGCCTTCTGGTGTGTCAGCCACTCCTCCCAGCTTAGTGTCATCAGCAAACTTGCTGAGGGTACATTCTATACCCTCATCCAGGTCGTTGATGAAGATGTTGAACAACACCGGTCCCAGCACCGACCCTTGTGGGACTCCACTAGTAACACACCTCCAACCAGATTCTACCCCATTGACTACAACTCTCTGACTCCTTCCTTTCAACCAGTTCCTAATCCACCTCACTTCCTGGTCACCAAACCCATACCTGATCAACTTATCCACAAGGATGCTGTGGGAGACGGTGTCAAATGCTTTACTGAAATCAAGATAAACCACATCTACCGCTCTACCATCATCTATCCACCTAGTAATTTCCTCATAGAAGGCTATGAGGTTAGTCAAACATGATTTACCCTTGATAAAACCATGTTGACTGCTCTTGATGACCCCCATGTCCTTGATGTGCCTGGAGATAGTCACAAGAACAAGTTGTTCCATCACCTTTCCAGGGATGGAGGTGAGGCTGACCGGTCTATAGTTACCCGGGTCCTCCTTCTTGCCCTTCTTGTAGACTGGAGTGACATTTGCTATCCTCCAGTCCTCAGGCACCTCACCTGTTGCCCATGATTTACTGAAGATGATGGAGAGTGGCCTAGCAATGACCTCCGCCAGCTCCCTCAGCACCCTTGGGTGCATTCCATCTGGACCCATTGATTTATGGATGTCCAGATTACTCAACTGATCCCTAACCCAATCCTCATCTACCATGTCAAACTCTTCCTCTATCTTGACTTCTTCTGGGGCTATATGAATCTGGGGCTCATAGGGAGACCCTGCAGGAGTGAAGACAGAGGCAAAGAAGGCATTCAGCACCTCTGCCTTCTTTATATCCTCTGTCACCAGGGCTCCCACCTCATTCCTCAATGGGCCAATATTGCCTCTATTGCTAGTTTTGCTAGCTATGTACTTGAAAAAGCCCTTTCTATTATCCTTAACCTGACTTGCAAGGTTAAGTTCCAAGGAGGCCTTAGCTTTCCTAATTGCCTCCCTACATCCTCTGACAACAGTCCTATATTCCTCCCAAGTGACCAGCCCCTCCTTCCATGATCTATAGATTTTCCTTTTCCACTTAAGTTTGCCCAGTAGTTCCTTCTTTAACCATGCAGGTCTCCTAGCACCCTTACTAGATTTCCTAACCATTGGGACACTCTGATCCTGTGCTTGCAAGAAGTGGTCCTTGAATGTTGACCAGCTATCTTGAGCTCCTTTATTTTCTAGCACCCTGTCCCATGGGATTTCCCTTAATAGATGATTGAGGAGACCAAAGTTTGCCCTGTGGAAGTCCAGGGTTCTGGTCCTGCTGGGTATTTTGTTCCTTCCACACAGGATATGTACTCATATAAAATCTGTTTTGTTGTGATTACATCAGCTCAGTTAAGATTTTATTAGCATTTAAATTCTATCACCATGCCTTACAAATTAGGTAGTTAATATTGTACAAACAAGGCAAACAAATAATTATCTTACTGTATTGCTTAATAATCTACCTGGTCTTCTGACATTTTTCAAAAAGAATTTTCAGCTTCAGTACAATACATTTTTTTTCTACTATGTTCTTGTTTGTTACACAGTTGTCAGGCTTTTCACTCTCAGTCTATCCTTCTTTCTCTCTTTCTTTACCTTTCTTCTTTTAGATTCTGTAGTATTGCTACATTAAAAGAGAAAGCAAGGAGACTTGCTATTAAGGGGAAGAAATTCAAAGTAGAGTGAAAAGTCATAGCAGTACTGTGAATAATTAGAATGCAATGATTCTTTGAAATATAAATATGTGTAATTTTGTAGGAGTGTAAAATGGTTTGGTTTTTTTGTCCCTTGTTTTTTCTTTCTGGGTTTCAGTGTTTAGGAGTAAGGTAGGACAGGTAACAGCTTCTGTTGTTCAAATTTAAAAAAATGGAAGAGAATATTTCAGATTATCCCATATTTTGTTTTATTTTTATTTTTCTATTATAACCACTTATTTATTTGTTTATTTGTTTTATCTAAATGTTGCATTTTAAAATGCTTTTAAATTCCCTCTTTCAGAGGTTTACCTTTTCTGAATTCACAGCTCAGCAAATCTGCAGGAATTCAAAACTGTTTCTCTACCACCACATTTGTTTTTATTATGTATGTCTTCAAAAAGAGGTTATTCTAAACATTACAGATTTACCTATGGATAAGAAATCATGAGTTATAATATTATCTTTTCCAATCCTTTCAGTTCTCAGTTTTCTCAGTCTAGCCTTCTCTTTGACTCAAAGATTCTTCCAAGTTTAGTCCACATTGAAACTTGTTCTGGTTCTTCTACTCCAGAACACTTTACCTATCTCTATTTTTTCCTGTATTTTCTTTATTTTAGAAATTCTCTATTCAGTCAAATCATATATTTGCTCTTCTTACAGCACTGCTTTTCTTTAGGTTCCACTGTAAAATCATTAAAATAAGAAGCTTTTAAAGGCCTTTCAATAGCCCTTGGAAAAGGTCCTATGTATATATTTTGGGGGAAAACCTCCCAAAATCTGCATGGAGTGTTTAGACCCTATGTAAAAAAAAAAAAGGAAAAAAAAAAAATAAGTCTTGAAGGCTGCTTTCTCTATTCTCTGTTCTAGAGAAGTAAAAGCATGGTCCTTTCTTTGGAAAAGAGAGGAGAAATTGATGAGAATTAAAAGGCCTGTTCTTAGCAAAATCTTAGCAGGTCTTCAAAAACAGCTCAAAGGGGAGTTTTTTTACTGATTTATGTAAATAGAAAGGCAAAGTTGTCAGAAGCCCAATACAAAATATGGAGTAAAGTTCTTAATCCCCACTCCTAGACATATTATTATTATTAAATCAGAGTAGTTAGGTTGGAAGGGATCTTAAATATCATATAGTTCCAACCTCCCTGCATGGGCAGGGACACCTCCCAGTAGACCAGGTTGATCAAAGTCCTGTCCAGCCTGGCCTTGAACACTTCAGGGATGGGGCATTCACAACTTTTCTGGGCAACTTGTTTCAGTGCCTCATGCCCCTCATGGTGAAGAATTTCTTCCTAATATATAATCTAAATCTACAGTCTTTAAGTTTGAAGACATTACTGCTCATCCTGTAGCACTGGTATTAATAAGTTTGCAGAAAATGTTTTGACATTTTGGCATTTTTTTCATTAACACTAATAGCATTAGGTGTAACAAAAGTGTTAGTTTAAAATTCTGGATACAGAACAGAAGTGAGAATATGCTCGTTCTATATGCATCTGTATAACTGCAATATCTTTTCCTGCTTCATCCAGTGACAATCACAGCACTATAACTGACTTTGGAATTCCAGGCAAAACTTTGTCAGGATAAATATTGATGAATTAGAGTGAACTGAGGGGGAAGGCAGCTTGAGTGTCATCCAGCAAGGATACACATGTAAGAAAGACTTTGTGGAAAAGGCACCTAGATAAAAATAATTTGTAATTTCCCTTTTAGATAGGGAAAAGCAACATCACTTCCTCTTTGGACGTATGGGTAGATGGGTGTGTGTCACATCAGCAGGTTCTGCTAACAAGACAATAGGATAAATATAGCCCTCAAATCTTCAGCAATTCTACTAGATGAGATATAGGTTTTCTCTTTTATTGCAGTTTTCCATATACATAGCTTGGGTTAAAATTTCAAGTGAAATGCATTGCCCTGTGATGCGTTATGTTGCATCTGATCAATCACAATAGACTGTGTTTCATCTTGTGGTGTGTGTTATCATTCTAGTTATCTCACATTACAAAATGACATATCATGTTGGAAATTAGAATCATAAGGAGGACCATTTTTAGAGATTACATTTACGGGAAGTGAGCTGTCAAATTCAGACTACTTTTTCAAGGTGTAGGCTGTTATCAGTGTGGTGCCCTTAACCCTAAACGCTTGCAGAATTGCTTGTCCCAATCGAAGGAATATTATTATCAAGTGAGAGTGATTCCTACACATAGGTTTTTTTGTTTGTTTGTTTGTTTGTTTTAATATATTATTGCTTCATCTCAAGGATTTGCTGAGAAACTTTAAGCCAGAAAACTATTTACTCTGTAACTTTCACTACTTTTTGCATCTCACTCTCTTCAGCCCACATTCTTTTTCAGTGTGTTTTTTGGCCGCATTGTGACCATGATCTATCTAGCTACTAGTTTGCCTTTCTTGCTATGAGAAGGCACCCGCTGCTCCCCACCTGCCCTCGCGCCTGCCCTGCGGAGGCCACTGCCGCTCTCTGCCCCGCCCTGCCAAGTGCTCAGAGGAGGCTGCCAAAGTTCAAGTCAGTCTCACACAGCTTTTGGAAGAAAGAGTAGAAGGGTGGTCTGAAGACAGAAAAAAAGTAGAGTGAATTTATTTATATACTAATATGAATTATGTTTATATTGAGGTTTTCTGGGTTTGTTGCAAAAATACCTAAGAACTGGAAGGCATTTGATGAAACCAAACATCACAGAGAATTGAAAGAAAAGAATTTTCCCTTTTTCTTCCTTTTGATCTGGGAAAAATTTGGAATCCTAACTGCAGGTCCAGGCATATTTTTTTTTAAGCTCTGCTGTAGCCACAACCTGGTGCATCTAGAATTCAAAGAATGCATGAATAAAAGGAAATTATATCATATCAGTTCAAGACTTCCTATGAAGTAAGGCACCCAACAGTGAGCTCTGGGCAGGGGAGGGCAGGTGTGTGTCACTAGGTTTGTGTCTTGGCAAGTCAAAGTAGTTTTAGAGTTGTCTCTGCCGAGTGCAAAACCAATTTGCTTAACAATTAAAAAAGACTTTGGGGAAAAATAGCCTCAGGAATACTTATTTTTTTTGTAAAAAGTCTGGAAGAAATTACCAGAGCTGTAGGAAATGGCTCCAGACTTGAGAATGTCGGAGAATGAGGATGAAGTCCTGGGGGCACTTCTCAAAAACAAGTTTAAACATATGACTAGACGCTGTTGCCGGAAGAGACAAGCCCCTCCTCACATCTTTTCCTTTTTATACCTTCCTCAGTAGACTTTGGTTCCTTTTACACTTCTTAGTGATATAATTGTATCTTCACAAAAGACAATATATTGAATACCTTTTTTTAACCTTCTATTTAGCTTTCAAGGTAAAAATTCCATCTTCTGGGAGCTTTATAGAGGTTTGGTTAATGCACCTGTCAATCTCACAGTTCTTCTGTCAGCTAACTTTTTTTTTTTTTTTTACCTTTTTTTTTTTTTTTTTCCCAAGGACATTAGTTGTATTTAGATGTCAATGGATTTAAAAAAGAAGGAACTGAAGAGAACTGTAAAAACTGTTTTTTATTAAAGCATGTGTACAAAAATCTGAAGAAAATGTGTATGCGATTTCATTCTGGATAAACAAGATTATTAGTAATCCACATATTAATGCATTTTACAATATTTTTTTCCTTTGCCCAAAGCTAATTTCAGTGTCTCTTCCAAACTTGAACTATATCTTTGTTACAGAACTATTGTGGTTAAAGTCTGCACTGTTGATTTACTGCCCAACACAGTGAAAAAACCCCTTACAAACCTCTTTCTGGATGAGATAAGATGTCCTCATCCCACAGATCTCTCAGTCACTGGCAAATGTGCTGCTTTTGGTCTAAGCTCCATTAGAAACTTCTTATTTCCCTTCAGAATATAAGTTAAAAGCAATTTTTAAATTTTTTTTGTGGTATTTGATGGCTGTGTTTGAACTGTGACTGAACCATCATCCCCACAAATTAGTTTTTTGTGCTTCCTTTTCCTTCAATCTATTTCTCAAAAGCTAATTTTATTTCTTTCCATATAAAAAGTTGTAGGTGATTGATTTATCTGTCTAATGACTGTAAATAGTTTAAAATGGTGAACTACATAGCTTTTCTTAATTTGGAGGAGGGTATGAGAAAAAGAAAGAAGGAAAAAAAAAACCCAGTTAATTATTTTGAAATCCGGCTATGTCAGTTGGTGTTAATAAATTCTGTGCTGTCCAAGGCCTGGACATCTGCAGCTTTTGCATTGGTTTGGGTCTGGAGCCTGTGTTGATAAATATTTTAGAAAGTCATATCTGAAAAGGATTTTTACAAAGACATCCTATAAATAAGAAGTGTATTCAACACTATTTTGAAATTGTTACTGTCATATGCAAACACTAGTCACAGCTTTAATACATATAAAATTTTTTTAATGGGGGGCCACCAAAATAACTGATAACTTGCATCGATTAGTACATAATCTAGAATCCAATTTTATTTGTACTTCTGTAAAGGGAAGCTTGGCAAAGGGAAGTCTGGATAGCTAAGTTTGCCTTTTGACTTACAGTCCCTAATGAAAGATGTGCTACCTGATAGCCCGTATTGATTCCAAGAGAAACCCTGCAGTATATTCAGAAAATAATGTAGGCTTTAATGAGCTAACATGCTCTCTGAACTAAAAAACTGAAAGACAATTAAGAGATGGCAATCACAGATACTGGTAAGGCAGATGTTTGAGAAGATCAGAGGTAATAAGCTTATCTCAACAATTCTCAAAATAATCGAAGTGTTCCTTGTTTCGTAATATTCTGACCAAGATCTTCAAGTGCCATGAATTGTTTTAGCCTGGATAGTTTCAAGGAGCTGTCCTTGCAGCTTAGCTGAAAGTTACACCAGCTAGCTGCATTCCAAGAACTTGTTTTCATTCCATTTTATTATAGTATATTATTAGAGACAATGCAATCACAACAGCTGACATTCATGTGTAGAAATGTCATGGTCAAGTAACATACAAACAATTATGCCTCACATGGGTTCAGTCAGCAGCAACTTGGAACTGCCTAACTGCAACTTCTGTGCTCTCTTTCAAAAATACAAGAAGTGAAAGAACTAAGGTGGTTCAGAATGGCACATAGTCTGTACAACATCTTGTGACAGGCACACTACCCTCTCTTGCCAGCCTATGTGCTGAATAACGTAACTAAAGTACAACCAATCTGTTGTGCCTACGTTACAAAACAGATTGCTTTAACTCCTGCCAACTTGCTGCACACAGTCCTTCTACAGGAGAAAAGCATGTTCCTTCCACACAAAGTCAATAACCTATTGTTAGTGTAAATAAAATCTTAACAGCTTCATTGAAGAATATTAGTAGCCCAGTCATGGTGACACTAATATGATACAAATGCTTGCAGATCAAAAAAACACACAGTTAAAAACATATAGATGCAAACTCTCTGAAGTCTACCCTTTTCTCTGATGATATGGTCAGCCTTGCACTACTCCTCTGGGCCCTAAGGCTGACGGCAGCTTCACTACAAGAACTGGAAGCTAAGGCCTGTCACCAGGTCATTTGCACAGGGAAGGATATTGTTAACTGTTTCTTTTTCACCTACTCTATAGTAGTGGCCAATTTGGAGTGCTTGGCAACACGTTCTGCACCTTACACTTCCTTTGCTGGTCTGCAAGTCCATATTATACAAAATAAGGTGTGTTTTGCTCTTGTTTGCATGCTTGTTCTTTTTTCTCTTCATTACAACTCAGACTGGTTTTACTGGACTCCCAGGGTTTCATTCCTTCAGTGACCAGCAATGACTGGTTAGCTGCCTGTAGCCCAAGGCCTCTAGTATTGCTCTGCACTGGGGCTCTGAATGTCCCTGCTGCCCTCTGATTCCTCTGCTTGTCCATGCTGCACTTCTTTGTAAGACAGCTATCTCATTCCACATAGACCAACTACTTATTATTGCTGCTTTTAGCTACTAAATATGTATCTCTGTATTGTGATGACTAGATTATCACAGTCTACACTCAAAGCTGAACAAACCATAAAATAATAGTTAACTGATCACTAGACAATTGGTATTAACTGCTACACTAAAACAGATCTCCAGGAAGGTCAAGTGAAATTTAGACAAACCTTGTCAAGTACTGTGCCCTGAGTTGTCAGCTTAAGGCAAAACCTGTGTTCTGTTATGGGTAGTAGCAATGCCATCATTAAAGGGTGACTTGGTTACAGATATTTACCCTGTATAATGCGTAACCATCACAGTGATACATTTCTGACTGAATTTTCATTTCCCTGAATGTGCTTATGTTCTCACGTGCTGGCATCAACGTCTACTGTAAGTGATAAGCCTATTGCATTAGCCTAATTCAATGCTGGAGAAGCTTAGCTCAAAAGGTCTGGTTGCTTTACCACCAGAAAGGGTTATAGCAGGTACCTTTGCACTGAGGTAAAGGCTGCATATTTGTGAATACTGTTAGAGAAATCAGTCAGTGATCCAGACATCTTTGTGTTGGCTGCTCTGTTGAGTATGATGAAAGGACATTACTTTTGCTAAAAAAACTATAATCCATATGCTACAATTTGAGAGTCTCACTGAAAGATTCTCTGCTTTTGTCACTGAATAGCTATGTTCTCTAAAGCCTCCATTCCGTTCCTAAGGAAAGTTTTTTGCAATTAGGCTCACTTCAAGTTCACATCTCTGTGAATACATAAGTATGGTTGCATGCTTTCTAGCAGCTGACCCTGCTAATGCGAACGTGTTCATATGGTTAAGATTAATGAGTCAATTATTTTAACACAAGTTATCTGTCATGTAGGTTGTTTTCCTGGACTTGATTATTTTAATTTAAAAAAAAAAGAAAAAAAAGTGTTAATTTCTCTTTTTTATTGATGTTCTTGTGTTAATCAGGAACAATTATTAGTAAGAGTTAAGTGGATAGTTGCTTCAAAGCTCCTTAACTGAAAATAGAATGCTTAAAATAGAACAAAGTGTTAGAAAAAGAGAGATTTTTATTTTATTTTGTTTTTTACTGGAGTCTTTCAAGCAAATTCTGGTTGTTTTCACTGTGGACATGATGGATTGTCACTTAAATTAATGGACCCATCCAAATTGGTGTTTATGATCTGAAAATAATTTACTCTGTATTTAATCTAGAGCAAATATTAGCAGTTATGCTTCACACTTACTTCTCAATCATAAACTAATCCTGTGCAGTTAAAATCTTGCTGACTTAGGTAAAAAATCTTGAACATACTAGGTACATTCAGCTTCACTGAGTTATTGAGTATTACACGTATTTCCAGCTTTAAGAAAGAACTTCGATCTTGACGTTTGTAAAATTTAAAATTAGGCTTTCGGCCATAGTACATTGACAATACACTGCTTATTGTTTGTGCTTACATCACTCATTCCGGGGATGTTGGGACTCTATTGATGGGTAGTAAACAGACGTATTTCTTTGAAGTGTTTAATATCATTCAGTCACCAGGTGGCACTATTACATACAGTGTTTATCTTTAAAAATAGCCGTTATATCTTGGGAAAATACATGTGAACTGTGTTATTCTCTCTTCTACATTCTGAAAGAGATCACTAACAAAGCCTCGCCTTCCCAAATCTCTGGTATGTTGCCTTAGTCTCTTTAATCTGAGACTGTTTTGGATGCTTTTGCTGTTTAAAGACGAGAATAGAAGAACATATTGCCTAAACTCCCATAGTAAAAAGCTTCTGTTTTAGACAGTTTGTGTTGCAGACCTTTTGAAAACCTCACTGACTGAGTACCGTGAGAACATAGTGAAGATACCCCACAACTGCTCATGGTTGACTATGTGACTGTTCAGGTGCTAGCACCTGTGAACCCTCTAGGTATGTATGTCATCAAACCTAACTTGAAATGTGTTTTTAAGCTGTATATCACTCCCATCACATGAAAACGCAGTGAATGGTTTGACTGCTTATTATTTAATTCCTCCTATTGTTGCAGAAATGGTGATTTAACAATGACTATTCCACAGATATTCTAGTACGTGGGTTTTTAACCTTAAACTTGTAAGAATTTGTTAGTGTGTATTTTATAATAAAGGAACCAGTTAAAAGACAGCACGTCTTACTACAATATTACTGATGCAGTTAAAATAACTAGTTAGAGGAAATATGACTCTTACTAATGGCAATATTTAACCCAGAAAAGGAGACTTAAAATGAGATATGTCTTTGATGGTTTTGTAAGGGACTCACACAGTAAAACTAGTAGTTAATTTTTCTTTTGTTTATATAGTTACATGTCATGGTTCAGCTTTAACTGCACTTTATCACACAAATAGCTAGTAATTTACACAACTGCTACCAGCTTATATTATAGTTTAAAAGATAACCTCCACTCACACATTTATGTTGTTGCTACATTAAGGAAGATGCAGCCCTTAAGTAATCTATTATGTCTTGCTCAATTGCATATCAATACCCAGGACATACTTTCCTCTCAGGGGAGATGACAAAGATGAATAAAATAAGATGTGATTTTTTGTATATCCTTGTTCAGTTCTTTTCTTACCAAATTCTTTGTTCTTTGAAAATCACATCCTTCCCTTCCCAGCTCAGGCTTCAATTTAATTGTGTTTCATTATTTTGTTTATATTAGTGTTGCACTGCTAGGATGCCCTAAAAGGAATGTTCATACTGGAAAATTATGTATGTAAATTACTGGTTTGCCTAGCTAATTTTAGATGAGAATGGTTTAATGGGAACCAGATTATGCCAGCGTAAGGATAATAAAAAAAGCCAAATCTGACAGTTATTCAGCCAACATATTCTTAACCTGAGTAATTCTGAGCATAAACTGCATGTTCCAGGAAAAAAAATCTGAATGAAGGCAGGTGACAGCTTGCATCTGGACAATCCTGTGCTGCTGCTGCTCTGATAAACTATTTGTGGTTTTTTATTTTTTTCTTGGAAGCTATATCTATATCTATATCTATATCTATATCTATATCTATATCTATATCTATATCTATATCTATATCTATATCTATATCTATATCTATATCTATATCTATATCTATATCTATATCTATATCTATATCTATATCTATATCTATATCTATATCTATATCTATATCTATATCTATATCTATATCTATATCTATCTACACACAGACAAATACACAAGTATATATATATAAATATGAATATATACATATATATGTATATATATATATATACATATAGATAGATAGATAGATAGATATGTGTATTATATCTGTATAATCAACTGCAGGAGAAGTCAGTTGCTGCCCTTTCATGTCTTCGTTGTGTTTGGGCTTTTTTTTTTCATCTTGGGAACCTGTAGGGTCTCTCTGGCCCAATTTGCCATGAATAGGCTGTTACACAGCAGTTCATGTGTATTTGATTTAGTTGTAACTGTGTTGAAGTTGTAAAAGTAGCACTCATATAAATTATTCAAGCAGCCCCTTGATTCAACTCAAGTTTTGCTGGCAGTTGGTTTATAGAGCTCAATTGTCAAAGAAGGCATTTGAAGGCAGTCGTTTACTGAGCATCAGGAATACCACAGAGGCTGAAAGAAGAGCTAACAAGGACAGGCAGATATTTAGAGCACTGAATCTGTGCCTGAATATTCTCTTAAATGTGTATATGCAGCAAATGTCACCGAGTGCAGTCACACATACGGCTCTCTGCTCTTCCAGGTCTTTTTCCTTCAGTAATAAGAGTCTCAGAGAAAAGGGAGACTAAAATATACTATATCCTTCTGGATAGGTTTTACTGCTATTGTCAAAACCTTAAGGATTAAAAACTATGGAAAATTATGTGCTGTGTTTCTGAAGCAAGTGAATATAGACACGTAGGTGTGATTAGGATGCTGGAGGTGATTATTAATGGCTACCCATCAATACAGAAAACCTTTTCGGATGAGGTAACATCTGGAATCTGTTGTGGTTTCAGGTCCATTCTTTTCATTAACCTTTTAACTGAAGAGCAAATGGTGAGCTAGACAGCATTTGTCTAAAGTGTGTGGTGGCACCAAGCTGGAGGAGGTTTCAAACACTGTGAAAGAAAGCTTCAGAATCCACCATGACATTCTGCAATGGAAGAGCTTGAATAAAGGCAATTTATAAACAGCGAATTATCATTATTATGTTTGACAGAGTTGTAAAAGCAATTAATACCAAATAGATGACCTATGAACTGTAGTGTGTAATTTACTACTTAAAATGACCTTGAGACCAGAAGGGTCAAATTCAGCAGATTTGGAACTGGTTCTTAGGAAGGAATTCACAGCAGGTCTGGGTACAGCAGGTGAGAATGTGTGACTTCTGTACTGGGCAAACTGTAAGAAGCAGTAATACGGAGACAATAATATGTATGAATGCATATGATGCAGTGGGAAACATTCAGTTTGGCTACTGCAAAATGAGGTCATGTCCTGAAAGTGTATTAGAATTCCTTACAGGTGCTGGTCGTTATATGAATGAATGAGATTCTGCAGATGTTTTATGCTTGAACTTTCAGAACACTTTTGATGATGTCTTACGAAAGGCTTTCAGAGATCCTAAACTGACATAAGGCAAAAGAGGAAGCACAGTCGTTACTGACTATCACAATAAAAAACCAAAACCAAAACCAAACAAAAGACCATAACAAACCTCAGAAGAAATAATGGTCAGGTGTTAAAATATTCTCTGGTGAAGGTCTGGGTTGAGATGTGTGTTCATCCACATACTTACCAAAATCCTGGGAAAGCTGATAGGTACATAAAGAGGTAAAAGTATTTTGCTGATAATATAAAATTATTCAGATCAGTTAAATGAAAGCTGACTGCAAATTGCTGCACAAGGATGTCACAATACTCAGGGATTATACTAAGTGAAAGATAAATTCATTGTTGTGAAAGTAATGCATCTGGGAAAACCCACTATCTGTATGTACACATTGTGTACATATATATATACCCTATGACAGGCTCTGGATTAACTATTACTATTCAGAAACACTGTGGCTAGTTCTATGAAAACATTAGTTTAATACTCAGAGACAGTTAAAAAGGGAAGTCAACCATTAGGGATTACTATGAAAGAAAATTAGAGCAAACCAGAAAACATTATGAAACCCCACGTCCAAGATGTGCTCATATCATTAAAACTAAACCCAATTTTCTTTACAGGATCTTGAAAAGAATACAATAAAACTAGAAAGAGAGAAAGATGACAACAACGTTGCATTCGTTTCCACATGAGGATAGATTAAAAACACTAGGCTTCTTTAGTCTGGGAGGAAAAATAACTGGAAGTACTAGATAAATCCAAGAACGATGAAGAGAAAGTGAACAGGGACTGATTAGTCACACTTTCCTGCAATACAATGAAGATGGAGAAAATTACATTATTTGGCAGTGTGTTTACAACAAAGTAATTTTTGTCTTCACCACACAGTATGTAGTGGTACTACAGGATTTATTGTCAGGAGAGATGTGTTCAGGAGGAAACTGAATATGTTAAAAAAATAGAAGTCCACCAAGCAGTCTTACTTTCAAGTATGAAAATTGTGTGGTTTCTAGATGCTAAAAGCTAAGAAACTATGTTAGTGGAAGTGTTGTGTATTTTTGCCCCATTATTATTTACTTTATACACCACATCCAAACTGACATTATTTGGAGAGATGATACTGTGCTGTACAGATCTCTAAACCACAAAAACCCAGTTGGATGGAGAAGCTCAGGGGGTTAATGAGCTGTGTCCTGTGTGGAGATGGGTAAAAACTGAGGTCCCAGAAGGTCTGTCCTGGAAGCTGTTTCGTTTTACAATTCTATCTGTGATCCAGAGGAGGGGATGGAGGATACATGCATCAAGATTGCAGAAGACATCAAATTAATTCACTCAAGGGCTGACCTGCTATTCAGGTGGAGGTGGAGAAGGGGGTAAAGGGACTTCCAGGGACACCATGAAATTCAGCACGGGCAGAGTCCCAGGAAGACAAAGCCCTGCAGGGATCAGGCTAGAACAATGAGTCTGGGAAGCAGCTCTGGGGAGAATACACCAAGACCTGGTAAGCAACAAGCTCAACCAGGGTTGAGCTCAACCAGGCAATGTCCTCCTCAGGTCCAAGCCAGACTGTACTAACCTATGAATTTAAGACCATGCCCTGTGATTTCATCCTGCATGACTACTTGTATGTTCTCTTCTGCTTTCTCTTATGTATGTAGCTAACTGGGTACACATTATTCTGCAGTTCTTGATATTTTAACAGAAACTTGTTTACATGTGAGACATTCATGCTCTTCAATAGCCTAATCAGGGAGCCTAACAAATTCTAATTTTACCTCTGATTTTTTGTTACTATTACTTAGATAACCAGGTTCCTCCCTTATGCAGGAACTAGGAAAAACAGAAATACTGAAAGCTATTTTACTACTGAAGAGAACTGAGGAAAGGTATGTGAGGTGTGTTAACAGATTATAGAGGGAAACAGAAATGTGCCCAAAATACACTAGATCATGGGACAGTAAAGTCAACCAACTTTGGAGGCTGCTTCGTAGATGTGTCAAAATCTCTCAGAAGTAGCACTGCCCTGGTACATTTTCTCCTAATCAGCACTGTGGCCAAAGTAACCACGGGTATAATCTGCTGGAATTTCTGGATTCTTCTGCTTGCAGTAACTCATATCAGTACAGAGAAATAAGTGCTCTTAAAAGCTGCTAGGGGTGGAAGATTCCTGCCCTTTATTTTTGAAGACCCTGTCACTTTTGATCCCTTTGTGGAGATATTTCTAGGAGACCAACATGGAAGAACGCATTTATTTGATTTTGAGGATATTTTTCATGTGTAAATCCTTCCTTATTTCTCAGGGAGGCTAGGCATAGAAAGTAATTATGGTCTACAAATCTCTAGGATTAGTAGCTGTGTATAAGTTATATTTCTGTATAATTTATACTTCTAGAATGTTCTAATATAATTTGTTAATTTTTTTTTAAGCTTATACTCACCTTTATTTTAAAATAAAAAGTTATGTGTCATCAGAATTGAAATCTACTACAGAAAACTGAAAACTGTCTAGGGTCCAGTGTCATTTCATACTTTTTTTTTTTTTTCAGGCTTTTAGGCTTTCAAAGCAGAATAAAAATGAGAATTAGTTTCTGGCTTGCTAAGACTCCTGAAATAAAGCAATTTCATTTTACTTAACTGAGACTGTCTTGAATGCATAAGTTTAAAAAACAACTCCTTTCAGTAACCTTTCTGATTACTGACTAAAAATATGCTGATACTTTCCCCCAGCCTTAATCTTTTCATTAGGTAACGACTGGACTGTAAGACAGAAACAGAAAGGAAAAGTTATTTAGAAAACATCTCTAGTTAGTATTAAGACTCAGCATTTAAACTTGCTGTCTATCATTCCATATATTCAGTAATGCTGATGATTTTATAATCAATTTGTTACAAAGGAGTTAACTAAAAGCAGAGAACCCTAGAAAATCTATAATTTTGTTGCATTTTTATTATTCAAATGGGTGAATTTATTTTCATTAATATAAAATATAAGAGACTGTGAAATATAAGTAACCTAAAACATACAAAGCTACATTGCTGCATTTAGTAAAGTGGTTTAAAGTGGTTTTATAGTAAATATGGTCAATATCTGTCATGAAATGCAGCATTCTCCCAAATATGTGCAGGGTACACTAAGAGAGGGTTGTTTAATTTTGAAGCTAGCTGGAGTCTGTTCCAGATTTGTGAACATTTGCTCATTTATTAGTAGACAAGTCTACAGTTGAGCCAGATGCACTGAGCAGCATTTGTGGAAACACCTTCTGTTGTGAGACAATACTGGGGGGCTCTCGGCTGTTAGGTGCTTTTGTGATTTCCCCCCAGTTTGTAGAGTTTGTTCAATAAGACCGAGGGTCACACGTGGCACTGCCTCTCACAGAGGAACGGCTGCTGCGGGACAGTAATCTAGGGTGGTAGTTAGATACACCCCCACCGCGCCCACAAATTGCTGCTGAGACCAATGTTTAATTAGCGAATTAACTGGTTTATTAAGGGTTAACACAAACTGTGGGATGAGGTTTAGGGAAAATGGAAATGTAAATGTTTACCAGGGATGTGTATGTATATACATATATATATACACACATATATACATATACAGTAAGAAATTGTCCTTTAGGGAGGTAATGCAAAAAGTCCTGTACTTTTAAGGCGTTCTCTCCGAGAGGGGGTTAAGCACCAAAGAGTGCTGGTATGAGGAATGTGTGTGTGGGGGGCGGGGCTCGGGCCCCAGGGCTCAGGGAAGAGGGAAAGGCCCACCTGCTAAACTTGCCACCTTCTATACCCCCCTGACCCACCTGTCCAGTCAGTGTCACTGTCCAGAGCCAATCAGCATCCATGAGCCCCAAGTTAGGGTGGTGACTACCAGGGGCAAAGTATGACTCGTCATCCATCCTTTCTGTCCTGTACCACATCCATTGTTTTGGTTTCAGTTGTCCTTGAGTAACAAGTCCATTTTAGTCCATTAGCTGGGAATAATAATAATCAGAAGAAGGCCTTCACTGGTTTAAAAGGTATTTTGTTTAGACTTACGTGAGGAAGAAAAGAACAGTTTCCCACACCTTCACCTCCAGCAAGGGCCGAGAGTTGTAAAGAACTATCTAGGGTCAGGGACCAAGTTACTCTGAAATTCTAGTAAGTTTAATGAATTTGCCTTCAGCTCCTTCCAGCCTTTGTATTATTTCAGAATCAATCTTATACATACAGTGAGCTGTCTGTTTTTTCTTAGCCTTTCTTAGAATATGGCTTCAGGTGTTTTAGGTGTTCTTTGGGACTGCAAGGGCGTTAGCTTTTTTTTTTCTGTACTACACAATACAAGTAAAGATAGGATGGGCATACTGTATTGAGAGGAATTTCTGGACAACCTTTAAGCAGCAGATACAAGTGTTACTCTATGTTCACAGACTGAATGCACAGAGCTGTGATCTGGTTCTTAAAATAAGTGGCATTCAGAATATATACATATATATTTCTATAAAAATCTGATCAAAGAAATGACAATTAAGCTCATGAACTCTCAGCACTTTTGAAAATGTAACCCCAGCTGTGAGAACTGAGCACTTGAAAACCTCCCCTGAGAAGTCAAGAGTATACAAATTGCAGTGTATCAATCTGTTCCCCAAACAGTGTTTCCCTGAAAACAAAATTATCTGTTTGTATATCTGAATGAATCACACAGATGCTGCAGCTACCTCTGCAAACCTTTCATTAAGGTTGTGAATGAAAGCAATATAGGTTGGAGCCTAAATCTTGTAACTCCTTGAGACTGAGAATGATTGCAGAAGCACCGCTATCATACAACTCAGGTGCAAATTTCCTTGGAAAGAAGTAGGTGGGAGCCTTTGCTGGCTTTCTTTCTGTATCATTTGATTTATTTATCAAACCTCTGACTTTTGATTACACTTGGGTCTTTAACCAATTTTGACAATGAGATTTCCTCATTTTTTCTTAGTTTCATACTTTAGCTTTTGTCCACTGTTCTTGCACAGGACTGTTATATTTTTTTTTTCTTCCTAGAAGTTAGGTTGTGGTCTTTAATGCTGCACCTGACCTTTGAATTCCAGAGTTCAAATTAACATTGCAATTTCTATTCATGGATTCATGATTCTGTTCATGGATTGCTAATCAGGAGTGATAAAGAGCCAGAATACTGGAATTTGTATTATAGCTCTGTGGGAGAATGCTCAAACTAAATCAGAAATATTCTGGTTTTTTAAATGAAATACCAATATTAATATTTGTATCAAATTTCAGCAAATCACAGTGTTAGGTTTGCTATTGCAGTGGCTAGTCACCTATTTCTGGAGATAACTTTTTTTAACAACATGGTCCAAGTGTGTGGGCTGCTGAGAGACCAGCTTTTCCAATATTTGTTTTCCTATTCAATATTGACTTGAAATAAAATGGCCACAGAAAAACAAGCTTTCAGAAGATGAAATCCTGTAAGGGACAAGGTTTTCTGTTCTGATAAGAGTTTCTTGTAATTGACTCCCCATCCTTTAGGAGGAAGAGGTTTACAGCAATTGCTGTGCACTACAATAAAAAAAAAGTATTCTTACCTAATTTCCTAAAGCTCCTTTAAAGTCTTTTTCCAATTAGTCTACAACTGTTATAGGGATTGTTAATCTAAATTAAAAAAAGTAATCAAGGCAGTATGACTCTGCTCAGCCCTTAGGGAAGATTATCCATATTCAGCACCTTCTAATGGCCTCTTGCAACATGATATATTGGCAGTCATTCAGACTATGTAGCAGTCTTAACAGAGGCTCAGGCCTTGAGCCCTCAAAAGAACTTTGCTTTAAAATAATACACTCTGTTGTGTCTGGCATATTTCTGTGGGGTTTTTTTTGTTTATTTTTGTGTGTGTTTGTGTGTGTGGGTTCTTGTTTGTTTTGGTTATGTTTTGTTTTGTTTGTTTTTCTGTTTGTTTATTTGTTTTATTTTGGGGTTGTTCCCTCACCCATTTACATCCTTATTTGGTGTGATTTTTACTCTCAGCCCTTAAAACGACTTTATTAAGTTAAAATAGGGTAGTTTTTGTTTTACGTATTTGATTTATTTCCTTTTGTTCTTACACCCTTACTTGGAGGTATTTTTACCTTTCTGCGATTGCTGCCAAAAAACAAGCTCAAAACCCAGTGACAAGAAAAAGAGGTGTTCAGCAGCATTACAGGCAGTTTGCATCTGGTGCAGTGAATATTCCCTACCTTTCTTCAATTCATCCTGTTATCAGTATCCAGTTTATAAATGGAATGAAGTCCAGGAAGTGAGGATGACTAGGAATAACGTCTGCTGTGTGCAAAGTGTCAGATACATCATATATTCGGAGGTGTGACATCTCTGTCAGAGATGAAAAGAAACAAAAAATGAGTAGAAAGGTAGGATCTGGCCATCCTGGGTGTTCTGTGGGTTTAAACCTTTAGGTATATTATTCTGGTGGAAGCTGTGGGGATTCATCATACCTCTGGTACATAAATGTCCCTCAGAGTAATTTCAGCAATTGTTATGAAGTCAGGTTTTCTTGCCTATGTATAGCAGCCTCAGACCTTCCTGGGAAGTAAATAAGGCTGTGAGATTTATACTTCCTTATTTGGTTATCAATCTACAGAAGGAATTATTGCATTGGTTTTAAAACAGCACAAGAAAGAACTACCTCCTTGTACCATTAGGGAGTCTGGGTCATTCTGGCTCCTGAAGGATAGGGAATAAATAAGGATATCTAGACAAAGATTATCGATTAGGCTTTTGGTAATCTTTTTTCTGCACAACTCACTGGCCGGATTTGTGGCTCTCCTAGGAATCCTAGCAGAATATGTTAAGTAACACTGAGAAAAAGACATTCCTGGATTGAGGATATGTAACTGTGTACCCTGTGCTCACTATTTATGAGAGACAATCCACTGCTCTGACATGATATTTCAGATTCTGGAGTTTGTGACAGCTCTTCATGTTTTCCTGCTTAATGTGGGGCTATCAAATAATCACTGTGGTCATTTGGGGGCAATAACTTAATGCACATTTACTTCCATCTCTCCTTCTGGTCTTCCTCAGAGCATTTCCTCACCCCCTACATTTGTTTAATGGAAGCAAGGCTCTCACTGACACTAGAATAATGCTCGAACATCACTGCTCTGAGAGACTGATCCTGAAGAGTGATCGTACTCTGGTCAGTTCAGGGTGTTGTTTGCAGCTAAATTGAATGCATTTATTTGTTTGTTTCTCCCCATGCTGCGTTTCCTAATCATGCAAGCTCTCTATCAATTCACCAACATAGATCCTGCCCACAAAATCTGCTTTGGAGCGACAGTAAATAATACATCACCAGAGCTCAGGAAAGGAAAGGAAACAAAGAACTGTTACAGTGACAGTTAAAATTAAGTACTTGCATTTATTCCCTGGTCTGGGAGATAAGTGTTCGTGTATAGGTAGAATTTTTGGTAGTTTTCTTGTCTGATTATATTTCTGCACATTTCAAGAAATGGTTTATTTGTCTAGCTAATGCCCATTAAGTGAAGCATATAATATAGGCAGGATTTCTTTTGATTATACTCAGTACATAGATCCAAGTCTACAATAATATTACTCTTCTAAAAATATACGTTTCCCATATGTCATCATTGTTTGAAATGCCAGGAAAATATGATTCCCATGCAAGTGTAATAAAGTGGAAAAATCATCAGTGTTCATGTCAGTCTTTTTGTTTTCCTCACTTTCTAGAGATTCAAGCAATTAAAAAAAATATGCACTGTCTTTGCGATTTTGCTGCCAAAAAGAAAAGCTAGGTCATTCTGGAACATAACCTCATAATATAGCTGCCTTATATTCAGCTTTCATATTACTCAATACCATTTGGAGTGTTTCCAAGGTGACATCTAGCACACCATGGCTTGGCAAAGTCTTTAATTAGTATAATGACTATCCAATATGATGAGGAGAAAAAATTCTCTCTGGGTCATGCCAGGAGACAAATTTACCCTGAACTATAACTGAACTCTTTTAAGCACACTGCTCTTCTCTTAAAAGCACTGTTTTTTATTATAAGTACTTGACCTTTAACTGTATATTGTTTTTTTCCCCTTATGCTGCTTTCTAAAGAAAAAAAAAAAAAAGATGTATTTGTTGCAGAGACACTGTTTCTTGTGGTCTTTACAGTTTTTTATTTTATTATTTGATCTGAACATATAACAGTCTTGGTTTCAGTTGGGAAGATGATGTTTGTCTTTTTATGTGTTTGCATCATGAGAAATGATATGTAAGCTTTTTTTTCCTTTGTAGGTTGTGACAAATATTGCCAAAGACTCAATAGGTGGCACCCTTACCTCTGAGCTGAACTCATGAAACATTGCTATGTGGAGAGAGGTAGAATATGGAAAGTCCAAACCAAAAGAAGGTAGATATTAAAAAATTAATGGTTTAGAGTAGGGCTGATTTAATTCTGAAATACTGTTTTCTCTTAATTTGTGACACTCTCTCAGCTCTCTTGAAAGGTGTTATTCATTGACCATTTTCTAAGTGAGGAGTCAGCTTAAAAAATATTAACATATCTATGTCCAACAATACAAATAATGGTATTCGTATTTGTATTCAAAGGCGATGCAGATAAGAACATCCCCCATGGCTTGCAGTGTCCCAGAGTAACAGCTGCCTGTCCACAGCACCCAGAGTAGAGCTGGCCACACCAGGTTTGAGGACAAGAAAACTCTCAAGAACTTTGCTGTTTTGCTCTCACTAGCGCTTAGAAAAGTACTTCTAAAGCTCTGCTAGAGAAAATTATTAGATTTATTTCTTGTAGTGTGACAGGAAGTGGTAAAACCTCGTCCAGTTTTGTAGCATTAGGGTTGACTAAGTCTCAGGAAAATCTTCAGACTTCAGCATGTTTATTCTAGTAGAAAAATTCCCATTAGCATTAATGCTTTTTTTGGATTGTGCCCTGGGTTTCTGGTTGTTATACCATATCTCAGGATACATTTCATTAGGTTTGGAGGTTAGCAAGTTTTGACTAACCACTGGCAATCCAGTATGTTAAAATTTAGAACCAGAAGTCAAGAGTTCTTCTTTCCCTTCAGTATGTACCACAAACTTGGTACGTTATTTAACTTCCTTGTCTTGGTATCTATATTAGCAAAATCTTGGTAATAATGCCATAACCATCTCCTGTTATTACTCATGTTGATAAGGTGCTGTGAAAATTCATTTATTTTTTAAATACTTAGAGACTCTCAGAGACTGCTGTGTGAGTGCAAAACCTTGTTTTATTTTATTATTCAATGTGTTCTATCTGAGGCTCAGGAGACATTTGGTTTTCATTTTAGAACTTGCCATAGGAGGAATTATTACTGAGAGCTTCAGAGAACTATTAAATCACACAAAGCTTTTAGGGAAAAAAAGAAAAAGAAATAAGGAGGGAAAAAAGAAAGGAGAGTAAAAAAAAACAAAATGAAGCAAAACAAACCCTTTCTAAACTTAAACCTTCCATTTAAACAGAGAATTTTTTTTTTATTATTTACTTCTTCAAAAGGACCACAGACATCTTTACTGAAATTCATACACAACAACCACAAGAGACAATCCTACTTCACATAAGAGGTGGGATTCTGTTAATTTCTACTACATTTTGGAATTGCTTTTCTTTAATATAAGTAGCCCTGTTAGGAGATATGAGCAAAAGATTTCACTTGTAAGTTACACAATGTGGATGAAAATCATAATGATACGTTCAAATAAATAAACAGTTGGTGACCTGCATGCTGATTTCATGGCATTAGACATAAGACATGTTTGTCTTCTATCAGAGTTATTTTTTTTTAAATAATAAATTTCAACTAAAGCACATACTGTACACTCTCTTTTCAGCAATAATGCCCACAGACGTTTGGGAAGAAGGAACACTGCAGTTCTCAGGAAGCTGTAGAGCACTACACACTTGCTTTGCCAATTTTTTATAGTACTTGTTTTTTTCTAAACCCTTTGAACTGCAATTTCATTCTAACATGAGAGAAAGTATCCTGTTTAATCAATAAGACATGGCAGGGCATGAATAAGTGCATATTTACGAACAAAGCTGCTTGTCCTAGATGAACATAGTCTGGTACAATTCAAACAGTGCAATGTGTGAACAGGAGAATGCAGTTTATTATAAAATGTTCCATTTTGTCAAAGAATTTGCATCATTTTAATTAAATGAACAGACTAATAAGCTCTGAGTGTTGAGTTCTGTTGGTTTACAGTCTAGACAATTAGATTGGTCAGTTTCTCAGGCATTCTTTGTTGTGCAGATTAAACAATTGGATAAAGTTATGTTGATTTTTTTTTTCTGTCTTAGTAGAAAAACAGAACTAGCAGTTAACAGAAAATTAAATAATTTTCTAATAATTAACAGGATCATTTGCTTGCCAACCCTAATGATTAAAACAATATGAAAATAACTGGATTACATGACATAAGAATCACTGCCCAAGCAAGAAATGATACTGCTCTTAAAAATACTTGTTTCTGCATCCCTGGAAAGATTTTAGGCCCTGATAGATATTTTGAGTGTCCTGAAACATAGCATCAGCTACTAAATTTTGAGGCAGAAATGTACAGAAGTGATCTCATCCCTTTCTGCACAAGGGCTTCTGAAATGTTACTTTTTTTTTTTTTTTTCTGCATGCGCTTGTGTGCTCATCTTCTATATCTGTCTAGCAAATCTCTCCTGGTAAAGTCAGAACAGGACTGAAGATGACTATCGAGAACCATTTCCAACTTTCTTGTAAAATGTAGGAGCTGGAAAGGGCAATAACATGAAAGCAAACATAGAACTGGGATCTCATCAGCTTCTCTTTCTGAAAAAGTATTTAGAAGTCACAGCAGAAAGTGTAGTATGTGCTACTAAAGGAGCTCTTAGAGAGTGCTGTTAAATTTTGCCATTTAGAAACTTCTGTTTAGAAACATTCTGTAATCGGGGGAAAATACACTTCATGCATGCATGAAAAACTACAGAAAATGCAGGAGTTTTCTGAATCCAAAAAGAAAAAAAAAAAAAAAGGTGTACCATAAAACAGGTTGTAAGAAAGCCAGTTATTAATCCACATTCATGAGATGTTCTACTACAAGTGTATAAAGAAGTTATTTCAGTTGCTTAAGACTGCTTTTCTAACTTATTTATGATACAACTCATGCTTTAATGAGACACTACAGACACCATAGAGTACTCTTGTCTATGAGGATGTATGTCTGTGGAAGGTAACTATTTCTTCAGCATGTCAAGAGAAATGTCAAGAGAAGACATGACTGGGGTATGGAGTGGAGTGAGTCAGAAAGAGGAGTTTAGCAAAGCTCTGGAGACCTGATCTTCAGCAGCTCTAAAGTGAAGTTGTCCTTTCCTAGCTTACATTTCACAGTGTATGTCTGATCTGGAAATCCACAGATTTTTTTCTAGCAGCCTCTCTTCTTCATTAGAGACCAAGGATACTTGTGCTTAGTGAAAAATCAGGGATATAGCCAGCAGAAAGAAGGATTTTGTTCCTCCTTGACTCATAGGGGAAAAAACTAAACCAAACCAAAACAGAAACAGAAAAAAAATTACACTTCTACTTATAAAATGTTCTGTTCTGTTGAAACCTTTTTCATTTAATAAGTAATTTTATCAGTGAAGTTTTTACCACTGACACTTTTCATCCAGGCCCCAAACTAACAAAATAAAAATATAAAAGGCAATCCTTAAGCTGTGGGAAGACCTAAACCAGCCCTAAAAGGGAAATTTTTACTCTTGTTTCTTTAATGAATTTACTTGATAAAAGCATTTTGCAAACAAACAATACTGTAAAGAAAACCCTATGGATAAGCATAAGGACCTCTCAACTGCAAACAAACATACACACAAGACACTTCAACACTTGAGAAACTCTGTGCCCATCAAACAGTAATTCTGTTCCCTTCTGACATTCTAGTCCTGTTATACGTGTTTCTCAGTATCTTCACTTTACTATTTTTCTTTTTGTTGCCAGCACATAAACCTACAGACAAGATGAACCTTTGAGAGCTGTTTTAAATGTAGCCTCCAATGCTTTTCATAACTACTTGACTCCATATACAATTTGATAAGGGGTCATCTTTGTCTTTTCAGCATTTAAATATTATATTCTCACTTTCAAAAGAGATGAAGCCACTGTAACCTTTGCAATTATTTTTTGCAGACCTTTTCTAGCTTATTGTACTGTAGAACCTACTTCTGTAATACATTGCTTTACTTTTTTAATAATTGTCCAATGCAAATATAATTTATGAAATCATATTTCAACAATTATTTTTTTTCTTTTTAGATATATTTTCTTCTGGTTATGTATACATAGCAACAGCGCTGGTTCATGCACAAACGTAATCAATCAGAAGTTTTAATCCTGTTACTGCTTAAGATCCACTGATGGTTTTGTCTTCCACAACACGCATGTCTTTACAGGATAGGTAAAACAGAGGCAGAACCTTGTCTTCATGACTACATTTTGTGTATGAATACAAAATAATTTTTTATGAGACCCATGCCTTCAACAGGTGTTTGTCTGCTAGGGTCCAGTGCCTGTAAGCACAGTTTTTTGGAAAACAGTGTTAAAATAACAAAGTTATTGATTCTATCTGCCTGTCCTACCTCCTTTTTTAAAATAAGCTAATTGTGTGATTCATTAAAATTTTGAGACACCAGAAGGCTGTGCTGCCAGTTGGCAGGACCTTGACAGGCTGAACAGGAACCTTATGAGTTTCAAAAAGGGCAAGTGTAGAGTCCTAAATTAAACACACGCTATGAGTGGTACCCCCAAGTTTGTTTGCAGTTAGCATCCTTTTCCCATTTAGGAGAATTTAGGATGAGAAAGAGCTCAATCCAAAATCCATTGACAACAACCGGAAAAAAAAATAAAAAAAAAAAATTGCTTGGAAACAAACTGAATGCTTGGATGCTTATATTTGTAAGTGTCATTGATATTTTATTTGTGTTCTCAAAGCAGGAAAAAACTTGAATGTGTTTTAGAGTTTTGGAATAAAACAGCTTTTAAAATACATAGGATCTTTGCCCTTTTGGGAACATATTACTGCAATAAGTATTTTTTTCCATCTTTCTACAATGCATCCCAGAGGATTCAGAGAAGAAAAGCATGTATGATTTTCAGTGCCTGTTCCTGGTGATAATCTGTTGGTAGCTGCTCTCTTATGATTTGCTTTGTGTTGTTTTATAATCCACAAAATTACTTACTCTATGTGCTCAGGTATCTTCTACATAAAAGTGCAGAAGATTTCTTTGACATTACTAAATCCCTGCAGTGATATCCTTTAATGTGGAGGTATCAGTTGTCTCAACACTATGCTTATGGAGAAGACTGAGCTTAGAAGAGATGACTCAGAAGGCAAGGTGTTCCTCCAAGATGGCTAGCCCTGATACCCCACCTTTCTAAAATGACTGAAATTTTAGTTTTTATCCTTGCTGGTTTTGGCTTTTTGTTTGTTTTTGTTGTTTTTCTTATTCTTTTCTTTTCTGCCTTGTATTCTGTATACACCAGTTTATGGTTATAACACTTTATGTATTTCCTCTTGGAAATGTACTAGATTCTCTAAAGCACCCCTAAGACTTTGGGTATACCTATTATATCTACACCTATGTATGACTTTCCACTACATGCTTTTAACCTTTATTAAAACTGAAAATATGACAAAGTGAGTTCTGAAATGAAGTGTAATCTCAATTCTGTGGCTTTTTTCCCCATCATGCAGACTGACACATTTGGCTGCTACAATCATACACACCCTGTCTCTAGTCATGATCAACAATCTGGACTGATCAGGCCTCTGAGCAACTTGATCTCACTGGACTTACTTTGAGTAGGACGCTGGTCTAGATGACCTCTGGAGGTCCCTTCCAATCTAAATTATTCTGTGATTTATTCTTGATATGATGAAAATACCTGTTACCTGAAAAAAAAAACCAACCTGTCTTCTAGGTTTTTCATTTCCTTTTAGTGATAAAAAAGCAAGAGGGAATTTAAATTTTTTGAACTTGTATTTAGAGAAAGCTAGATCCAAAACCATAATATTATCTGTCTATATAGTTGTGGTATATCTTACACTGTGAAAAGTGGTGTAGACACGGCTGAACTGAAGCTGATCAACCTGATACATTTTGTCTAAAAGGATGAGTGCAATTCAATTAAGAGATCTCAGTCCTTGAAAGAAGGACTGCATTAGTGCATTTAGTGACGCACACGGTCCTACTAATATGACTGCTTTGCCCTGTGGTGTGTTTTGCAAGCTTGGTAGCTTTTAGGAACAATGGGACACCTACATTTTTCTTAAAACACAAGCTCAGATCTCACCAAAATAGTCTGCATGGGATTTGATGTGTTAGGAGTCTCTTGGCTGAACTTTTCTAGGAGTCCTGTTGTCACAAGGCATCTTCAGGCTGCACCTTTCATAAAGTAGATGTTGCCAAGTTAAGCACAAAACAGAACAGCCACTGTGTTTTAAGAAAAAAAATGGAAGGGATTTTGTACCTCCATACAAACTGGATGGCTAAACTATTTCCTCCACAGTCTAGACACTAAGATCCTGTATATACTCCTCAGAAAAAAGGTTTTTTACATTCACAGTTTATTGGAGAGTCTCCTAATGATGAAGCTCCTGGGAAGACAAGGCTGGTGCATTCTATCTCTCTTCAGCTGCAGGCAGAAGTATGCGTGGGGCACAGACAGAGCAGATAAGAATAAGGAGGATGGGGTATCCAATGATGAGGATAGATCCCTTGGAAGATGAAGATCAGGAAAACAGATCTTGTTTTTCAGAGCTGTCTAAGCAGACTATAATGAAGAGACCTATGGTGGGAAAAGAAAACTATGACTTAATCCAGACTGTACCTAAAACTTCATTTTTCCTCAGATTATCAGAGCATTTCCTCTCAAAAAATTAATGTAAACAATATCTTGCCCTGGAAGACATCTTTGAGTCTTACTAGCTATTTAGGAGCTCTCAGTCAGTGCAAGACACATCAGAAGATGCCCCAAACCAGTAGCCTCTACTGCATTTATAGTTCTTTAATTAAGCACAATTTATTTGACTACCACAGTAATGTTTTCTATCCTCTTCTCATAATCAGTTTCCTCCTGTGAAAAGGAGATGGGTTGTTCTGGAAAACTCTGCTCAAGATCCATCATTTCCTGTCAATCCCTAGAAACATTCCTCAGCAAAGGAGCTTTGTACAAATTGGTTCTTAAGAGGTCTTGCTGCAACTAAATAAAATCAAATAACAACTCTCACAGATATTTTACTACTGGTAATAATTTTTTATACTCATAATGGCTTGGAAATCTTGCATGGGGTTTCTTGGTCCTAATTTCCAAGGTTCTTGCTTGTCTTATAGGCAACATGAAAACATCTTTGCTAAAAAGCAATGGAAGGAACAAAACCAACTTTCCATGACCATTGTGACACTAAGGTAGAATTTCATAGAACAGCTGAAGAGATGAAAAACAGAGTAAGGTGAGACATCAGGAAAGAACATACAGCTCCATAGCTTTTAAAGTCCTCCTCAAGAAATATTGATGGAAGCCACATGGAAGGTTTCTGCTTAACCACACTCATGAAAGCTTTCATAAATATTGCAATAAAGTGAAATTCACTGCTAGTTAAACCCTAACACTGTCACAAGCTTATTTCTTATTCAGATGACTGAGCTGCAGTAGAGAAGCAGCATTGGGACAGAACAGGATTTATACTGCAAAATTTGAAATATCTTTCTGCATGAAGTAATAAAGGACACTGTCCATATTCTATTCTATTGGACAATAAAGTATACGTCCAGCTAGAAAAATAAGGTTGGCAGAAACAGGGAATACAGTAAGAAATTATATTTACACTATAGTCAAATACCACAGCGGCATTTTACTTTAAAATGAAAACTTTTATTGCAAACTGCAGTCTGCCAAAAATCTTCTAGTGAGGGAATAGGTTGTCAAATCTCAGTCCAAACTACAAAAAAATATTTCCACTGCCCACCACCATTTCCACATTTAATAAGCTGGATACTAGGGTTTGGCTGGAAAGCACAAATGTATGCTGGGAAAGGGAGCATAAAAAGGCCCTAAAGGCATTTGTGTCAATAGCTTGTCTGCCAGCAGAATTCAAGGCAACCTTTAGGCTGTTTTAATTTGTACTCCTTGGCAAAATACAGACAGCGTTTGATGCTGTATTGTGATATCTGATTTCCTCACAAACACTTCTCATGGTAGCGTACTTGAGCCTACAGATATGGTTGGACATTAGAAAAACTCCAACAATGTCCTTGGGTTTTTTCTGCTATTTTTGTCATGCACAAGGGAATGGTGTTCATCACGAAGCCTGGCCATCTACTGATTGGCATAAGCACCATTTGACTGCTTCCATGCTTGTTGGCAGCAGAAATATTTGTATCAGAGGATTTTCATGCAAGAATAAACATATTTCACAATGGATAGTATGAACACTCAGTTGGAATCCATCTAGTTATCAAAATTGGTTTTAAACAGATTTTTGGAAGACAGTTAAGGTAGTGATTTTGGCCACTGAACTGAGGTTAACTGAGGTACTTGGGCTGACATCCTTTTCATATAAGCAGATAACGAAAGAAATCGTGACTTGATATTTCAGTATTGCTCAAAATACTTACTTTCTTGCTATGCCACAAGGTTGACTCACCTGTGGAAATACTTCTTCTTGTGAGTTTTTTCATAGCTCCGCAATCAATTAAAGGAAGTCTTTCACTTCTATGATTCTATGATTCTATAATTCTGTGATTCTATGATTCTTTATCCCTGAATGTCCTGGTGTTTTCACGTTAAGAGACATTGAGGATGTTAATCACAGTTCGGTGTATTAAAAAATACAGTTATTTAAACTGTATTTTTAGACTGTCATTGCTGGTTTCTGTGGTCAAATATGAAGGAAAAGAGAATGTCAATAAGGAAGCAGTGTGGTGGACTTCAGATTTCAAAGTGCACACTGCATGGTTGCCTTGGACATTTGTGGACATACTTAATATCTGAATCAAAGTGTTCAAATAAGACATATGCTGGATATTACAATTTACAAGATATATGAGCTAGCAAAAGGACACAGCTGTGCAAACTTTTGTATTACATAGGACTTCAGTCCTGCGCTATGTCGGTGCTTGGTAACTGTTCACCCCAGCTGGACCAGCCATATCCAACAAAATACACTACAGTAGCTTTCATTGGTATTATGATACCATATTTGCTTTATTAATTCTTCAATTAAGAAAGTTTCCGAAGTCCTTGCCAAAAGCACAAAAGTCTGAAAGTCCTAGAACACTTTCTTTTTCCTTAACAAAATATGAGACTGTTCAGGTGAGGTACTACCACATTCCCTAGCATTGATTTATTTTATTTTATTTTATTTTTTCCCCTCCAAGTCTTGAATCTAAAACAGCTTGTCACAGTTTAACTCAGGACTGGCAAGGAAATAAATGACAATAATGGTCTCTATCCCCCCCCCCCTCCTCCTGCCCAGGTAGGGAAGGGAGAGAGAAAATAAAGTCAGAGGTTGAAAACAGCTTTGGTTAAAGACTAGTGATAAAAGAAAATATGTACAAATATATACAAATATGTGCAGGGATGTGAAAAAAACCTATTGTGTCCTGTCCCCCAGCAATCCCGGTGTACTACCCTGATCTACAAGGCAGTCCTCAAAAAGTCCTGGACCACTCCTGGGGATAACAGCAGAGCAGACAGGGGCTAAGGATAGAGATACGAGAGTCAAGAGTGCATAGACCTATGGATTAAAGGAGATGGATAGGCAAAGTCCTCCTTGGACATTTGCCATGGACAAAAGAAGAAGGAAAGAACTTTCATGATCCCTGAATTTATTATTATTGTGAAATATACATATGTATATGTGATGGATTAATCTGTTTGGCTTATTTTGCTATTTACCTAGTCCACTCCTCCCTATGGGAGGATTGTAGATATGACTCCTCTGTTCCTTTAGTGTCTGAAGCAGCAGATTCAACAAGCAGAGCAAAGTGTCCTTGGTCTCCCAACAGTAACTATAAACATTCAGACCTTTTCAGTCCACTAGCCGGAAAACTTGTTAATTTCAGTAAGAGTGCTGCCGAAAGGAGAGTTCACTGAAGGAAAAATATCAGTAAAAAGAAAATTGGCTTCATCACAGCTTGAACCAGGACACAAATTTTTGAGAGAAGTTTCTATTAAGACTCAGTACTGAAAGGTGCATAAGTATATGCTGTGTTTGATAATATTTGCAGTTAAATTAGTTTTTTAGCAAAGCCTAAAATTACCTTATGCATGATAGACTTCTAAAGGGGTTTATTTTCCTTTTCTGGGTGTCAGAACAGGAATCCCTTTAATTGTCATACAGCCTCATTCTGCATCACATTTTCAGAGGTTGTTGAGTGGATTTCTGCCAGTGACAATGCCAGATACTGTTGTTCTGAGAAGTCATTTGAAACAAACAGACTCATATCCTGCTAACATGTGTAGCACCATGTCTCTCAGCTGCTACCCTTCTTGCTGGCAGCAATTTATTAAATAAATACATGGGGTAATAAGAGGCAGGAAACCAATGTCACTTTCCAAAGTGGATCCCAAGGAAAACAGGCTTTACTCCCAAGTTTTTAAAATTAATTTGAAAATATGTGGCTGAAATGGCATTTGTGCTAATTAAATACTATGTTGACTATGTCTTACTCTGCAAAATGTCTGTGTAATTTAATGTGGAGCTGTTTCTTCTGCCTTCTCAGTTTTCACTAGTCATAGTTTTCACATGGAAGAAGTTTGGTTAAATGTCTCTTTCTGCATCCCCTATGAGAGTTTATTCAGGGTTAATTAAATAATCTAACAGAGTAATTAGTGGCTGTTTCAGCAGTGTGGTAAGCCTTGAGGGTGAAGGACACTGAGTACCTTTTGAGGTAAGGTCTTGCAAACAAAAAAGCAAACTTGTCAATTCCCCTCTCCTCAGTGGCAAAGGCAGTCATCCTCCTATGCTTGACTACATTTAACTAGTGTGACTATACAGAGCTTACCTTACCTAGCACTCAAAGAGGATCTTCTTCCATAGTGTTAAGAAAAAAAAGTTAAATGTCCAGCTTTTATAAATATTTTCTGTTTTGCCACTCTGTATAAAAACAATTGGATCTTCAGCCTCCTATCTTCCCACTTTCAAAAACCTTAACAAGGAAAGAGTTACCAAAGCTCTTTCCTTTCAAGTCTAGACTTTGCATTCCCAGCTCTAAAGGCAGCAGAGAAATATTCAGGACTTCTAAAAGTCAGGGCTATACATATTTGTTCACTCTGTTTTATTCAGAGGAAACTGCAAAACCTCCTGGAGTAGGGATTGATAGCTGAAAACCCAATGGTCGTTTAAGCAGAGAACTGCCACTGTCTGGTTCTTGCATCTAGCACTCTTGTTTCTGTTTTTGTTGACTTGCTTCCACAGCATTTCTAGAGAATGGAGCCCACAGTTTTATGTCCTTTACATGACATACAGCATAAAACCACCAACTTATGACAATCACATTTTTGGATCATTGTTTTTAGGAGTAATATCTCATCCTGTAGTATAAACATGAACAAATATCTCTCTTTGAAGAGAACACTAAATTTATGGTTTCCCAAGTCTAGAAAAACTTCTAATAATAACTTCTAACAGCTTCTAATAATAGCTTCTTATAGAAACAGAAATAAATATAATTGTGTCCTTCAGATGTTGTTTGGTTGGTTTTTTTTGTTTGTTTGTGTTTTTTTTTTTGGTTGGGGTTTTTTTTGTTTGTTTGTTTTTGTTTTTTTTTAATGGAGACATTCCAGTCATGATGAGAAGAAAAGCTATATCCATTTAATACCAAACAAAATAGGCCTTTCCTTTAATGTGATGATTCCTATGAGTGAACTGAAATACTGTCTTACTGACTGCTTCAGAGCTTGGAAGCAGCATGAGTGTGCTCAGTTATGAGCCTCCATTGACAAATAAAACTAAACGCTTTTTTTTTTTTTTTTTTCCCTGTGTATTAAACTATTCAAATGAACAATACCATAGATCCCTCTGGAAGACTTTGTTTTCAAACTGGATATATTCTGTTCTTTACAGATATGTTAATACCATCAAGACCAAAACAAATGTTTATCATTTTTCCCTAGTGTCATCCTTTATTTTACAATGATATAGCTGACAATATTTCTTAGCCCTTATTTGGCATTGGCTCTTTCAGTTCTGAAAGAGTGAGCACTAGGATTAACCAGAGAGGTTTTGTTTCTTTCAATGTTTTCTGTAGTAGAGAAAATATTTATCTTCCTATTGGTATAGTCGTAAAAAATGTGGTCACAGACTACAAAACCTGCTATGAATCTGCAGAAAGTTACCAAGGTTTTCTTAAACTGTTTCAAAGCAGTAAGTGTATACTTTCATAAAAGGTATTGCCTACTTGCCCATATAAATTACTTTACTTTTGGAAGAGTCAAATTGATCCTAAAGTCACAACCTTTTTTGAAGAAAATATAATAAAAACAGGTCCAAAAAAACCCTAATCATTGTTTCACATCCTGGAAAAATAATTAGGATAAACTATCTTCATTAACAAAAATAACTCAGGTAACAGCACCCTGGGGTTACCTTAAACTCAAACATCTCTCATTATTTTCCTTTGTAAAATAATAGAAATAAAGGACAGTTTTCCAGATACTGTCCACACTTTTGCTGGACTAAAACCTATTTGCTCTAAACACTTCTTGTATTATATTTTTGATTGCTCCATACATCATAATTATTTTCAGACTTTTTTTTTTTTCAATAAAGAATGTAGCTCAGCAAGTTGTTTTGCAGCTGACGCATATCTAAACTGTTGCCCATGAGACATGGAGTCATCAAAACAAAAGATCCTTTATCAAATGAAAGACTTTATAAAAAATTACCACATATCTTGTCTACCTGTGCCATGAATATTTTTTTAACTATTCTTCTTGTTAATGAAGTATGTATAATTGTAAAAACATCACTTGTGATATGCTTGTCATTCAATGATGCCTTTGTGTTTTTGAGCCTTGGTCTGAGAGCAAATCAAAAGCTTAAGAAAGAGGAAGTTCCCTAGTGGTGACAGGGTCTTCAGAAAATAACTGACTGGGACAGTCATTTCTTGCTTTCACAGATAATTTGGAACCAGACGATCCACAAATGGGTCAATGAAAATATTAAAGACAGGTTTCTTCTAACTGAACTCAAGCATATAATTAGACTATGTTTTATAGCGTTTGATTGAAGTTTAAGTAATAAAATGTCTCTGAATTTTAGAATTGCTTTTGCAGTGTTTTCTGCAAAAACTTGAACTGCTTGCTGAGAGGTATATCTGCTAGAATATTTTTGAGAACAACACTGAAAAGAAACAAAATAATAATAGAAAATATTAAAGGGGTCATTTTTTTGGTTGGTAGTTCATTTATTTGTCAGGAGTCTGTTTTTCGCATGTGGAGGTGCTACAAATTTCATTCTTGAGTAGTTAGTATATGCATGCCTTAACATAAGAGAAGAAATAAATCTAGTGCTTGCCTTCTGCTTTCATAGCCACTCTCTGGTGGTAGCATGACACGTTAAAACTTAATTCTGTAGTTTAACTCTGGTTATGCATTTAGAGATCCCTAAAGGATGAATCTGAGAAAAACAAACAAACAAAACATCAAATTGAAAGGATTATTTGGCACATGTTAGATTTTCTTCTGACTCTTGGAGGATGTACCTCCCATATACTTGGATTTGAGAACTACTGGATAATTGTCTTGTATTGTTTTCCTTTTGGTGGCATGCCTAAAGCAGAGTGACTTGCTTAAAATCCAATTATCCATTTTTTATCTGTTTTGTGAGATTTGAATTTTATTGCAGTCTGAAACCATCAAAGTGGTTTCACTTCAAATACTGAAGTAAAAGGAAACATGAAAGCCTTCTATTAAGATTACCAATATTCCAGGTGAAGCTAATCAGTATGATAACCTATGAATGTTACCGAATTGTAAAATTAGAGAAATCTGCAATATTATTAACTACATGATAACTCTTCACATGATTTTGAAAGGTCTTAGGAATATAAGATTGCAATTTGTTTTAGCACCTGGTAGAGCTCATCAGCACCACATGCTACAGTGAATATTTTGGCTTTCACAGCAGGCCCTTTTTTATCTCTGCAATTTTTTAAAATTAAAATAATTTCACCTGAGGAAATCCTCCACCAAAGTGATGTTGGTGACCTTGACAACCCTTTTCCACTTTATTTTTTTATCCTTCTTTTTTCTATAAAAACCCACAATGACAAACAATGGTAGAAGACTGCCTTGTGGTATGCATTACTTCTACTACATTCATTTCTGTGCTGATTGTTGTGCTAAGGTAGTATAGTAAGATTTACATGCTGTCATAATGTGCAAAAAAAACCCTAACTTGTGAGAAAGAAAAAACAAAGAAAAGAAAGAGGAAGAGGAATGGAAAAATTGCATGTGGTATAGGTTCCACTGAGGCAGCAAGGAAATGTGCGCAAATAATTGAGAACATTCAGAATTGGTAACGGTTATTTAATTGTCCTTGTGACGAGCCTATGCTTTGTAATGGGTAAATATCTTGGCACACAGTCTGTTTATCCTCTTCTGCCAACTTATATATTGATTTATCAGAACTTTAATAGCTTATGTCTTCTTTTTGTTCCCTCTTTCACATGCTATCTAAGTTAAAATATTTGCAGTTTAAGTGAGAAACATTGCAAAAAATGAAAAGTGGTGCTGGAAACTATTTTACAGAAAACTGATGGGGAAAACCATTATAATCCCAGTGTCAGAGGTGCATTTGATTTAATTTAATGGAACACCCAGTATATTACCTGGGGACACTTAGAGAGGAATATTAGTGCTTTCTAATGTTGGAATAAAATTTAACTTTCATGGTAGAAGAAGCTGACACAGCAGCTAGAAGCATCTGTGCATATGGCCAAGGCCAGGAACCCACAGTGCTTGTTGCTTGAATGGAACAGCAAAAGAGGCAGGCTGCAGCCAGTACGGACTACGCATACTCCAAAGGCTTGAGTGGCAAAAGGCCCAGTAACAGTCATGAACAACTAAAATCCAGTAACTGCGGAGGCAAGTCTGCAGGATACTTTGTTCTTCATTCCTCACACCTTTGTGCTTTTCCTTTGTTTTCTGGCAACAAGAGTTCAAGATGAAATGTCAGCCTCAGCTTTTAACTACAACGTGAAAATTGAAAACAAGAAGGATTGTGACATTTTAGCTCTGAGACTTTTATTTTCTGACTAGGGTAAAAAACAGTCCTGGCTGCATTTAAGGTTGTTCACACAGCCAAAATATCATCAGAGAGCACCCCCCGCCCCCTTTTTTTTTTTTTTTTTCTTCTTTCTTTTCTTTCTTTTTTTTTTTTTTCCCCTTTATTTTCTTTGTGTGGTTTTTTTTTTCTTTTTTAATGTGGTTTTTTTCCCCCCTATTTTATTTCCAGGACTTATTTTCTTGTTCTTTAACTCTCAAGGGGAAGAAGCCAGTTACCCTTGATTAATTTTTCATCTCAGGAAAATACCATGCCTATTCCTCCTAGTGCATGAAAATCCTACAGATCACTACTTTTAGTGACTCTGACAATTATTTTGGTCTATCAGCAACTGATATAGATTAATACGAAATACTCAACAACCAAAGAAGCCATGTGAGGTGCTATTACACACTTTCATCACCTCTAAATCCACCCCAGTGATTCCTTACCATACTGGATCTCACTATTCTAGACTGCTATGACAGATTTACTGATGGTGTATTATCACGTTGGTGCATTGCCAGTGTTTACACTGCAGGCTCACACAATACCCGGAATTTTATTTTGCTTGCAACCAAACTAAATAAGAGCATTGACTTCTCAGTGACTAAATGTCATAATCACAATTTTAAGTAACCCTCTCCTTAGAGACAGTATTTACTTGTCATTGAATCTAGGTGGTGATCCAATACAGATAATGCATCTCTGGCAAAGCCTGTGCTACTTCTACTTCATTATAATTATTTATTTATTTTTAGATGTAATGTTTAGAATGATAATATGTTGATTCTCTAGGGCTTTTCTGTTCCTGGCTTCTCCAGTATTTCATCTTTGATAAGGCTTCCTCCTTTTGCACTGTAAGAGCTCTATCTAATGATTCCAAAGAAAAGTGAGTTTTCAGGCACATTCACATTTTCAGGCACAATTGTTTTTAGTTTATAATTTTTGTATTAATAATACAAATGTATTTATAAAAATAAATTATTTGTTTATAAATTCAATCTGCTAAAATAACTGCCTTTTCTGTTATCTGCATCTAGGGTCCTCAGGCCTTCAAACATATTGGTAGGTATTTTCCCTGAGTACCTAGCAATTTTGTTTACTGCATTGTTTTCTGAAAGGTCTTGGTCATCCCCACAGGGAAAAGAGGTCTGCACCTGGCAGGCAGGCTTAGAGAGTACGCTTACTTTGCAGCAGTTGAATATGGAGATTGTTCTAAACCTATTATTTATTTTTGCATAAATGTTGACCTTTCTCACTGAATTCTCTGGTGAGGGATCCAGGCTGTTTATAGTACTGCAGAAGAATAGGTGATTCACTCTAACAGAGATGAGAAGGTTTGGTAGTTTCCTTTCAAATCACTGTATTAATAAGTTTGAATTCCCTAATTTTAATTTATTTATTTATTTTAATTCAATTGTTAAAATTTACTATTTTAAAGTTCTGCTAACCAAATAAAAGTGTACACAACTGTATGGTGTTGCAGTTCTTTAATATTAAGGAGACTGGAATATATATGTCTTATCTTCACGAAAGGGTAGCAATTTATTTAAACAACGGTCTTTGAAATCCCAATGTTGATAGTTCATCTGGTTGAATAATTAATAAAATTAGCTGAGTATAATTTTTTGTTCTCAATTATGTTAAACAATGACCAAAATATTTACTGAAATTTGTTCTTTTATCAATAGAGTCCTTAGTTTGAAGAAAAATGCCCAAATTCATAAGGAAAACCATATCTGAAAAATAAATTTCTATTTCTATCTCAATTTACTAGAGGGAAGACAGTTTTCTCACTGAAGGTTTAGTATGAGGTCCCTTCCAGCCCCTAAGATTCTATGATTCTATGAGAGCTGTTATAAGTCTAAGAGTAATAATTAGTATTAACAAGAACAAACACAATTTAGTCAATCCTTTGGGGTTTTTTTGCATGTGTATAAGATGCGTGTGAATAACAACTTTAATCTCATTGCAAGTTATGGTCAGAAAATTCTTAGGTAGGCTAACATTTTTATTGATAGGAAAGTCATAGCAATCTTGGACTCTTATTCAATTTGTTTATTTAATTTTCTGTCACTAAAACATTTTTTTTTCTTTAAGCAATTTCAGAGACAGCTCTTGCCTTTAGGATAAGAAGTGATAAGAAGGTCTCCAGGCAGTGAATGCAGCCTGCCATAGCTTCTGCAACTGGAGACCTAGGCATAAGTCTTCTCAGAGGCCAGCTGAAATGATTTCCCCAGAACAGTGCTCCAGAGGCAGACTCATTCAGATTCCCTTGAAAGAGATTTAATTTCATTAAACTCTAGGCTTGACTCTTTTGCAAAGAGGTCAGGTAAAATCCTACATGTGGCTCCCTCTCCCTTCAGTAATGTCACCATTTCTTTGATTATAACATCTGTCTCTTTATGTGCCAAAGAAGGAACATACACACAGAATCTTGTTTCCTGTAAAATTAAGACAATCAGAGATGGATATAATATGTATATCTGATTAAAATGCTAGAAAGCCACACTGCATTGCAATACCGTTGCAATATCACTGCAAGAGCATGTGTTTGTCCAATAAATATTTCCTTTTAAATAAATAAAGAAGCAAACAAAATGGCAACATTTCTTTAATTAATTTCCAACACATGAATATTACTTTTCAAAATTTTTCTGAAGTTATCTCTCAGATATTGTAAGCACATCAGACAAGATCAGAGTACTTAGTAAGATGCTCCAGGTATCTTGTTTAAAGATCTAAGTTAAATGGTAAGTTATTTTTAGCATGTCACTCATAGTGTTAACAGTTACCCTTGAAGTTGAAATTCAGAGTGCTTTCTACAGTGTTTAAATGGTGACTTAATTGCACTGAGCAAATAGCTTCCCAGTCACAATCATGCTGTCATTATATTTTGATCTTGCAGCCATTGTGTGCCATTCACCTTTGGGCAGCCTGTTCTTTGGTGTTCCTCGGTGTCAAAGGCCTGCTTTTCCTAAAGACAATTTAATTTTAGGGTCACATGTATGTACTCATAATAATGGACTATTATCTTACAAGGTTGTCTTTGCTGAGACAGGATATTAATTTATCTTGTTTCTCATACAGCAAACATCTGGTCAGACTGAAACAGAGCCTGAACCAAACTCTGACTTCAAATAGTTAACTGCTTGTAGGATGTAAATCTCTCCTCTGGGCCTACTGCTAGTGAGTTGTAAAAGCCTTTTGTGTGAACTTATCTGCAGTTTTAGGGAAGAAATACAAGGGTCCTTGAAGAAGAAAGAAGCCATTCAACTTTCACTAGGGATGCCTGATGTAACCAATTCTACTGCAGAATCAACAGAGATAAATGGGAGAAGAGACAGAACTTTGGCCAAAGGTTCCTGTGAGGAAGACTCAAGGATGAAGTACATGACCTCCAGGAGACCCTAATGGACTTAACAAGCATGCGATAATGGGTGGACACTTATGTAAATGATTTCTCAGGAAACTAATGAATATGTAAACTGTTTCTTAGATATATGACATATAATTAAGTATCAGCTGTATATATATTTCTCACCTTATACTGTAAGGAGCGTGCATTTTTGGAGAAGCTATTCCCTCTGTGATGGTGCCATGAATAAAGAATACCGAGTTAACAGTATTTAGACTGTTGGGTGAAATTTTTTAGTTTCACTTTATCACCACAGATGGGACACTCACTGCTTGGCTGCACAATCCATTGAGAACAGGCATGCCTGGGGATTTCACTGAAGGGAGTCCTCACCTCAATCAGATCCCTGGGGGGGGGGCAGACAAGGACCATCTGGCAAAAAGGTGTTATTTAATTTTACTCGCTTCTGTTCTGGGACTGGTCATCTGTTCTGGGTGCTATCTGTAAGTCATAAGAGAACTTGTGCAAGATAGTGTATGCTGGGTAGCTAGCACCCCGGTGTACATCTCTTTAGTACATCACAATTGTATGCTTCTGTTTCAGTGTATCACAAAAGTTGTAATTCTGCTTCAGTGCTTCACTGCAACACAGTGATGTGCTTCTGTTTCTGTATTGACATCTTGGTAAATGAATTTGGCAAACGTCATATGGACATTCAGTTGTGGTTGCCAATATTGGCTTTGATTACATTGGTTTGTGTCGCTATTAATAGGAATTTGATTGTGCTATTTTAATGGGACAATTCAACAGTTTTTGAACTGGATGTGTGAGTGAGTGAGACACAGCTGCACTGTGAAGTGAGTGTGTGAAGTACCAGGTATCTTCTCACACGAACATGAAATGCCCTTTAGGTCAGCAGACATAACTGGCTTAAAGATGGCTGCTCCACGTGGCACTGAACCCTCTCCTGGCTGCCTTCTCTGCCAAAAAACAACAACTTGGATACCTTGAGGGGGCAGCTGCTGCAGGAGAGGAGCCGTGGCCGGAAGAACGGCTGCAAGGGCGGGACAAGGTCCCTTCTGATTGGCTGAAAAGCCCGGAAATACGAAACTGGCCAATCAGGAGCGAAGGAAACCTATAAAGAGACAGCGCGGCGCGCTTTTCTCTCTCTCGTTCTCCTCGTTTTCGGCGTGATGTTCCACAGACAATGAAGGTGCTGTTCCTCACTTCTTGGTGCGCTTTTGCGTCTCACTTCTCAGCACGGTCCCAAAGCTGCCCCTGCCGCCGCTTGCTGCCGCCGCCACCGCCACTTTTGCCCCCGTCCCGGCTCTCCTAGTCCCAGCTCTGCCTGGTTCCGGTTCGCTCCAGCCAGACCCGGCTTGACCCAGCTCGTCCTGTCCTGTCGCCACAGGTTTTCCTGCCAGCCTGCCTGCATTGCCTGCAGCTACCATCCTCAGGAACTCGTCTGCTGCTGAATACGTGTGGTGAGACTAATTCCTGCCACTCCTGGTCCTAACTGGGTTGCAGGGGAAGGCATAATCCTGTCTTACCTGCACACAGACCGCGACCCTATACGGGACAAGCATCAGGCATATCCCTCCTCCTTTTTCCCTCATAAATAATTAAATAAGATGTGTAAACAAGGTGTACCCATATATAAGTATTAAGACATAAGTTCTTGTTATTTGATGCTTGCTTTACTTATCCTTTTTTAACCTCCTGCCCCAAATTGCTTTGTTTTCCCCACAATAAACCGTGCATTCCTAAATTCTAATTGGGGATTGGCTCCTGTTATTGGAAATATTAGTAAGTACTGAGCAAGTTACTCGAAAAGTCAGTGCCGAAGCCACTGCTCTTCTGTGAGAGGTGAGAGCCACGTGTGGACCTCTCAGCAGATCCTGACAAGCTAAATAGACTCCAAAAAGGAGATATAATATGTCGCGGATCGCAACAGAGTGTAGAATTCAGATCTGCAGTTCCGTAGTCCCACAAGCGGCACAGATGGAGATGAACAAAGTGAAAGATCCAGTTCTATCTTAAAGTCAGACCTGTCTACTGTAATTGCATTTGTGAGCCATAACCGTGTTTGTGTAAATGTAGGATCCCCTGTCTTTGTGCTGGGAGTGAGTGGAAACAGCCAGAGAAATAGTGTGACTTTAATATCTAGTGAGGAACAGTGATTATTGTTTTACCTATCCATAACAGAAATAGGTTTGCGGTGTGCAAAGTGACTGGTGTAATTTCATAGTTAAGAATCTGAATCCAAATTGGATAGATATAGATCCAATGTCAGATGCCTTGACAGAAACAGAGGAGCAATTTGTCATAAGTACAGCTAAAACCCATGTCCAGGCACAAATAAATTCCTGAACGTTGCCAGGACCCGTAGATACATATGTTACAACAACTGATTCAGGGTGGGACCCCAAGGCAACAGGGGAGTATGAAACGTTAAAAGACTATCAAGGATGGATCAAATTTGGATTTCAGGGAGATATACCTAAAGCTGTAAATTGTGCTAATTTATACTCTGTGAAAAAGGGACAAACTGAAACCCCCTCCAAGTTTCTCAATGGGCTGAGAGTAGCAATGCAGAAATACATTGCTCTCGATCCATTCTCTGAAAATGGGAGACAGCAATTGCCTTCTCTGCTTCTGGCGCAGTCAGCAAAGGATATAAGTAGGAAACTACAGGAAATTAAAGAACCAGACAATAAAGATTTGGAAAAGTTAATTGAAGAAGCCCCTGAGGGAAACACGGAATCAGCATCAGCCCCTGAGGTCAAATCAGTGTGCATATTGCAGAGAAACAGGACATTGGAAAAGAGACTGCCCTAGGCGTGGAAACCCCCAGATGGCAGTGGCTGTGGCTGCTGCACAATAATGGGGACCGGGGGAATCTACCTTAGGGTATCCACTGGTTAAAGTAAAGCTAGGGAAAAAAGGGACAAGAAGTAGATTTTTTGGTTGACACCAGTGCCTCCTTTTCTGTATTAAACCAAGAATTAATACCAAAAGATCAGGATTTTGTAACTGTAATGGAAGCAATTGGCCAACAAGAGAAGGCATTTTTTCTGCAACCTCTGAAATATAAATTAGGGAAACAAGTGGATATTTATACATTTTTATACATGCCAGGATCACCTGAACCACTGTTGGGTCGAGACCTGTTGGAGCAATTAGGGACAAAAATAGTATTTGATAAAGGAAAAATTGAACAGACAGCTGGAGAGGATCAGATAATTGAAATCCTAAGTCTAGCCCTGATATACACCTCAGCTAAGTCAAATTTGCCTGAAGAAATAATAAATCAAGTGTATCCTGGAGTATGGGCACCTGAGGTCCCAAGGAAAGCAAAGAATGCAGCCCCAGTAGTAGTAAAATTGAGATCAGGAGCTCAGCCCATGAAAATAAAACAGTATCCATTAAGACTGCAGGACTGAAAAGAAATAAAGAAATTATTGACAAATTTCTAAAGTATAAATTACTAATTGAATGTGAATCAGAATATAATATTTCCACTCTACCAATTTGGAAAACAGATGGCAAAAGCTACAGGTTAGTGCAGGATTTAAGACCAATAAACAAAATCACTGAGGATATACATCCAGTGATGGCCAACCCGTATACTTTGCTAGCCAAACTTAAAGATGATCTGATATGGTTCACTGTTCTGAATTTAAAGGATGCCTTCCTCTGCCTAAGTCTAGCCAGAGAGAGTCAGCATCTGAATGGGAAAACTCTGATTCAGGAAGGAAATCTGAGCTGATATGGACAGTGTTGCCACAAAGATTTAAGAACAGTCCTACTATTTTTGGAAATCAATTAGCAAGGAAACTTGAGAGTTGGGAGCCCCCAGACCCAGGAGGAATTTTACTCCAGTATATGGATGATATAGTATTAGCCACCAGAACAAAAAAAACTTGCATGAACAGGACTCTGAGTCTGTTGAACTTCCCAGGTCTTAATAGATACCGAGTCTCTCAACAGAAAGCCCATCTGGTACAACAACAAGTCATCTATTTGGGATATGAGGTTTCCAGAGGACAATGGACATTGGGGAAATATTGAAAAGAAGTCATCTGCCAGACACGCCTGCCTCAAATGGTAAAAAGACTACGGACATTCTTGGGAATGACAGGTTGGTGTCGATTCTGGATCTGTAACTATGGACTTTTAGTAAAACCACTGTATGAATGGATAAAAAGGAGTCAGTCCAAATCGGTATGGACAGGTGAGACATGAAGGGCATTCCAGCACCTCAAACAAGAGCTAATGAGAGCCGCTGTACTGGGACTGCCTGACACTTCAAAGCCATTTTGGCTGTTTTCACATAAAAGACAAGCAATAGCCCTGGCAGTATGAGCATAAAAGCTTGGCCCCTATAAGCACGCTGTGGCATACTTCTCCAAACAACTAGAGGAAATCAGCAAAGGAAGGCCCAGCTGTCTCTTAGCAGTAGCTGCAGTTGTCCTTAATATCCAAGAAGCCCAAAAATGTACTATGGGGCAAAATATAACAGTGCTAGTCTCTCACACAGTCTGCAGTGCCCAAACATAAAGGCAGTCAGTGGCTCTCACCCCAGAGGTTTCTGAAATATCAGGCAATCATGGTAGAACAAGGTGATATCCAAATTGTGGTGACTAATATTGTCAACTCAGCTTCCTTCCTTAGTGGGATCTCTGAAGAACCAGTGGTGCACGACTGCCTGGAAACAATGGAAGCAACATACTCCAGTCAGCCTGATCTGAAAAAGAATCACTTGAGGATGCTGATGACTACTGGTTCACTAATGGGAGCAGCTTTGTAAAGTAAGGAGAGCACAAAGCAGAGTATGCAATAACCACCACTCAACAGGTATTTGAGTCAACTCACGAACTTCAGTCCAAGACACAGAAATAATATCCCTCAACAGTGTTTTAGAACTAGCAAAAGGGAAGAAAATAAATATTTGGACTGATTCAAAATAAGCTTTTGGAGTAGTACATGCCCATGGAGCGATTTTGAAAGAACAAGGATTACATGTTGAGGAAATCTTAAAGCTCCTGCATGCTATATAAAAGTTAGCCATAATGCACTGCCAGGAGCATCAAAAGGGAAACACAGATCCAGAGATGGGAAATGCACTAGGTGATAGAGAGGCATGATGAGTGGCAGAAAGAGCGAAAGTCAAATCCTGATTAAGGTTTTAGATGGTAAGGAACAGGGCCCAAGTGGCAGGTGTTCGCTTAGTATAATCATCTAACTTGTGGGTTTTAGTGTTTGCTGAACATAAAAAGACTCAATAGGGAGCCAATGCCCTATATCCATCATTAAACCAGAAAATAGTGGCCAAGAATTTATATACTACAGTAGAACACGTCTCCCAACAATATGAGATATGCCTAAGAAACAATCCCAGTGCAACCCATTGAATGAAATTAGGAACAATTGGGGAAGGGGGTCGTCCTGGGCAACACTGGCAAATTGATTTTTCTGAACTCCTTAGAGAAGGAGGGGTTTTATATTTGCTGGTGATGACTGATACCTTCTCAGTTTGTCTAGATGCTGTCCCATGCAGAACAAATAAGGCAAGAGAGGTAATCAGTTATTAAATGAAATAATACCTCGTTTTTGGGGTATCGGCTGCAATATCCTCTGATAAGAGGGCTAGATAAACCAATTCATGATTTCAAACCAGGTGATTATGTGTATATAAAAGTCTTTGCAGGATCTCCACTTGAACAGAAGTGGAAGGAATCCTTCCAGGCGTTGCTGACGACTTCTACTGCAATCAAGATCAGAGAACAACCTGCCTGAATCCAATATTCACTAGTAGAGAAAGCACCAGGAAAACATTGGATGACAAAACCTGACAAAAAACAAGACCAGACTCTTTTGATGATAAAATGGCAATTTAGATACATAAATTTGATAATTGTGGCACCAATCATGGGAAACGGACAGTGGGTAATGGGGATCATCTTAATCTGGGTATACAAAACTATTAAGTTTGGGAAAAATGATTTATTTATAACAGCCACTAGCCAGTTTCAACAAGAACTCTCTTGGGACCAAAATTCCCATATGACCATGATACAGAACATTACAGACATACTTTGTGGAAATGATTGTTGGATTTGTTTTAAATTACCAAGGCATTTCTCAGAACCACTAAAATATATGGGAGTTCCTATCCCAGATGACACCAGCAAAGCTTCCCACATTGTAGTCAGTGCTAACTTGCCTCTTCAACAAAATCTCTCCATAGAACAAGCCATCAGAGGCTATAACTTCACATATATACAGAGGTGCTATTTAAATGCCACCATGGAGAAACAAGGAGTCAGTACAACAGATCCGTATTGTAAAAATGATATGACTACAGAAATTGGAATCACAGAAGGGTGAAGTTCTTATAGGAATTATGGGCTTCCAAAGTTTGCTGTGGGAATTCTACAAAAATTTAAGAAAAACAAGTCAAAACTCTCAACTGGCTGGCTGGTACCCGAAAATCATGAAGTGGGCTGCTATTGGGTATGTGGAAAGTGCGCTTTGAAAATTTTAGTCCTTGGATGAAAAGGAGTATGTACCCTAGGACCTCTAGTCCCTAGAATAACTGTTATTGTTAAGATACATAAACAAACTGGATGGGTAAGAACTTTCATTAGGGGAACCAAAAGAACCCCTAATGCTATTGCTGAAAGGCCCACTGCATTCCACAGTTTTGCTAGGTGGTTTCTCCCACGGCTTGGGGTATGTGAATTAGAAAAGACCCTGACAGATATTTCAGCAATATAGAAAAAAAACGAAAATGAGACTGTCAATGCTCTGCGAGCTTTATAACTTGAGGCTTCTAGCCTATCTCAGGTTGTACTTCAAAATCCCATGGCATTAGATATGGTGTTAGCATCACAAGAAGGGTTCTGTACAGTGATTAACACAAGTTGTTGTGTGTATATAGATCAAAATGGCAGATTTGTTACAGGCTTAGCAGAAATTTGGGAGCAAACAAAACTCCTGCATCAAGTAAATTAGGGTGACACTTCTTATGGGATTGAAGAATTGTGGGACAAACTAACCTCATGGCTTCCTAATTTTAAGTGGCTAAAGCAATTCATTAAGTATTAAGTATTATAATTTTTGCTAAGCTGAAATGTTTTATAAGGTTATGCTGGAATTCAACAGAAAATTACTGGGAATGGAAAAGAAAGTCAGATATCAGGTAGAAACAGGGAAGTATTTTACTAAGTCGGTAAAGCAGGATGAGTTATTATAGAATAGTTGCAAAAGAATTTATAATGAGAAAAGTGGGGGAGGAATGAAACAGAGCCTGAACCAAACTCTGACTTCAAATAGTTAACTGCTTGTAGGATGTAAATCTCTCCTCTGGGCCTACTGCTGGTGAGTTGTAAAGTCCTTTTGTTTGAGTTTATCTGCAGTTTTAGGGAAGAAATACAAGGGTCCTTGAAGAAGAAAGAAGCCATTCAGCTGTCACTAGGGATGCCTACTGTAACCAATTCTACTGCAGAGTCAGCAGAGATAAATGGGAGAAAAGACAGAACTTTGGCCAAAGGTTCCTGTGAGGAAGACTCAAGGATGAAGTACATGACCTCCAGGAGACCCTAATGGACTTAACAAGCATGCGATAATGGGTGGACACTTATGTAAATGATTTCTCAGGAATGTAATGAATATGCAAACTGTTTCTTATAAATTATACACATAATTAGGTACCAGCTGTATGTACGTCTCTCACCTTTCCCTGCAAGGCACACACAGTTTTGGAGGAGCTATCCCCTGTGTGTCCTGTGCCATGAATAAAGAATACTGACTTAACAGTATTTAGACTGTTGGGTGAACTTTCTTTCTTTCAAGACTCCCTGGCTAAAATGGGATTTATGCTTAGAATTTAATAGAAGCTATGTATTATGAGAGACTGACAATAGTTTAATAGAAAGAAGTTCCTGTTAATAGATGCATTTAATTCCATTTTCTCAAAGTCTGAACTATTGAACACAGCTGAGGTGCAAGAAACTTAATGAATCAAGAAGGTGGTTAGTGTCTAACCACACTGGCAGTTGTCTTTTATCTAGCACAGATGTATTATGTCTATGGCAGCACAGATGTGTTATATCTGTGATATGTGCTTTTGATGTTTTCTACATTGCCACTTTTGCGCTCTTGCAGAGCGGACAGACAGCACAGCAACTTGGGTGCTAGTGGTCCCCAGGGAAGAGCTGGTTTTCAGATAGAAGGTACTAAACTTCTGAGAAAAGGAAGAAAAATACTCCTCAAGGGAGAAATTAATAAAAGCTCATGAATTCTGTACCCTGTACTGAAAACAGCAATATGTTGGTTCAACACACATTTTATTGTGAACATTACTGGAATCTGTGCAATAGAGAGAGTTATGAGTGTAACAGCTTCCTAGAGCTGCATGTGAAGTGTTTTTTTCTGTCTCAAAGGAATTTTTGAGATTGGAAAGAGTTATTTCAGTTTCTGTTTTTTCTCCATGTTCTTTCTTTCTTCCATTTTGGACAAGGGAAAATACCTGTTGGTATGACTTTGATATGTATATCTCCTTTCACCTGACCCTTTAGTAACTGAGAGAAGCTTTATTTTAAGTGTAAAATATTAGAAAATACCATGCCAATTAAAAAAAAGTAAAAATCTGATCATAACTAAAGCATCAAATATTCATGTTCTTGCTTTTTCTTCCATACCAGAAAGAAGAAAAACTGTCATAAACTCCCAGCAAAACCAGAACTGTAGATAGGAAATAGAATCATAGAATCAAAGGCTTTAGTAAACCTTTGGCACTGTTTCTCCTGGAGAAACTGGCTGCTTATGGCTTCAATGGCTGCGTGCTTTGCTGGGTAAAAAACTGGCTGGATGGCTGGACCCAAAAAATTGTGATGAACTGAGTTAAATCCAGCTGATGGCTGATCACATGTGGTTTTCTCCAAGGCTCCGTGTTGACACCAGTTCTCTTTAATGTCTTTATCAATTACCTGGATGAGGGGATTGAGTGCACCCTCAGTATGTTTGCAGATGACACCAAGCTGGGCAGGAGTATTGATCTGCTCAATCATAGGAAGGCTCTGCAGAGGGATCTGGACAGTATGTATCAATGAGCTGAGGCTAATTGTATGAGGTTCAACAAGGCCTAGCCCTGTATCCTGCACTTGGGTCACAACAACTGCAGGCAACGCTACAGGCTTGAGGAAGAGTGACTGGAAAGCTGCCCAGCAGAAAAGGACCTGGGCGTGCTGAACAATGGCGATTTGAACATGAGCCAGCAGTGTCCCCAGGTGACCAAGAAGGTCAAAGGCATCCTGGCTTGTTTCAGTAGTGGTGTGGCCAGCAGGAGTAAGGAAGTGGTTGTACTTGGCACTGGTGAGGCTGCACCTGAAGTACTGTGCTCAGCTGTGGGCCTCTCACTACACTCTGAGTTGCTGGAGTGAGTCCAGAGAAGGGCAGTGAAGCCTCAATTTGTGCCATGGAAAGGTTAGATTGGATATGAGGAAACCTTTCAGCACCAAAAGGGTGCCCAGGTCACCATCCCTGGAGGCATTTAAAATACATGTAGATGTGGTGCTTCGGGACATGGTTTTGTTGTGGACTTGGCAGTGCTGGGTTAATGGTTGGCCTTGATGATCTTAAGGGTCATTTCCATCCAAAATCATTCTTTGCTTCCATGATTTGGGCTGAAAAAGAGCTTTAAAATTATCAAGTCCAATTACATACACTAATTTGAAATGGGACTCCGAAGTCACAGATCTCACTGGATGACCTTCTCACTTCAGTTTCAGCTGAGGTCTTTTTCTTCCAAATTATTACAATTAATAGTTCATTCATTAAGTTTTTTTCATTTGTTAGATGGATGGTGCTATTTTATAGCACGGCCAAGTAATGTGCCCATTATGAATTTCAAGTCTGGTGCCAACAAAATATCTGCAGCTCTTCTTAAACAGCACTTGAAACCTCAGAAGGAAGGTCATCGCCAGACAGTCTGGGAAGGAAGACATGTGAGTTTAACTAGTAACTGCCCATATCTGATTGTTGTTTGGTTTCTGTATGATGTTTGCTTAATAATTAGGGTTAATAAATACAGTGCAGGTAAAACAGGGAGAGATTATTCATGGATTTGAGCAGCCAAGCTCATTGACACTGTGTGTGTGAACACTGGATACAGTCATATCCAAATGAAGGCAGGAACTATTTGAGAGAGAAAAAGAATCAAAACAGATGTGTTTGTACTTGTGTTTTGCAAAGCAATACTTTTAAATCAAATTTATCTTCCTTTTCTCCTGTTCCTATCAGAATTTAAATGCCATCCTTGTTATTTTAAAAACTTTGTGGAATTTGTGAGATTTAAAAAAAATTCTATGTAAGAAGGTTAATTTCCAAACACTATGTTGCAAGGTACTCATCACACTCTATATATTGACTGTGGGGGGTTAGATTGAAATTACATGAATTTATTCTGTTTTTTTTTAAGTTGAGACAAGGAGTGTTTTATAAGCTGGGGCAGAGCTTTCTTAAAACATCAGAGGAAAATTTTAGGACATCAGAATAGGAATCTAACAGCCATTTAAGCCAAGCAGCACCAGAATTGGAAGTGGAATAGCAACCAGTATCAAGTCTACTCTCGCAATGTGTGAGTAGGAAAAGATAGTTGAAAGTGATTGTATTATCACAATATATATAATTGAAGGCAGGTGGAAATTACAGGTAGCTAGGCATAACCTATAAGACTGTAATTCCAAAACATGAGATAATTTCTTTGGTTTATAATGTGGGCTTCTCATAATTGTGGGGAAGTTTCTGGGTTTTCTTCTTAGCTGAGACAGATGAAAAATTAATGTTACTTTTTATTCAGTAACACCAATACAGATTTAGTTTCATTCTAAATTTTCAAACGATACATTTATAAATTTTAAGCATACAAATGCATTAAAAGATGCACCAGAAACCATTAGTGCAATTAGAAAAAATAAGCATATTCGAAATATGTCCCAGATAAACATTTGGAGCAACATACCAAGATAATCTGTTACTGAGATATTTACAGAACATTTTATATTACTCTACTGTTAACTCATTTGTTTATTTCTTAATTTATACTGCCAGCTTTTTGTATCTTCTTCTAACATGTCATTTATGATTACAATATGGTGCGTATGTTTACAAATTAACATACCTACAAGACCTAGTGAGGATGGGTCAATCTGACTAAATACAAATTGAGGAGACACAGACAAAGGAGCTCAGTGTTCTGTCTGAATCAGACTGCAATTTTTGAGAGCTGAAAGCCATTTGTGGAACTGTTTGTTCAGAAGAATTTCTGAGATGGCAGACTTGCAGCTACTTGCATAGCAGTTTTGGCATGCCTTTGAACTACGTAAGCAATTGAAATTTTGGGTCCACTTACATGTTTTTGAGTTTCGGAATGATTTTTGAGGCAAAAAATCATGAATCATGAGTCTGACGGAAACCTAAAAGCTCTGAGAGATTGATACAAATGGCTTTGAAAAAAGCCCTTGTTCTTTTTAGACCTGATCTTAAAAACCTATTTTCCAGTGTGTTCTGAGGTTCTGTCTATAATTAGCAGTGACTTATAGGCTTTAAGGATAAGCTATAACAAGGTGAGAGCAGGATCCTCATGCTTTCAATTTTAATGAATTGCTGCTGAAATAAAGAAAATTATTTAATATCAGCAAATGTGTATGAAAAATCTAGTATGTTGTGAGTTATGTATTTTTAAAGGATAACTCCTGCATATTCTGTATAGGTTTATGCAGCTACATTTAATGTTTTTAGTGTTATAGATTTGTTTAAATTTCCTTCAATTAACAGCTTTTTTTGCAGAAGCTGATAAATACAAAATTGGTTATTCAGAATCAGGGGTACTTTTCTAGAGAGTGCTACCTTTGTCATATTGTGAAACTGACCACCTAAACCATAAAAAAAATTCCCTTTTTTTTCTGCTTTTCAGAGAAAAAAAAAATATTCCTGCCTCCTCCCCTCTGAAATTTGCTATTTCCCTTTTACCTGGGAAACATTTCTCTCTTATTGCTGATTCAAACCTACAAAATAACCCCAGATGATTTATAAGGAAGTATTTTCACGAAAGATTTGCCAAAGTAAATGTGGCATAAATATGCACACAGTTTCAATTTCCTGAGCAGCACTGACATTTTTACTCAATTTCCTCTTAATTTTGCATCACTCAAAACTCCCTTGATTCTGGTTTCCTTCCTCAGCAACCAGGGGTGGGGTTAAAAAAACATTGAAATGGAAGAGAGCTCAACCAGCTCATTCTGTGTAATAAAATCCATTCCACTGTGGTCCTAATTTCATCAACTAATACAAGTCAACATCGACTGTTAATGAGGAAAGGTTTCCAATTAGATACAGTCTGACACTGACCCAGCTTTTCAGTCACCTTCAATTGTCAGCGATAAAAAGGACAGTTCAATATGATATGGATCATTCACTCCAAATCTCCACAACTCATTTATGACAAGCACAACTAACAGAGCATAGGGAACTGCTGAATTGTTTTTCACTATGCTGGCACATTGGCTTTAGACTACAGTGGTAATGATCTTCAGAGGTTTTCCATACAGAGTGCCACTAATGAGCAAACCAGGATGGGGTGATGAGGTGATGGCAACCCACATTTTCAAGTGACAATATCAGCAACATGATGATACTTAAAATTCTCTATTATTTCTGGAAAGTAATTCACTACCAGAGAGAAGAGAGAGATAGAAGGCTAAGCTATTAAATAAAATGAGTACAGAAAGTGAATAGCTCATTAAAAATGAGAAGCTTTTGCAAAATACACTGGTGTTGTCTTTACCAGTTACTGTAAAATGTGAATCATACCATCTTTTTTGTAGGCAGTAACTTAGAGTGGTCTTATCATAAGCTAGGATATTTAGGGAAGTGTTAAAGCCCCTCAGAATTGAGTTTTCCAGTGTAGTATTCTTCCACCTTAAAACCCAGAGCTTATATGGGGAATTAAGTTGGATAAAAGTGATGTCAAATTCATTCCTGGTCTTGGTCAGGGGCTTGCTATTGTCCACGCTAATACAGGACATATTCAAGACTATTCTAAAACCACTGGATGTAATAAGTGCTTGCAGTTCTGTAAAATGTTAAGTATGGCAAAAGAGTAAATTACAGCACTGCTACAATTACTACAAGGTACAAGGTAACTTAACAATAACACATAAAAGCTGTCTGGAGACTATAAAATACAAGAGCCATAGTTCTTTAAGACTCAGTAAAATTTTTACATCAGTTATTGCAGTAGTTAATTTGAAAATCTCTCTGAAACCTTTTTATTTCCAAAAATAATTAATTCCTTTGAATCATTCAATATGACAAAAATCCATAGAGATTTCCAAAGTCATATAGGATTTGAAAGCTTAGTATAATTTCTGCCTATATAGACTGTTTGCTGGAAAATGTATTCCAAAGATCAGAGGATTTGGGGAATAAAGGAAGGCTGGGAGAGCAAAAGAAAATGTGCTGGGATTTATCATCAGAAACCAAAATTTGAAGGTTTCCATTAGAGAGTATGTTTCAAGATGAAATTAGCTTTAATAATATCAAATGTTCTCAGCCTAAATGAGCTCAATAAATATCAGCTTAGCAAAATGTGAAAATCACTACTTTTTCCATTTGAGAATCCACCATAGTGTCAAGTAGAGTAGACTGGTCAAATAATATTTTTTCTAATTCCACTAGAAAACATGTCAATTTTAATTATATGTTAAACAAGAGTGGAAAAAGTCCATATGTGGTGTGTCAAGCTGCTTTTTAAAATTGTATGAAAATTGTTGAACTTGAATGATTAAAAGCTATTTTGCACATTATTTTCTGCTTTTCACCTTTGCAGGGTAGACTCGGATCTGTTCTTGATACTGGAAAGAGTCTTTAGCCATGTGGAAACAGCTGAAGAGATTTATTAATGACTTGTGTGTTATTTCTTTCATGTTTATAATCCTCAGTCAAATGCTATAGAAGGAAACTTGTCAGTGCAAATGTAGAGCCTATGTAGTTCTGATACATGGGTTTCACACATCCTTAGTTTTTTTTCTGAAATTGCAACCCTACCTAAAATTAACTGCAAACTAGTGATTTCCTAACATGATTAACAATTCGTTATTTACTTACTGATTTCAAAATTACAGCATATAATTTAGTCACACAATTCCTAGAAAGTTCTACATGATTCAGGTCTGCCTATGGGGGTCCTTTATCTGCCTATGGGGCTCCTTTGTCTTTCTTTCATCAATGGAAATAAAACTTCCACTGAGTGGCATTTGTACAATTAGATTATCAGGCAGATGGACTCTGCTATGCATAAATCAGAAGATCTAACATTGTTTCAATTAGAATGCTTTGAATAGCTGAAAGCTTGGTCATTTTTGGTGTATAAGATGTAATGGTGGAAATCTGTCAAGCTTATCCTAATCAGAATATCTATATTCGTATTTTGTAGAGAGTATTTTGGATGGTTCACGTGCAGACACTGCTAAATGTGTCCTTTCTAATCTTGGCCTTTTGTATACATATAGTTGTTGTACATGTCTAGCTGTGTAAACTTCAGACACAGTGTCAGCATAGAACACATCTGCAAACAGAAGGAAAAATACTGAAGATGCCCAGAAATTGTAGTGTTTATGTACTGCTGCGTGTGAATTATGAGTAACAAGGTAGGAGGTTTCTTTTAGGAAGGGTTGAAGAAAGAGGATGTAATCCACAAATGTGGGTTGGCTAAACCAGACAGGTGTTGATTTTTCTTTAATGTAAGGCTCCAAAGTCTGAAGACTGGTTCCTTTTGTTTTTGTGCATTGGGAGAGAGTGATTCCTGAAGAATCTAGTTCAGAATAGGATGAGATGTATCTTACATTCAGGATTGTTATTACCATATAGACAGCTGTTTGACTCAGATGGATCCTTATTGAATGTGGCAGTGCGACTACGCTTTGGCCATCCCAGGTGGTCAGGCCAAAAATATTACCAGGTTTGTGCTGGAGTCCTTGTACTTTCTTTGCCTGGTTTGGCCCCAGTGGTCTCATGGGTGAGTGTATATCAGAAGCCATCATGCAGAGGGGCTTTGTTGTAGTCCAGAGCAGTCTAAGCCACCTCAGTCTAATACCACTGAAGTCCAATAAGGCATAAGTGGATTAATGCATGGGGCAGACAAAGAGTTCACCTTTGTTCATTACATAGTTCAGTTGGTTCACTATGCTACCTAGATGTGTTCTCACTTCCTCTACAAATTTTGTCAGTTCTGGGTTGTTCGCAGATCACAGCTGAGACTTCCTGAGACCAAGGAGAGTGAAAGAATCCCCTTGGGCCCTTTTTTCTTGTGCTGTGACTGACATTAGTTGGTAGGAAAAATGGGCTTATGTGATAACGTGATTAAATACACCGCAGGAATTCATTGCTTTTTCTCCCTGCCTTTGGTATTGTCATGCCCAGTACAGGAGTTAACTGTCTAGTGCTGTAGCTTAAAGCAACGTCATTTGATGAAGATATATCCATTGAATTTCTTCCATGAGAGAAACACTGGTTACTCAGAAGTGTGTTTATCCCAAGCACTGCCACAGCAAAGTAATAGAATGCTAGTATTTACTTTCTGTAGTGGATTACCAACTCAAGATCGATGACAAACATTTTTGGTTTAAAATTAATTTAATTTTTACAATGATGTAGGAGTTATGCACTGTGACACCTATCCCTGCTCTATTACATGGGCCAGATTTAAAATCACAGAATCATAGAATCATAGAACTATTTAGGTTGGAAAAGACCAACCATCATCTCTACTCTACAAAGTTCTCCCCTAAACCACATCCACCAACACTACATCCAAACGACCCTTAAACACAACCAGAGATGGTGACTCAACCACCTCCCTGGGCAGCCTGTTCCAGTGTCTGACCACTGTTTCTGTGAAAATTGATTTCCTTATGTTCAGTCTAAACCTACCCTGTTGCAGCTTGAAGCCATTCCCTCTTGTTCTGTCACTAATACCTGTGAGAAGAGACCAGCACCTTTACAATGTCCTTTCAGGTAGTTGTAGAGACTGATGAGGTCTCCCCTCAGCCTCATCTTCCTCAGACTAAACATTCCCAGCTCCTTCAAGTGTTCTTCATAAGATTTATTCTCTAGGCCCTTCACCAGCTTCCTTGCCCTCTGTACTCACTCCAGCACCTCGATATCTCTCTTGAATTGAGGTGCCCAAGATTGGACACAATACTCCAGGTGTGGCCTCACCAGTGCTGGGTACACGGGGACAATCACCTCTCTACTTCTGCTGGTCACACTATTTCTAAGACAAGCCAGGATGCCATTGGCTTTTTTGGCCACCTGGGCACACTGCTGGCTCATATTCAGCCGCTTGTCAATTGGAACCCCCAGGTCCTTTTCTGCCAGACACTTTCCAGCCACACTTCCTCAAGCCTGTAGAGTTGCCTGGGGTTGTTGTGGCGCAAGTGCAGGACCCAGCATTTGGCCTTGTTGAAGCCCAGACCATTAACATCAGCCCAATGATCTAATCTATCCAAGTCTCTCTGTAGAGCCTTCCTATCCTCATGCAGATTAACACTCCCACCCATGTTGGTATCATCTGCAAACTTACTGATAATACACTCTATATCCTTATCGAGATTTGTACAGGAATTTAATAATCGATGCCTAGAAGTGGCACACAAAAAAAACCTGCTAAATTTTCTGTTAGAGACTAAGTCTCTCTTGGCTTAAGTTGTGAACTTCTGTGGTTTGTGCTAAAATATTGAGTCCTTTGCTTGGAGACAGAAGAAACTCCACATAATATTGTGATGGAGCACCACAACAACGCTCTTGTGAAGCATGCTACCCAATAAAACAATTATTATTTTTAATGTCTGTCCTGGTTTGAGCCAGGAGGAAGCCAATTTTTCTTTTTACTGATTTTTTTTTCCTTCAGTAAGCTTTCTTGTAACTAGCAACAGTGTGTTCTGCTAGGCTGATAAGACAGAGGAATGTTTTTCTAACTACTGAGGCTTCAAGGCCGCACCTGCACGCACTCTGCAGGTTCAACTCCTAAAGTGAATGGAACGGTCCAGGCTGATAACAGCAATAACTGGTTCAATTTTATCTCCCCATTTTCCTTCAAGCTAAATCTCCCAGCTCTTGATCTGAATAGCACTGTTGCAGTAGGGATGTTTTTGCTGAATGTTTATAATATGTTGTGGATACATAGGGTGAGATGCTGTTCCACTCACTGCCACTCCCCCACAGGCAATGCTGCT
>NW_009953303.1:57342-57582 GCF_000747805.2 Chaetura pelagica
CCTCCCCGAAACATCCAGAGCTTAAAGCAACAGAGGCTAAGACTGAGGAAGGAGAGGATTCTGCATCAGATGATGGAGCAGGTACCTCTCAAACAGTAGTTAACCCTGTGACCAAGTGCAAGGCAAAACCAAAACATACCTCCCTGAAACAACCAGACCTTAAAGCAACAGAGGCTAAGACTGAGGAAGGAGAGGATTCTACATCAGATGATGGAGCAGGTACCTCTCAAACAGTAGTTA
>NW_009953303.1:58229-65069 GCF_000747805.2 Chaetura pelagica
TGGCAGCAGCTCACTGCAGAGCTACTGGGGAGAGACTGGATGGTCAACAGCAGAACCAGTCTGCCCACTGTGCTGCCTTCAGAGGCTTTACAAATAGCAGGGGAGAACAGCCCATGTCTTCTGCTCACTGCCTGGAACAGATTAATTCACAAAATTTCTCCAGACTTGCATTTTACCTACATAGCCACTGCTGTGAACTTAAAATTGTCAGGATTTAACACACAGAAGCATTCCTTGTGGGTAGTAGGAGCCTCAGTAACTGATCACCATGGAGGGGGCTTGAGTCTGACTCCTTGATCCAAAGCAGGTATAACTCCAGAGCAGGGATATCGCAGCTGCCTGATATTAGAGGATTTTTTAACACAGAGAACTGAGCTGTCAGTGTATCCAGTTGTGTGCTGCCCTAGAGACTCCAGCAGGACACTTTGCATAACTCTGTCAGGTCTTTATTGGGCATGGAGGAACCCCTTTACCAGGGCACCCTAGCTTTCTGTAACCAGTCACACCTTACATTCATTATCTCAGGGTGCAGAAATCTGTGTAGCACAGGGCTTGGGACATGGTGTCCAGCAACACTGCCAGGGCACAGCTGGGGCAAGGATTCTGTCTAAGATACATGAATAAAAATTTGCTGGAGGCAATCAGCCTGAGCAACTGAGCATTCTGGCCCTAGCTCAAAACACAGCTGAAGGCAGGGTATCTGCTGTACCATTAATGTGCAGCTCCACAGAAGCTTAAGCAAGGACTGGATGCACTGCTGGACTCCAGTGCCCCTGCAGCACAATGCCACATCTCTATCTGACAGGTTGTCAACTCACAATTTAATGCATTTATCTGCAAGGAATCAGATTGTGGTTAGAGCTGGAGTCAGATCAGGGATGCCAGGAGATGTGGCCTCTAGATAATTTGGTTCTCTGGGGAAAAAAGCCTCTCCAAGTGGCTGTTTCCATCCCATGAAGGTAAGCCACCAGCCTGTCCTGGTTTGAGCCAGGATGAAGCCAGTTTTTCTTTTTACTGATTTTTTTTTTCTTCAGTAAGCTTTCTTGTAACTAGCAACAGTGTGTTCTGCTAGGCTGATAAGACAGTGGAATGTTTTTCTAACTACTGAGGCTTCAAGGCTGCACCTGCACTCTGCTGGCTCAGACACTATGGGGAGATCTGTGACCCCCCCGTAGGAGGCTGAGTTAGATGGACAGCAAAATTGGCCAAAGATATTCCATTCCATATATCTACGTAAGCTCAGAGGAAGGTCAGAGATCACAGGAGACAACTTCCTTCCTTCTTCTTCTCCCCTTCTCTTCCGTCCATGGCCGGCGTCCAGGGAGGACTCTGTTCATCTATCACCGTCGATCCTCAGGCTTGATCTCTTGTGACCCCCATAACTCTCTGCTTTCTCCAGCAGCAGCTTCGGGATTCCTCGGGACTCTCCCCAGTTCAGGGAAGTGCTGTGGGAGTTGCTGGGGTGGGGGGAGGCAAGAGGTTTTTTGCCCATTCCTGAATATATTTGTATATAATTGTATATATTTTCTTGTATAATTCATTAGTGTTTTAATTAAAGCTGTGTAGTTTAGTTTTCAATCCAGCCAAGTCTCTCTCTTTTTCTCTCTCTCCTTCCCTACCTGGGTTGGGGGGAGGGGGGATCGAGAGCATTGTTGTCGGACCTGAGTCAAACTGTGAAAATGTCCCAGTCCCAAACTACTTGTTCTACAGCCACTAACTTCACACAGTGAATTTTCAATATCCTGGTGATTTGCCTCTTCCAGAAATAAATGAAAAAAATTAAGCTAAGGACCCAACAGCGTGTTTTGTAAAACTGACAACATAAGTAATATTTGACAAGTATTTCCCACTTTTGATGGAGGTGTGACTTGTAATAAATAAGTGTCCAGATTCCTTTAGGTTGTGTAAAGCACTTAACCTAACTGTTGAAATCTCTCTTTTGCTCTTAATTGTTTTGCAGGGTTATGTATTTTTCCAATGGCAGTAGAAATTAGGCAGAAATCTGATTTGGAATTATCTATATCTAGCTGTTCTATGTAAAAACCTAGATTTCAGGGTAAATTTCAGGATTTTCAGAAGGCTTTCAGTGCTTTCCAGCTCTAAATCAGGTCAAACATATTCAGAGAACAGTATTTCCTGGCAGGTTTTCTAATTTTTTCTACTAGTGGCTGTTGAGAGCAAATGGGAAGAAAAGCAAGCAAGATAAAATATAATGGAATTATTCTAAGCATAAAGTTGCATTCTCTGCAATTCAGGTTTTGGCAGAGTTTCACAATGTTTTGCTTGAACTGTCACATCTATCAGAAATTTGGAGTTAGTTGGCAAGAGAATAAATGTTCATCATACTTAGATAGGAAGTGTATTAGTTTTATAATACATAACTGAAAAAAGGAGGCTACGTTTCTTAAGCAACATGACTAGTTAATACACCTGAAATAGTTGTAAAGCTCCTATGACTGTTAAACTGTTACTGAGAATGTAACTGGATGAATACTGTGTTCTATCAAAGCAGTAGAGGGACACAATGTAGGACCTGATTCTCCCCTCAGTTTAGCTGGGTGATTTCATTATTACATAACAGTGGTGTTATACTAACAGAAAAGAGGTGCAGAGGTGAGGAGAAGTTCAGGCCACGAATTCAGGCCTAAGACATTCAGTTTACAAAAAGATCAATAGATTCAATAGACAATGTCCTTTAAATTGGGTGGGGTTTTTTGCGGGATATAATTTTAGGATGAAAAGTGCAGCTCATTAGAAATTTTGGCGTCTTCATTTAATATAGGGATTAAATTTTTCTGAAAAGAAAAAATTTACTTCCTGCACAGCTCTCATGCAGAGGGCCATGACAGAAGAATATGGGTTCATTCTGCCACTCATCATATTGCTAACAAGAATCAAATAAGTAAAATCGGTACCCGTCTAAAATATATTTTTCTAAATCTATTAACAAAAGTCTTGCTATATGTGAAGGACCAGGTATTTCCTTACACGAACATGAAATGTCCTTTGAGTCAGCAGACAAAACTGACTTAAAACGGTGTCTCCACACGGCAGGAAACCCCCTCTGTGTGTGTGTGTGGGGGGGAGCAGCTGCTGCAGGGGAGGAGCCGTGGCCGGAAGCAGGGGCAGGACTAGGTCCCGTCTGATTGGCTGAAAAGCCCGGAAATGCAAAACTGGCGCCGAAGAACCCCATGAGAGAGGCAGCGCGGCACGCCCCTCACTCTCTCATTCTCTCCTCATGTTCGAGGCGGTTGTCTACACACACAGCCTGCCGCCGCCATTGTTCCTGCCGCGTGCTGCCGCCCGTCCCTGCTGCTGGGGGCTGCCCTGCTGCCTGCCGTTCTCCCGGAGCCGCTTCTCTCTGGGGGGGGGCGACCTGCGCTTGGAGTGCCCGCAGCCTCTTTGCTACCCAGCTCATCCTACCTGCACTGCCGTGTGGTGAGACAATTCCGGCTACCCCAGCTTATAGGGGAAAATATAATCCAGCCATTCGGGCATACCCCTCCCCTCTCCTTCCAGCACTTGAATAAGATGTGTAACTAAGGTGTACCCATATATGTTTAATGTGTTGTAATCACTCCTTTTGAACCTCCTGCCCCAAATTGCTTTGTTTTCCCCACAATAAACCTTGCTGTTGTTAGAAATTTAGTAAGCACTGAGCGAGTTATTCACTCAAAAAAGTCGGGACATAAGTTCCTGTATCCTCTGTGTGAGGCGATACCCACGTGTGGATCTCTCAGCAAATCCTGATAAGTTAATACACTCCAATAAGGAGATATAATAGGTCACGGATCGTGACACTATATCATGTCAAAAGTGCTTTTTAGCTCCTTACCTGGCAGCTATGAGGAAACCAGGATGGACTGGATGCCATTCATAGCTTCACAGGCCTTATAGTGTTATGTGTTGTGTGCATATCTGCCTAAAAATTACTGGAATTTTGAACACTGGTCTTTCTGATTTCTTACCATAACTTTTCAATTATTAGAAAATTTAAGATGTTATAAATTATTTCATACATAATGTTTTTAGTATTTTTGATGCTCAACTCCCTGAAAATATCTTCTTCCTTAAGAAAGAAAACATGACTGGTGAAGTTTCTTACGGATTTCTCTCCTAGCTGAAGGAAAAATTTAACTCAAGTATATGATTGCTCATGCTCATGCTCTGGCTTAAATAGTGAGCAGAGGTTGTTGGATATTTCATACCATCATATCAAATGCTGTTGGTATTTACGTATTGCTTCACAAGGTATCTTGACTTTTTCTTGAAAACGAAGTAAACTCATGTTTGATATTTACGTGTTGCTCTTTGAGAGGCATAGCTGGCACTGAGCTTTATTTATAACCTGAATTGCCTTCTTTGCACAAAATGCAAAGTAATATACTGTTTCGATTTTAGCCTTTCATTTTTGTGCTCTTCCATAAGTGTTGTAAGGATTTTTTTCCTATTACTTAACTTCTCCTCGGAGATTAATTTTGTTTCATGAGGAAAAATACATACTCCATTTCCATCAGGGGAAGGCTAGAAAAATATTTTCAATATATGTTTATTGAAAGTTGTTTTCCTTAAAAAAAACCCAACAAAAAACCAACCAACCAACCAACCAACCAACCAACCAACCAACCAACCAACCAACCAACTAAACAACAACAACAACAAAAAAAAAAAAAAAAAAAAAAAAAGAGAGAGAAAAAACACCTGTGCTGCTTTTTTCTGGTAAACAAAAATTTGGTCTGGAAATTGCCCCAAGCAGGTACATATTCCTGTACTTACATATGAGAGAACTGTATTTGCTTTGATCTGTTTGGGTATTTTGGGGAATGGGGTATTGAATATGCATAGTTAATTCTGTCACCAAGCTCAAAAAATGTGAAATAGGACTGCTGGGCTAGTAAAATTCAAAGTTGCTGCTCTGTTCTGTAAACCACTTTGGTTCCATGGAAAAAGAACTTGCATTAGTATCTAAACACATGCTGAATATCTGTTGAGGCATAAAACTCTATGGTAGCACAACTAGATAAATGCTTTTGTGAATGTATTAAAAATATCATGTAAGTAAGGACAGTGAGAGAAAACTTGTTTGAAAGTCTACTACTATAATGTCTTTGCATGTATATCACAGAATGTGACTGCACAGTCTGCAGTGATGGTGTGGAAGAAAAGTTGTCCCATCCCTACAGTTCATACAACTCTTTGAGGTTTAATATTTTCAAGAGAGACCCAGTCATGCCATCCAGAATGTGAGATGATTTTGTAGACATTCCTGAGATGGGGTAAATAAGAGACAGTGGAATGGGTTCCTCAGAGAAGCTGGGCATGCCCCAACCCTGCAAGTGTTTAAAGCCAGGATGGATAGGACTTTGAGCAATCTGGTCTAGTGGGAGATGTCTCTGCCTATGGCAGAGGGGTTGGAGCAAGATGGTCTTTAAGGTGCCTTCCAAACCAAATAATTCTGTGATTCTTTGATTCTGTCATTCTATAACTCTTGTTACACAGCAGATGGAAATTTCGCTCACAGACCTTAAGGGATACACTTTCAAACTCCAGCAGAAACATCAGGAAGAAGGTCATATAACTCATAGACTTCCAGTGTTCTAGATGAAATGACATAGAAACCCCACAAAACAATCAAAGGCTGCTGCTTTAGTTATTTTTGCTGTTACTACTTTTGGTGTTGAACTACTAACATTTATTACTGTTTTTCTAAGTAGTAGTTTATGATGTTTTCTGCAGGATAAGTTTCACTGTTCAAATGGCCAGTGGAAGTTATAAAAAATCTATATTGATTTCAGCTGCACATCTTCAAGCTTTATATCATTCTCAGCTGCACTGTTATTTATTCTGGTTTTGTATCCTTGAGGTATTGTATTCATCCTGCTTCCATTATGAAAGGGAATTACTATATTTATTTGATCCTCTCTTCTGAGTAGAGTGCAAAAAGGTAATTTTAGAAAATTAAGTTATTATCAGCAACAGGTAAATTCTTCCATTTTACATGATATTTTTAGTAGTAGTGTTTTGTACTTGACAATTACCCACAACAATTTCTGGTGATTAAATACTACTTGATTTTCTGTACTCAACGATATATTTAGTATTGTATTTATGGATGACATATTTCCCTGGAAATATACAGGTTCTTTAATTTAAAGTCATAAATATTGGTGGCAATTGCTAGGTAAATTGTAAGTAATTCTTAGGAAGCCTAAGAAATAAATAAGTGATTTATATTGTGTAGTAACAAATGCATCGTGACATGTGTATAGTGCACCAGGTCGCAATGAATGGCTGCTTAGGTATTAAAGCTTCCAAAGGCTGATCTCTGTATTTGACTGAGCCACTTCTGTCTCTGTAACACTGTACGCAATGCAGCAGGGCTTTGTGAGGCATCTGTTTTTGCAAATGTCACGATCCGTGACCTATTATATCTCCTTATTGGAGTGTATTAACTTATCAGGATTTGCTGAGAGCTTCACACGTGGGTATCGCTTCACACAGAGGATACAGGAACTTATGTCCCGACTTTTTTGAGTGAATAACTCGCTCAGTGCTTACTAAATTTCTAACAACAGCAAGGTTTATTGTGGGGAAAACAAAGCAATTTGGGGCAGGAGGTTCAAAAGGAGTGATTACAACACATTAAACATATATGGGTACACCTTAGTTACACATCTTATTCACGTGAGGGAAGCAGAGGGGAGGGATTTGCCCGAATGGCTGGATTATATTTTCCCCTATAAGCTGGGGTAGCCGGAATTGTCTCACCACACGGCGGCGCAGGTAGGATGAGCTGGGTAGCAAAGAAGCTGCGGGCACTCCAAGCGCAGGTCGCCCCCC
>NW_009953303.1:67128-75097 GCF_000747805.2 Chaetura pelagica
CCCTGCAGCAGCTGCTCCCCCCCCCATACACACAGAGGGGGTTCAGCGCCATGTGGAGACACCGTTTTAAGTCAGTTTTGTTGGCTGACTCAAAGGACATTTCATGTTCGTGTAAGGAAATACCTGGTCCTTCACAGCAAATGTTGTTTTTCGTATGATAGTTTATGTCCAGACCTAGTATCTTAGCAACTTGTAGTCATTAAAGATGTTAATTCTGCGTAAGGGATAAGCGTCTTAACTCTTGTTTGAGATAACTAATTTTCCTCACCCTGAACTTGCGTGGCTGGCTGGGATCTCCTCTCTGTTTTGTGAGGCTGCACCATGAAGCAGCTGTTGCTCTCCACAAGGTGCTGAAGCGTCGGTTCTTTAAAATTTTCTCTGAGATTTGATAGTACAAACCAGATTGATAAAAGTGTCTTGCTGGATGAAGTTCTACTGAGAATATCTGTTGTAAGAGCTCATGTGAATATTGAGTGTGTCTTAGACCTTTCTCCTCCAAAGGAAAAGAATGGGTAGCCTTTACCTAGATACTTGAGTGAGTCACCATAGTGTTTAAATAAACACATTTCTGGTTGTGGGGTTTTAATTATGGGCAGAAGTGGTATGAGGTTTATTCAGTTGGACTGTCACAGAAAAAATATGCCTATTATCCCTCTCTAGATTTGTGATGTAAGTATTTGTTTGTGGACTTCCTATCGGATTGTGTTCATTACTGCAGAAGAATCATAGAATCATAAAATGGCTAGGGTTAGAAGGGTTAAAGACCATCTGGTTCTAATCTTCCCTGTATTGGCAGGGACATCTCCCACTAGACCATGCTGCTCAGGGCCCCATCCAGCCTGCCCTTGAACACTTCCAGGAATGGGGCATCCACAACTTCACTGGGCAACTGGATCCAGTGTCTCATGACCCTTGCAGGCAAGAATTTCTTCCTAATACCTAACTTAAACATGGTCTATTCTAGTTTAAAGCCACTACCACTAGTTCTATAATTATATGCCTGTGTAAAAAGTCCTTTCCACCCCTTCAGGTACTGGAAGGCTGATAAAAGGTCTCCCCAAAGCTTTCTCTTTTCCAGGCTGAACAACCCCTACTCTCTCAGCATGTCTTCACAGGAGAGGTGCTGTAGCACTCTGATCATCTTTATGGCCCCGCTCTGGACTTGCTCCAAGAGATCCATGTCTTTGTTATCCTGGGGGCTCCAGAACTGGACACAGTACTCCAGGTAGGGTCTCATGACAGCAGATTAGAGGGCCAGAATCAGCAACCTTGACATGCTAGCCATGCTTATTTTCATGCAGCCCAGGACATGGTTGGCTTTCTGGGATGCAAGTGCACCATTGTGTTGAACATCTCATCCAACAGAAATACCAAGTTCTTCTCCTCAGGGCTGTTATCAATCCATTCTCTTCCCAGTCTGTCTTTGTGATTGGGATCACCCTGACCGAGGTGCAGGATCTCACACTTAGCTTTATTGAACTTCATGAGTTTGGCACAGGCCCACCACTCAAGCCTGTCCAGGTCCCTCTCAATGGCCTCTCCTCCCTCCAGCCTATCAACCACACCACACAGTTTGGTGTCATCAGCAAACTTGCTGGAGGTGCACTGAATTCTATGGTCCATGTTGCAAATAAAGATTTTAAGCAGCACTGGTCTCAGCACCAACTCTTGATGAATGGTTTTCATCACTGATGTCCATTTGGACATTGAGGCATTGACCACTACTCTTTGAGTGCAAACATTCAATCAATTCCTTATCCACTGAATAGTCCATCAATCAGTTCTGTATCTTTCCAATTCAGAGACCAGGATTCCATGCAGGACAATGTCAATCTCATCAGGTCCCATGTACCTGTGTATTTTCAGTTTTTTTAAATGGCCTCATACCTTCTCTTCTTTTACAGTGTGTGGGTATTTCTTCTTCCAGTCCTTGTCCTTGCCTTCTGCAACTTGGATGGTGTGGCCAGAGCCTTGCCACTGAAGACTGAGGCAAATAAGTCATTGAGTACCTTAACCTTCTCCCTGTCCAATATGACCAGATTTCCTATTCTTTCTGGAGAAGACCCACATTTTCCCTAGTCTTCACTTTAACACTGACATGCCTGTAGAAGCGTTTCATGTTACCCTTGATGCTCCTGGCCAGCTTTAATTCTACCTGTGCTTTATATTTCCTAACCTGATCCTTGCCTGCTTGGACAACTTCTTGGTACTCATCCCAGATTGCTTGTCCTTGCTTCCACCCTCTGTAGACTTTATTTTAAAATATTGGTGTCTCAGAATCTCCTTGCTCCTTTTCCATCCATACAGGTCTGGCATTCTTGTCTGCTTTCCTCTTTTTGGGAATCATTGTTCCTAGGATCCAAGGAGGTGACCCTTGAATATTGACCAGCTTTCCTGGATTCCTCTCCCCTCCAGGGCTTCTTGACTTTCTCTTGACTGGCACCGGGCCAAACTATCTGTAGTCTGGTTTTTCACCAGACAAATCAGCATACAAAAAACATCTCATCATTTTTGCCAATGTAGATTATTGAAAAAATCAAAACATCTTGTTTTTATTTTAATTTTTAAAGAGGTAAATTAATTTTATTAGTTAAACAACTACAAGGCTGAAAGAAAGCAAGGCTGGGCCCTGCCTGCAGGGCTATCCTCTCATGCATTACAGTATGAAGTCTTAGTCTTGTTACCAACTTGTCCCTAAACTCCACTGAAAGCTAAAGTAATAAAGCAAACTTATCATTTGAAATTTAGTGACACGACTCCAAAGAATTGAAGAGGGAGAGCAGGAGGAACAAGAGCAGCTGCTCCTGCCTTATGAGATTGTTCTCAAGAGGAAGCTTTTTCTATAGTGAAATACACACTGGAACAGATGCAAATTGCAGCAAGGGCATTAGCAGTTATTATTATAGGGACAGGGCTGGAAATTTTGTTCTGTCCCAGACTTCCATGTAATAATTGTATGTTTTTTTCCAGAGCCCTTAGATACTTTCATCCAAGAGGGGATTAGATAACTCAACTTCACTAATTTTCAGCAAATGTCACTTTTTCATTCTCTCTTTGTTTGGTGATAGTGATGCAATTGTTATAAACATTAAGCAATACCTCTGTGTCACAATGTGTATTTTTCATCCAACTCCCATCAAATCCTATCAAACTAGCTTGAGTATTAGAGCCAAAATTTTCACATTATTTATTTCTTTACCTGAGCTAGGCTGTGTTTCAGATCTTGCCACTCCCTTGCTGGTACAGCTGTTGTGCCCTTGGAAGCTATAGCAAGTAATTCAGATATTCTGACCATGCTATTGCTACATACTTACAATTTACCACCTTTACTGTGACAAATTATCCTCAATCCTAAATTAAGCTGTCTGTCTGCTAATACTTCAACTTTTATCCCTTTCTCTTACTACTATTAGGTGAGCAAAAACCTCCCCAAATCACATTTTCCTAAGTGTTCATTGCATCTGCTATTTTACTGAGGCCTTTCATTTTTTAAATTTATTTATTAATTTACATATTTATTTACTTATTTTTAATTTTAGTGAGCTTATTTAAATTACAACATTGTAGTTTAATACATAGTACTATGTAGGATGGGAGTCTGGAGACCTGGATTGTGTTCCTGTTATTCAGCTTTATAAGTGGCCTTTACCACATCAGCCAGTTTACCTTTCACAAGAGCATCCACTAATTTGGGATGCAGTGTTCTGAAGCCTTGAACCTCATGCATTTGCAACATGTTTGGTTTTTTTTTTGTTGATGAGCACCTGCAGCTACCAGCTATTCTAATTGAAGTTGCAGATGCTTGGAGCCTCTGTAAAGTCAGATTCCATTTCTTTTTTCAGAACCTCTAAATAAGCCAACTCTTAAAATTTTGGCTTAAACTCTTTACATATTCATCTCCCAAATGCACAATTAGGATAATGATCCCTATCTTTTGTAAAGAGCTTTAGCTGTGCAGCTGAGAAGTACTATATAAATGCTAAGTAATACCATTAATATAGGTGTGGAGTCGAACAGTTTTCCATACTTTCCCACTGCTTTTGTCACAATATTGTACTATCATCTTTCTGGACATCTGGCAGGGCTTTGTTACATCCCTCTTTTGCAATTTTTTATGCATTCTACTAGGCAAAGAGAGCCCCATCCATAGCAATGTTTCCTCTCTTTGGAAACCATAAACATAGATATTTGTTGTTGTTACTGTTGCTACAGCCCATCCCTTGAGATCTCCACAGGGATACCTTAAGGTTAGATAGGGCCCATGTTTTCCAATACTTCTGCCTGCAGCTTTCCAAGCTGAAGGGAAGTGTTTGGAGGGGGAGAAAATAAATAAATCAATAAATAAATAAATAAATAATCAGCTGTCTCAAGTAATGTTAACTTGGTCTTTGAGTAGAAAAGAGAGAGGTGTAGTGACTGAAAATGAGACCCTCCTTCACATGACCTGAAATATGAATAATTTTATTTACTCAAGAGTTCATTGCATTGTCTTGCCTCTAAAAACATTAAGTTTTCAGTGCCGGTCAATGTTATTTATCATTCTTTACACTTTCATGATGCTCTACCATGGTATTATCACTGGAGTTACATATTTCCTTTTCTTTTCCAGAGGCAACTACATTAAAATCAGTACAGAACAGTCTCAGCAGAGCTTCTTGTAACTAGGGTGGATGTCAGCTTTCCATGAATGCTGACAGTTTGAAAGCATAAAGTTACCTCTTTGTGGGGAGGAACATTAGCTTTATCCTCTTCGAGTCTGGACACACTTGTGTAACAGTATATAAAGTTTACCTTTCCTCAGCGTTATTTTTACTTCCCTAATGCTGAAGTAGAAAAGCACAGGATTATGCTTATAAAAATTAGACCACTGTGTTTCAGATATTCTTAATTTTATAGGCTTGTAGGTCTGGAATAAAGCTGCTATATTTGTGTAAGAATGTCAGTAAAGCTCTGCTCTAGTAGGTCCTGGTTTGAATCTTTGGGCAACTGAATAGAATGTTCTGCCTATCCTGAATCCTACACCAATGCTTAGATGCTAATCAACTGTAGCTGAATACTCATTACAAATAATAATGACACTAAAATTAGTCACAAGTAAAACAACACAGTTTATAGAAGGCAACCTGTTTTGTTTTAGCAAGTCATTGAATGAGTAATCACTTTTTAGATTAATTTTGCGACTTTAGTTTCTTGCTGTTTCCTCTACACGACTTATGCCTATGTACCTTACCTCTGGCATAATTTGCCTGGGCTTTCCTATTAAAGAACTAAAGTCTTTCAAATGGTGACTAGCAATCAGTTGTTCTGTTATGGGTGGTGGAGAACTGATTCTACAAGAGCTGAAATGAGCATCAACATGGTGATATCAGAATGTTTGATCTATCATTCTGGGTGTTCCCTTGCTGGTCAGGAAAATCACCCAGATCACCACTCCTGTGGTCCTTCTCAACATGGAAAATTGACTGATTCTCAGTATATAGTGAAAGAAGTGGGTTTGGTTTATTGTCTTCCTCCAGCTGCAGTGATCAATCTCAGGGTTTCCTGACTGGCAAAACCAGTCACCACCACTCTAATGATTTGTATACCTTATTCTCCTTTTTCCTTGAACCTCCCTTATAGCTTCCTTTATCACACCAGTCTCCTTCCAGGTAAACAATTCCTAATTACTCTTCTCAGTTGATCACAGTTCAGATACATCTTTACCCAAATGTGATATTTCTGATACCATTACCCAGACAATCCAAGTTGTATGTGATATTATTAATGTAGTTACACTGGTACTGTTGGATTTTCAAGATGGTACCCACTAGAAAGTCTCCCATTCTCCCCTCCAGATTCCTGTGAAGTTTGACAAGTTAACTTCTGATTAAACACCTGTGAGATCTTGCTGCCTTAATATTTGTCAGCTTCTTGCTCTGCTACCTGCTATTTTCATCATTGTCTTATGTCACATTCTGTAGTTTTTGGTGTTGTGTACAGTTAGTGCAATCTCATGCCAAGTTCCAGTCAAGGGGCTATTCACTTGCCTGTAGCTCTGACATAGTCTAACAAGAATTTTCACTCTTCAGAAAGGTACTCTAATAGTGGTGGCAATGAATCTATAATTCTAGAAAGGATTTATGCTGGATTCATTAATATCTTTGTGAATATCCAAGATTTATCAAAATACTTATAAAATAAAAAGTATCACAAAATTAATTTAGTCCATTAGTCACAAAGATGTTAATAATTTTTCTGCAGGCCATTCAAATCTTCATTCTCATGGGAATGTTTGCACTATAAATAGACTGTATAAGACAGCTAGTTATTCTAACTGTTAGAATAGCATTAATCCAGTTTGAAGCCATTATTAAGAAGTACTTTGTTATATTTAAACATTATTCATGTTGCAGGCTCCAGTGTTGCAATCAGAAAGACTTACTCATAGTTTTTTAAAAATTGTTCTTAATTGAAATGTCTGAAAAACCTCATGCAAATGAAAGGGTCTGCTGTTATAAATATCATGTGACAGTATTTAATAGGTCGTGATAGCCTTCTATTATGACATAACTGGTTGACTGGCTGAGGGGAAAGCAGCAGATATCATCTACCTTGACTTCAGCGAGGCTTTTGACACTGTCTCACATATAATCCTCATTATGAAACTCAGCAAGTGTGGGATAGATGAGTGGACAGTGAGGTGGACTGAGAGCTGGCTGTGTGACAGAACTCAAAGGGTTGTGATTAATGTAGCAGGGTCAAATTGGAGGCCTGTAACCAGTGGTGTCCCTCAGGGGTCAATACTCACTCAAGTCTTGTTCAACATCTTCATCAATGACCTGGATGAGGGGACAGCAAGTTTGCTGATGATACAAAACTGGGAGGGGTGGCTGACACTCCAGATGGCTGTGCAGCCATCCACTGTGACCTGGACAGGCTGAAGAGCTGGACAGAGACGAACCTAATGAGGTTCAACAAGGGCAAGTGTAGGGTCCTGCACCTGGGGGGAAGAATGTCAGGCACTGGCATAAGTTAAGGTTGGATCTGCTAGAAAGCACTTCTGAGGAGAAGGATCTGGCAGTCCTGATGAACAGTAAATTATCCATGAGCCAGTAATGTGCCCTTGTCACTGAGAAGGTTAATGGAATCCTGGGGTGCATAAGGAAGAGTGTGGCTAGTAGGTCAAGAGAGGTCATTCGCCCCCTCTACTCTGCCCTGTTGAGGCCACATCTGGAATACTGTGCCCTGTTCTGGGCCCCCCAGTTCAAGAGACACAGGAAACTACTGGAGAGAGTCCAGTGAAGGACAACAAGGATGTCTGGGGGACTGGAGCATCATCCTTATGAGGAAAGGCTGAGATACCTGGGAGTCTTCAGCATGGAGAAGACTGAGGGGAGACCTTATTAAAGCCTCTAAGTATCTCAAGGGTGGGTGCAAGGAGGATGGAGCGAGACTTTTTTCATTAGTTCCCAGTGACAGGAGATGGGCAATGGGCACAAGCTGAAACATAGGAATTTCCATTTAAATATGAGGAAAAATTGCTTTATGGTGAGGGTGACAAAGCACTGCAACAGGCTGCCCAGGGAGGTTGTGGGGTCCCCTTCTCTGGAGATATTCAAGACCTGTCTATATGTAGCTCTGTGTAATGTGCTCTAGGCAATCCTTCTTTATCAGGAACTTCACCTAGATGATCTCTAGAGGTCACTTCAAACTCTGACAATTCTGTGTTTCTGTGAATTTTCCAACATCATGCTGAAAGGCTGTTAGAATTTTATAATACCCATAACATCCACATCAAGTGTTAGTGCTTCAGTGAACATGATTTGATTGCATAAATGTAGGTGTCTGTGAACATTTCTGATGTGATAGGGTGTGTCACTGGTTACAGCTGGCTCTTCAGAATGATCTGGATATGCCATAAATAGCATAGATGGCAAACCATATCTTGCAGACCAATGTGGATGTCCCAGACACCATAGAGGACATAGAT
>NW_009953303.1:75129-90362 GCF_000747805.2 Chaetura pelagica
ATAGCTATGCATATTCAGTAGTTCCTGTAGGCCTAAGTCTTTAATGTTCATATTTTTACAATTTGTGTACACACAGATGTAGTTAAACACACTTTGAAAAGTGTCACAGTTTGACTCAGGATCAACAACAATGCTGTCAATCCTCTCCTCCTCCCACCCAGGTAGGGAATAAGAGACAGACACTATGGAGAGATCTATGCCCCAACAGTAGGAGGCTGAATTAGACAGACAGCAAAATTGGCCAGAGGTATTCCATTCTATGTATCAATGTAAGCTCAGAGGAAGGTCAGAGATCACAGAAGAAAACTTCTTTCCTGCTTCTTTTTCCCTTCTCTTCCATCCATAGCCCATGTTCAGGCAGGACTCTGTCCATCCATCACCATCAAACCTTAGATTGTGCATCTCCTGACCCTTATTACTCTGTGCTCTCTCCTGCAGTTCTGGGACTTTTTGGAACTCTTCACAGCTAAGGATAGCGCTGTGGGAGGCGCTGGGCGTGGGGGGAGGCGAGAGGCTTTTGCACATATCTGACCACATTTGTATATAATTGTATATATTTTCTTCTATCATTACTGTTAAATTAAAGCTGTGTATTTTAGTTTTCAAGCCAGCCAAATCTCTCTGTTTTTCTCTCTCTCCTTCCCTACCTGGGTGGGATGGGGAGGAGATCGAGAGTATTGTTGTCAAACCTGAGTAAAATGGTGAGTTTTCAACCGTTTTGCCTGCTTAATTGCAGCACATGTCTCACAGTTGTGGATCACCTGCAAAATAGCTTCCATGCTTAACTCCACCCCTTGGTGACGAGCCCATTTGTATGTTGCATCTCTGCCCTGATGACCTAAGTGTCATGGGCCCATTGAGCCAGAAAGAGCTTACCCTTGTGTTCCCAGTCAAAGTCTATTTGGAACACTTGAGCAGCCTCATCTGCTCGTTAGTTGTGTTGATGTTCCTCAGTGGCTCGACTCAGAGGCACGTGAGCATCTACATGATGCAATTTTACCACCAGTTTCTCTATCTGAGCTGCAATGTCTTTTCACAGGTCAGCAACAGAAGTAGGCTTACCTTTTCGTTACCAGTTGTTCTGCTGCCACTGCTTTAGCCAACCCCACAAGGCATTTGCTGCCACATACGAGTCAGTGTGGAGATAGGGTCTCGGCCACCCCTCTCCATCAGCAATGTCTAAAGCCAGCTGGATGGCTTTTACCTCTGCAAACTGACTTGATTCACCTTCTTCAACTGCTTGTGCAACTAGTTACGTAGCACTCCACAAGGCATCTTTCCACTTCTGGCAGTTCCCTACAAGACGACAGAAGCCATTGGTGAGAAGAGTAAATTTTTGCTCAGTCTCTGGTAGAGTGTGGATCAATCCACAGAAAATGAGTGAGCTGTGTTTCCACTCCTGGAGCAGTTGATTCCAGGTGTACTGGACTCCCCTCCAGATGAAAGCAAGCTGTGGCCTGCACTCTGGTGCTAGAGGAATAGAGAAAAAGGCAAGAGCAATGTCAATAGTGCCATACCACCTAGCTGCTTTCGACTTCAGCCTGTACTGAAGTTCTAGCATGTCTGGCATAGCAGCACTGAGTGGTGGTGTAACCTCATTCAGGCCATGATAGTCAACTGTCAGCCTCCAATCACCATCAGGCATCAGTACTGGCCAGATAGGATTGTTGAAGGGTGAGTGAGTCCTGCTCATCACTCTTTGGATCTCCAATTGCCGGATCAGATTATGAATGGGGATCACAGAGTCTCTGTTGGTGTGGTATTGTCATCAGTGCACTATTGAAGAGGCAATTGGCACCTGTTGGTCTTCAACTTTCAGCAACCCCACTAGACTAGGGTAATCTGAAAGCCCAGGCAATTTATGAAGCTGTTCAGTGTCCTCAGTCTCTACAGCTGCTATATCAAAGGCCCACCGGTTCCCTTTCGGGTCACGGAAGTATCCTTTTTTGAGGTAGTCTGTGCCAAGGATGCAAGGAGCATCTAGGCCAGTCACTAGAGGGTGCATTTGCCACTCCTTACCAATGAAGCTCAAATTGGCCTCCACAACAGTCAGTGTTGAGACCCTCCCTTCACTCCAGTAATTGTGATGGAGTCTGACCCTTTATGATTCAATGGCTTTAAATGGTACACCAGTGCACTGTGCACCAGTGTCCACCAGGGCTTTATATCTTTGTGGTTCTAATATGCCAGGTCACCAAATCCTCACAGTTCAGTAAACTCTGTTGTCCCTCTCCTCCCCCTGGCTGGAGGCAGAGCACCTCTAATGTTGAGCATTAGAGGTTGATGCAACATCCTGTGTGGAGACTGGTTCTTCTTGAAAGAACCAACTTTGTTCTGCTTAGTAGCTCTTGCACACGTATCTGGAGAATATCAGTGGGTCCCTTGTGCAGATTCTCATGTCTTCTTTTAAATAATTATGCAAAAGAGACCACAGGTGGCGTCACAGTGAGTCCTTTATCTGTTTGAGAGGTACCTGCTTCACCACCTTATTAAGAATCATCTGCTTCCTCAGTTTCGGTCTCTGTTGTTGCTTGAAGAAACTGGGTGTCTCAGGTGGAAGCGATTAAAAAGGGAGGAGCATTTTTGTCTCTTCTTTGCTCCTGGTCACAGGATTAACGAGTTTGATTTGGATGGATGTGGAAGTAATCTTTGAAGAAGCAGCTGTTTCTGTAGTGGCACTTGCAGAGGCATCTGTTTTTGAAGCAGTACCAGTGGTGGTCTCAGTAGCAGTGGTGGTGGCAGCATCACAGGTGGCAGCAGCATTGCCTGTGGGGGATTGGCAGTGAGTGGAGCAACACCTCACTTTATGCATCCACATAACTCTAGTGGAGTATCTGATATGTTTGTTTGGTGTTTAAAATAATGAGCATGCTTTCATAAAACTCCAGTTTTATATAACTTTATATAATACTGAAATACTAAGGATTCTTCCATAGCTATATGTGTCTATGCACTTTCCTTATATATGGGTCTGGATTAATTTAAACATCATAGAAAGGGATATTGGTGATATTTTGCTATAATAAGAGTGAATAATGTGCAAGCTTTCATCTCTTCTTTTCTGTGTCATTCAGATTTGGTGCATATAGCTGCTAATTTTCCCTTGACCACAGACTGTCATTTCTGTCAGCTAGATGTATTTTCTGATGTGCACAAATAGCCATTAGCATGGAGGTCAACAAACTTATCTCCATTTACAGGACCTGAGTCAGACATTTAACAACATCTCTAGAAATCACAGCCTTGTGCCCCAGCTCATCCTGCAGTCTGACAAAACATTCTGATTACAAATATGCTCCCACACAACCATTATTATGCATTTACCACATAATAATGTAAAGGACAGAAAGAGTCTTTTTATCTCTCCCTGGTTTTGACTCATCTGTTGTTTTTTCTTTGTTTGCTTGTTTGTTTGTTTTTTGCTTGTTTGTTTGTTCTGTGGGGTTTTTGTTGTAGTTTTTTTTTGTGTTTTGGTTTGGTTTTTTGGGTTGTTTTGTTTGTTTGTTTTTAATGCTTGGAAGAGCTTTTGGAGCTGCTGTTCCTCCTTTTGTCCCATTTAATTTCCACCGAGTTCTTCCTATGTTTGTTGCCATAGAAGACCACTAGAACACTTTCTGATCATGTGGGGCTCATTTGCTTGAGGGCAAGATTTCAGGTGTAATACCTTCTTAAAGGTGTTAAAAATGCAACGGAGCGGTGTGATAATGATTAGTGCTTTATTATCAATATTAGCATGACTCCTGAAAGAAGAATTGTATTGCCTCCACTTGAGAGACTTATGATACAACTTCTACTATGTAAAACCAGTGTGTCTTCTCCAAGAGTGCAAACATACTCCTTTTGAGAAGCAGGTACAGGAACTGTATATAAAAATATATTTACTTACAGTAAAACTGACTGACTGGACAGCCAGCCTGCCGGTGTGCACAGTTCAGACATTTCTCAATCACTGACATGGTGGAAACATGGCCTCTTACGCATTTAAAATACTATCATTTTCAGGGCTGTTCATCCCTGAAGTCTCTGCAAATTTTTGCAGTGGTCATACAGATGTTAAAAACAGACTGAGATCCACTGGGTCATTTCATACAGTCCACTGAATAATATTCAGATGGTAATATATTTTGGTTTTCAGCATTGCATTTGAAGAGCTAATACTCATGGTAAGGGATATGAACTAATTTCCAGCCCTTTCAGCTGCCTATTTCTGTCAGCTTTATGTTGCTGAGATCAAAGTTACAGGTATGCATTAATGTTTTGATTTATTTTAGACATAACTGTCTGGTTTTATTTCCATTTCCTTACTACCCTTACAAAGTGGTATTAACTTATACAAATTCAATTATCTTCTAGAACTGGTCAGCAGTGGCAAGTGCAAAAAATATTTTCTGATTTAGCGTACAAATTACATCCATTCATGTTCTTCATCTTATTTGGAGTATCTGTGGAAGGCAAACTCAGATTTTGATGTCACTAGACCTGGTGCATTTAATAAGTAAACAGTTTAGTGGCTTGAATTCTTCATATCTGCTGACAAACCCCTTACAAAATGGTGACAGAAAAGAGGCTTGAAGTGCAGGATGAGATGTAGAGGTTCTGACTGGGCAGGAGTGTTACAGAATGTTTGTGTTCACCACTGCTGAGCTGCAACCTATCTGGCCCTTGATAGGCCACACCACTGAATAAATTCACCAGCACGTGTGAAGGTTTTTGCTCTTCCTGGGGCGTCCCTAGACTGGAGTGTCTCTGGTAATGCTGTCTAGATATTAATAATTCATTGAAGTTTGAGTAATGACACAAAATAGGAGTAGAAATGGGAGGGTTGGTTACTGTTCAAGTGACTCTCCCATCCCTTCTGCATTTGGTCCTGCCCTGCGGGTCTGGTGTCTCCAGGACACACCTCAGGTGACTCCCAAAAATGGGCCGAAGTGGCTCCACTGCTGAGCAAAACAAGGACCTGACACCTTGAGAAATCTGAACCTAGAGGTTATTTTACTAAGCCCTTTCTGCTCAATGGAAGGATAAAGAACTGAAGAGAAAATAAAAAAATTGCTTTCTCTTTTCCCTCCCCTCCTAACTAGTAGTTAATTTTTCTTTTGTTTGTATAGTTACATGTCATGCTTCAGCTTTAACTGCACTTTATCACACAAATAGCTAGTAATTTACACAACTGCTACCAGCTTATATTATAGTTTAAAAGATAACCTCCACTCACACATTTATGTTGTTGCTACATTAAGGAAGGTGTAGCCTTTAAGTACTATATTATGACCTGCTCAATTGCATATCAATACCCAGGACATACTTTCCTCTCAGGGGAGATGACAAAGATGAATAAAATAAGATGTGATTTTTTGTATATCCTTGTTCAGTTCTTTTCTTACCAAATTCTTTGTTTTTTTGAAAATTGCATCCTTCCCTTCCCTTCCTCAGCAAGCTCCTCTATAAAGCAAAGAAAAAAAGTACCCGAAAATAAAAAGCTGCAGTTTTACCTACACAAATATTGAAACAAAAGAGGCTGTGAGAACACCCTAAAATCCTGAATTTTTCTAAATTATATATTTGAGCAAGTCTGAGTTTTTTGAAATTGGTTATTCAATGCCTACAAGTAAGGGTATCTTTGTAGTTACCACTATCCCTAGTAGAGAACTGATTCTTAAGTGCCCTGTTGACATTCATGTCTTCTGGCAGCATTGTAAGTTTTTGTTAAATAATCTTCCAACCTATAATTTACCAATTTCATGTCTTCCTCTTTTGTAGTTCTCCTGTCTTTCATACCACACTCAGACACCTGGCTGAAGCTGTGGCAAACCGTTAGTTTAACTTTTGAAGCTTGTCTAAATTAGCCTTAATTTTAACCTTTTCTTACTTGAAAGTTCTATGCCTTCTCTATAAACTCTCCTTTTCTGTTTTAATCTCCTCCTTAGACAGTGGCAACATGATTTTCAGCTATTCTCTGTGCTTCCTGACAACTATAATGTAGTGTTTCTTTGTTGAATAATCCTCTATGTCAATCTTTATAGCAATTCTTCTTGCATTTAATATACTTCTTGAAATTATTTTCTAGCTAATTAGGTCTACAAACTATCTAGAGAGTTTTTTCCCCTTGGCTGGAGTATAAATTTTAGACTGTATTTGTACTTTTGTCAGTGCAGCTGTCTTTACCAACTAGTGCTCTTAATATCTCATAATCTATCCTTTTTACACTGAGAACCTTAGGGCACAGTCATATATCCATTTTTGAAAAAAATGTAGCAATTTAAGATGTCATTACCCTATGGCTATTCATTAATACCCTTCAGTTGTTTGAAATTGTTGAAGCCTCAGCTATGGGAACTGATAACTGATGATATGAGCATTTCTAGTCCATTTCAGAGCAAAGTGGAACAGGTTTGCTTATACTAACCTTAGCAGCATTTTACATGGGTCTGTTTTATTTTGTACTTAAATGCAGTTCCACAATTAATTACTGTCTTTCAGCTGAAGGGATGGTTAGAAACTGCTGAAGAGGAGTAATAGCACATAGAGGTCACCATCATGGAACGGGAGGAACTTTCACAAGCCACCTCCTCCAGTCTTCCTCAGCAGGTGGGATGGTAGCCAACCCACGATCACGTCAGTCAAGACTGTACCTTGCCAGGGTTGGAAAGAATACAAAGGAGATTTTCCACCAGTATGTGGCTGTCAGTTATGTGTAGTGACAGCAGTAATGCTTGGCAAATATTTGTGACCCAGACTTCCGTAACTGCTTACGTGCTTTAAAACCAAAATAATCTCTCTGTATAGTCTCTCTAGTTTTTGTTAGGTAACTGTGATCACCTGCAATGTCAACATTTTATAGGCAACAAATTGTCAGAGTTTCCAGGAAGGAAATTTTTCCTAATCTTCATCTCCTTTTCAGAGTGATTTTGACAGAGTAAGTGGAGGGGTTTTTATATTAGCTTTCCAGGAAATAGAACTCGTTTCTTTCTCCACAGAATTCCAAGTCTGAAGTAGGGAGCTAAGGTCAGGGTTGGAGAAAAATGTTGTCTTACCGATTCAACATACACAAGGCTTTTTGGGAAGACCTTTTAACTTCAGAAACACTTAATATAGGAATTACAAACGGAAATTGATTAACGCTCAAACACTAGAATCCAGAGAAGAATCAGCTTTAGAGAATATGAAACCCACAATTCTACACACACTCCTGAGAAGACAGAAATATGTATGTACTTTAGTCATGTACATTCAATCATGAACAATTTTTTTCAAAGCTGAAAGGCAGGATTATAAATCAAAGGGCATATAACAAAGTAGTATGAAATATTGTTCTTTAGAACAATAAGGAAAGGAATGAACAGGCAGGGAAATTCGGAGCTGTTATCAAGGATGAAAAGAATGTAATGAAAATGAAATGCATTATAATTTGTTGTTTTGGACAGATTATGTACTTATTTTCATTGTAGAATGCATTCAGATTTTTAGAAGTCTCTACATAATCATTCTTGTACTTCCATAACATTTAAATACAGGCATCTTTTCCCTGCTAATTTAAGAAACACACATAGAAGTGCTCAGAATACTATAGTTTCTTACATTAAAGTTGGTGGAAGTAGATCATTTTGCAATGGACAAAAAAACTTGCTATTCTGTTCTTTTGCTGGCTTGCATCACTTTCCTGTCCTCTTCTGGGAAAGCAGAAACAACAGGCCCATGGTCCATGTAACCAGCTGAAATGCCTGTAACAGATGGAGGCACCATTATGTGAGCAACTCAGCAGCCAAAATTTGTTTGCATAATCTGTTCAGGATATGCCCATGGATGGTTAATATCTATTTATAATCACTCATGAATCTTCCACAACCTATGTATATATAATTGGAGTGGACTAATAAAGGATTTATGAATAAAGAAGAAAACCACACTTCTCTGATTAATTATCTACAGTAGTTAATTTGACTTACTAGTTAAAGTTCTCACATTGGGATGTTAGATGTTATTTGCATCCACTTGTGTAATGGAACATGTAATAAATTCATATGCAAAAATGTGGTTTATTAATTTTTTTATGCAAGTCATATTGATTTATATACTTAGCATGTCTTAATATTCTTCAAAACAATAAGCTAAAATGGAATGACATTTACTTTATCAAAATTTCAAACAATCCAGTTAGAAAACTCTATTTATGCTACACAACATTTTAATTCAGATTATGAGAATTTAAAAAATACTGCAGCATGACAACAATTAAAAATATCACAAAATGTCCATCAGATACTCCAAACAGGTCATTGCCAAGCCAGTGAATTTCTTGGTTGGTTACACACCCTCATTTTAATTTCAAGATGCCACAGAAAGCATTCACTGCCAGGCTGCAATTAGTACTTAATAAGGTCTTATGGCTAAAATATTTGTCAGCAGCAAAGGAGAGGAATCATTTGTTTCATTTCTCTAGTTCAATAGTATCACTACATAAAGCAATGCTCATTAGCATTCAGGATCATTGCATGGACAGCCTTTCCGGTGCTTTATCTCAGATGGCTCTTTCTATCATTAAGAAAGTCCTTACAAAATGGCTTTTCAGAAATTTTTCTCAAGTAGAAATTCCCTGTTATTGTTTATGGAACATTTGTTTCTAGTTTGTTTAGTTGTAGATAGGAGTTTTAGATTAAAAAAACCCCTACAACAAACACAATTATTCTTTCTTTTTTTGGTATCTAATTTTAACTTTAAGATGGAACTGTGCCTCTGGGATACACAATAGCTCCCTGTGCAACTTAGAAAAACACATGGACTGATTGAATAGTACAAAACCATCCACTTGCCCTTGCTATCAGGAGAAAAAAATTATAATAATACTAAAAAAAAATGTTTCTCCATTTCTGTGGAACAAAAGAGAAAGGAAGCTAAGTGCAGAGCAAAATCAACAAAACAGAACATGTCCTACCCCCATCTTTCCATAGAAACACCGACCAGTTTCAGAGAGAGGGAAAAGAGCATCAAGCAAACATTTGTATTCTAGAAACTCAGATGGTGCCTGTGCTTTTTATCTCTGTTATAGCTGTTAACAGCAATAGCTGACTAAAACAACTGAAAGGCACAGCTGCTTTGTTCCACATCCTTGCTGATTCTGACTATATTACAGAGCTCTCGCAGCTGGTCTGTGCTCACGAAGACCATTTTATTAGATATTTCTAATTTCTATTGACAGTGCATCAGTTAATTTTGAATTCCCACAAGCAAGTCTTCAGAGAAGAAAAAGAGATTACTGCAATCCTCTCTTTATTTATCTGTGAGACCAAACCATAATATATTTTATATTTACATTACTCTCTACAAGAATTCTAAATCCTCACAATTCAATTTGTATATGACAATACTTTAATAAGCAAGAATAGATAAAAATTTAGAGCAGTTTTGTAATTTTTTTTAAGTGCCAAAAAAATTTACTTAATAAGCCTTTGAGCTCTTTGACTGTTGGCATTCAGGGTATACCATAAAGACCAGCAATTATAGCTTGTACTTAGAGAGGGTTTTCTTAATTTTAAAGTAGTCTAGATAAATATGCACATTGGAAACACCCATGTCAACTAGTCAATTCTGGTTAGAGATTTCTGGCTTACTAACCTCAGTAGCTGTCCTTGGAAAAGAGGAGTGGTGATCTTCAAAACCATAAAAAATTTTCAAATGCCTTGAACATGTCTTTGCTTGAGGTTCTCCTAAAGTAATTGGCCCACATCTGGGAAATCTATAATTCTGGAAATAATTATTGCAGCTGAGTAATTGTATGTGAAACCCATGACTTCATGGACTGATTTGACTTTGTCAGCATAAAACTATCTCCTCAGAATTGGATTTGGCCCATCATTGGGCAGCACTATGTGGAGTGTACAAGGACACAAGGTGTGTTTGTATGAAGAGGTTGCAATGACTGTATTGTTTAGTTTAGTGTTGTTCTTTTTCTATCCAGCAACGTGTTTCTTGTTCTTTCTTAGAGTTATCTGTACCAGTTTCAGAATTATTTAGTGGTGGATGCTAAAGTAAATAAAGAGCAGGATAAAAGATAAATCAAATACTTCCGTAGTCAGTGTTAAAATTTTAGAAAACCTTCATGGAAAAATAATTTTTTCATTTTGGTTTATGTCTTTTTTTTTTCTTTTTATTTTCTTTACTGAAGAATTGAAACTTTAAAGCTTTTAAATCACTGTTTAAGTAGAAATTGAAGAATGGAAAAGTAGCAGATTACCACATTTACCCATGAGTTAAAAAGAAAAATAATTTTTAAATCACTGAAGCCATCACCTGCTACCATACTCAGCAGTGTCATGTATTTGTCAAACTTCATTTCTCTCTAGTAGTCTTGATAAATCCTTCTGGAGTGTATGTATCAACTTGTGGTCAGAAGTTGTATATTTTTTTAGCTTAGGATGGGACAACTGAGCCAAAATATGCAAAAAGATAAAACTGATTTGATTTTTCCTCATGTTTTCACTGTTACTAGCAGCAGAACAATGCTTTCTGTGATGTAAAAAATGAGTCTAAAAGAACTTTATGTGTATTATAAATATTCCCTTAAAAATAGATTTACTCTTTTAAACTGCAAGGGGTTGGTATTACATCCCAGAATGCACTTCTTTCATTTTCTTTCCACCAAATTTATCATGGTTGCAATTAAAACTGATTAATAATAAATGATTATCAAGCATAAGTTATTTTATGTCCCATCCATATAACATCATTCTAAGGGAAAGACATACCTTTTATATTAGAGAACTCATTATTTGTATGGAGGCTCAGAACATGGATATAAGAGCCAATATTAAAAGACTTACACTATAGATTTTAAGAAGGACTTGCTTGAACACTAAATCCATACTGGTGAGCTCATACTCTCCACATTTGCAGTGCAAAGGAAATAGAATAATGGTGACTCTCGTAATCAAGGTGTCATAGAAATTAAAAGGGAAAGTTGTAGGGTTTTTCCTTCAAAATCAATGGCTAGGAAGCTTTACATTAAATGTTAACAATCCAGAGTGGAGTGGAAGAGTTAATTCACTTCTCTTGCATTCTGTACTACTATTTGTACATTCCTACTTAGTGTTTACATTACCTGAGAGCAGCTAACTCAAGTTTATCTTACAGCAATATATAACCTATCAGTTTATTTTCTGAAGATTTGCTTCCCAGCCAATATGTCCTCTCTAAGGGACTATCACAAGCTTCTAATGAATGAAAATTAGTTCTGTATTGTTTCTCTAAACTGTCAACATATATTCAAATTGCAATTCAAATCTTCTAGCTTCGCATATTTTCATTTTGAATATAGAATATACATTTACATAGAATATATTACATGTAAATATATATACAATCTATGTTAATATGCTTTCAAGTGTAGTAAGAACACTCTCTTGTCTTATATTCAAGTTATCTGTCACATAGGAAGTAGAACCATAGAATCATAGAACATGCTGGATCAGAAGGGAACCATCAGGATCATTGAGTCCAACTCCTGTCCCTGTGTAGGGCACCCCAATAATCACACCATATGCCTGAGAGCATCATCCAAATGCTTCTTGAACTCAGGCAGGCTTGGTGCTGTGACCACTGCCCTGCGGAGCTTGTTCCAGTGTTTGACCACCCTCTGGGTAAAAAACCTTTTCCTGATATCTAACCTCAACCTCCACTGATTCAGCTTCCTGCACTTTCCCCAACTCCTGTCACTGGTCACAGGAATGAAGAGATCAGTACCTGCCCTATCTCTTCCCCTCGTGAGGAAGCCATAGACTGCAATGAGGTCAACCCTCAGTCTCCTCTTCTGCAAGCTGAATAGTCCAAGTGACCTTAGCTGCTCCTCATATGTCTTCCCTTCCAGAACCTTCACTATCCTTGTGGCTCTCCTTTGGACACTTTCCAATAGCTTGATGCTTTTTTTATGTTGTGGTGCCCAAAACTGCACACAGTATGCAAGGTGAGGCCGCACCAGTGCAGAGTAGACTGGGACAATCACCTCCCTTGACCGGCTGGCAACTTGGTGCTTGATGCACCCCAGGACACGGCTGGGGCTCCTGGCTGTCAGAGCACATTGCTGGCTCATATTCAGTTTGTCATCAACCACGTCCCCCAGCTTGCTCTCCACTGTGCTGCTCTCCAGCCACTCGTTCCCTAGTCTGTGCTTAACACCAGGACTTCCCCACCCCAGCTGCAGAATCTGGCACTTGCTCTTGTTAAACTTCATGTGGTTGGTGACTGCCCACCTCTCTAACTTGTTGAGGTCTCTCTGCAAGGCCTGCCTCCCAGCTTTGCATCCTCAGCAAGCTCGCCTAGAATTCCTTTGAGTCCTGAATCCAAGGAATTGATGAAGATGCTGAAGAGGACTGGGCCTAGAATGGAGCTCTGTGGGACCCCACCAGTGACTGGTCACCAGCCTGATGCTACCCCATTCACTGTCACTCTTTGTGCTCTACCTGTGAGCCAGTTGCTAACCTGTTGTATAGTATGGTTGTTCAGCTGTATGCTGGACATTTTGTCCAGGAGGATACTGTCAGACACAGTGTCAAAAGCCTTGCTGAAGTCCAGAAATATTACATTCACTGTCACCCCTTGAACAACTAGGTGGGTTACCTTGTCATAAAAGAAAATTAAGTTTGACAAGCAGGGCTTTCCCCTCGTAAAGCTGTGCTGGCTGTCACCAATTACTGCATTGTCCTCCAGGTGTTTTTCAGTACCTCCCAGAATAATGTTTCCCATAATTTTAGCAACCACTGAAGTTAGAATGACTGGCTTGTAGTTTCCAGGGTCTTCCTCCTTGCCCTTATTGAATATTGGAGCAACATTAGTCAGCTTCCACTCAACTCAGATCTCTCCAGATTCCCAGGACTTCTCAAAAATCATTGAGAGAGGCCTAGCAATGACATCAGCCAGCTCTTTGAGCATGCTTGAATGGATCCCATGAACTTGTCGGGATCTAACTGTAGCAGCAGATCCCGCAAAATGTTCAGGGTTCACTAAGAGCTGATCCTTATTGCAGTCATTGTCCTTCAGTTCTGTGTGTTGAGGCCCCCTTGGTTCATCATCAGTGTTGAAAACAGAGGCAAAGAATGCATCAAATACCTCTGCTTTTTCTATATCCCTGTTGATGAGATCACTATCCTTATCCTGTAAAGGACTCAAGCTGTTTCTACACTGCCTTTTGCGTTAAGGTGTTTGAAAAATTTCTTTTTATTGTCCCCCAAAGTTCTGGCCAGTTTCGCCTCCAGTTGAGCTTCGGCACTCATATTTTCTCCTCACAGTGGTTAGCAGCATCTCTTTATTTGTCCCACATCACCTGATCTAGCTTCCACTGGACATACACCTTCCTTTTTTGCCTAATTTGTAAGAGCAGATCCCTGTTCAGCCAGAAGGTTTTCTGCTTTGTCTGCTTGACTTCTGATATTTTGGTCAATACCTGCTCCTGTGCCCTTAGGAGGTGATGTCTAAGGAGTGACCAGCATTAATGAATCCCAGCACCTGCAAATATATTTTTTTCCAGGTGATTTGACTCAGAAGCTCTTTGAGTAGCCTGAAGTCTGCTTTGCTCATGTCCAGTGTTTAAGTTTTGATGGCAGTTTTCCTATTGTCAACAGAGATTTTGAAATCTCCTCATGGTCACTGTGGCTGAGATGACCTCCAATATCTACTCATGAGATCCTCTCTCCTGACTAGCAGCAGATCAAGGAGTGCATTCTTGTGAGTTGCCTCCCTTATGACCTGTTTCATAAGACATAGATATAATTAAGAGAATCTGTTCCATATAAGCAAAATGGCTATATAAAAAAATTCAGTGCTTTGAGGAGGTATTGCCTTTAGACTTACTAAATATGATTGGAAGAGGAAATAGCTGTGAGATATTATTGCTGTAAAACACCAGACTACTTTTCAAAAGTAATTAAAAATTACTGTCCTTAAATGATAAGGGATGTAGGAAAACAAATCAGAACCAGAAAACAGAACCAGAAAGGATTACTATAAACACCTTGTAGGTGGAATAGGTGTTTGTCTCCAATAGTTTTGTTGTCTTCCTTGTATTCAGCATAGTCCCCAAGATAATAACCTGGTAAATCCATACATTCTACTTCATAGAAACCTAGCCAGATGACTTTTCCCTACCACTACAGAGAATTAAACTCTGAAGTTACAGTTTTCCAATGCTCAGAAGTCAAACAAAGAGACAAAAAAAACTTTTGGAGGCCTGCCTATGATTAGTGGTGTCTTATGATAAAGTATGCATAAATTTTTTAAGATTACTTAAGAAGATAAGCAGAGTGGTTCTGGAACATCTCAGTGAACACAAAATCAGGAATTCTCAGTAGAAACATTGAGATCACACTATGAAAACAAAACAACCCCCCTCAGGCTCCAGGACATTGCTTGAACCTTTGGTAATATAGTACACTGGCAAAAAGTCAGACTTTCCAGGAAATTATAAATTCACCACATCTTACAGCTACTCTGTTTTTTCTTTTATAGTTTAAGTAAGGGCTTCCTGATTTCACTCATGCAACAAAAATAAGGTTGTGCTAAGGGTAACATACTTTGTGTGATTTTACTAGCAGCAACGCAAAAGCATTCTATGTAAGCTTGAAGTTATGGCACTTTTTATATTGCAGACATGTGCCTGAAAGGAAAATAATAGCATCTATTAATACAATTTGCTCTTGCATACTTGAAGGACTGCAGATGATGAGACCACATCGTTATCTTTGTCTAAGTGAATGGGCAAGCAAAATACAGAATTTCTTAAGGTTGCTACCAGAATACATTAAATAATTAAAAATAACTTCAGATCCTGCCATCTTTTTACTGTAAGAGCTGTCTTTAAAAGTTTTGTCATTAATTAATTTTAGAGATTTGGTTCTAGTTCATTACACAGCTCATGGGATGTCAGTGAGATGTTTGTCATTCCTTGGAGATTTTAATCCAGTCAATCTAATACAATGATGGAGATTCTATAACTATCGTTTGCAGAATCTTCCAGTGCAGCATTATTTTTACTGTAAGAAAACTTTATCTGTCTTCCTGGATTTATTCTTGATTTTCACTGCTGTGATGAGTAGCTCTTTTACTTCTTTACCTTGCTCCTAAAAATTTCATGATGGGTGAATACATGTGTGTATGTGTAAATATATAGATATGAATTTATGTATGTATCTACCTATAGGAAGTTTCTCCATAGGTAAATTAATTTTTTAACTATTATTATTATATAT
>NW_009953303.1:90499-91948 GCF_000747805.2 Chaetura pelagica
ATCGGGTGCTGGCAGGAGCAGGCGTGCTACTATAGTAAATTTGTTGCTAGTTTCAGTTTCCAAAGTTTAAGTCTCTCTTCCTTATTCCCCTTCTATCTTCCCTTGGGAGGGTGAAGGGGGAGTAATAGAGAGAAATTATGTTCTCTGGCTTTTGGGATTCGCCCCCCAAAAATTAAAATTTAAAAAAAAATTAAAAATCAGGACAGCAGTAGACTCAGAACTGGTCACAGAAGTGTAACTGAGGTCCTACAGCTGCTTAGCTTTATTTAGCATCTGTTGTGAGTTATCATGCATGGGCTAAGTGCCCTCGGATATTGTTAAGGTGGAAAGGGACCTTCCAAATATGATTTGAGTGCTATATATAATGTCAGCATATAATTTCTTCCTGTTGGCAAAAACATTTGATGTTCTATTGCATTATAGTGACCACAGCTATTTTGGCAATAGTGGCACCTGAACAAGCATTGTGGTTTAAGAAAGAATCACTTTAAGAAAGAAAATTCAGCTAATGAGAAAGCTCAGAATTGCAGTCTTGAGGAACAGAATTGTGTCATAAGGGTAGAAGGAACTTACCATAGGCAAGAGAGTGGAGGCTGTTCAGCATGGAGAAGGCTCTGGGGAGACCTTATAGCAGCCTTCCAGTACCTGAAGGGGGCTTACAGGAAAGCTGTGGAGGGAGAGGTCTTTTCATCAGAGAAGATGGCAATAGGACAAGGGGTAATGGTTTTAAACTGAGAGAGGGGAGATTGAGGTTAGATATTAAGAATAAATTCTTCACTTGAAATGTGGTGAGGTACTGGAATGGGTTGCCCAGGGAGGTTGTTGATGTCCCATCCCTGGAGGTTTTTAAGCTCGGGTTGGATGAGGTTTTGTGCAACCTGGTCTAGTGGTAGGGTTCCCTGTTCATGGCAGGGGGGCTTGGAACCTGATGATCTTAAAGGTCCCTGCCAACCTTAACAATTCTATGATTATATGATTCTATGATTCTAAGATTCTACACATTCTTATTTGAAAATACCTACATTATTAAGGCATCTGTACATCAGTGCTAAATATTCTTTGACCTGTGTGCACTAAAAGTGAATTATGATCTGAAATTAATTTCACAGCAGCTCTACCTCAGCACAACAGCTCTCTGTGTGCATGCACATTGTATGTAAAGCAGCGCATGTGCTTAGTTTAGGCACATTCAAATATTGCAGGACTGGAAGTTCATTTTGAGTTGGAAAAACTTAAGAATGCAGATTTTGCTTTGGGTAAGATGCAAAGTGAGAAAAAGAAAAGGCAAATGTTATACTCTATTTGTTTTCATTACAGTAATATCAGGGAGAGCGGAAATTAATGAAAAGCTGCTACAGAGATTGATGAGACATGATTGTAACAGTAAAAGTGTCTGACATGCACAAAGCGTGTAATAAGCAACTGTTTTTTTTAGAGGCCATGTAAATT
>NW_009953303.1:91966-97587 GCF_000747805.2 Chaetura pelagica
TTTTTTCTGGAATTTTTGTATTTCAGCTCAATGAAAGCAGTATCTCCCACTGGCTGCTGTAACTTCAAGAACTCTGGGTAAACATCCACTAGACATAGAAAGATGGCCTATGTAACTGTTTTTGCTGTTACTTACAAGGTCAGTGTTATGCATTTCACTATAGGTTGCATGTCAACCGTATTGTCTTCAGGGCATGCTGGGTGGCTGGCATGGGAGGGACAGGCTTCCTCTGCACGGTCTCAGCAAGACCAAGTGCATTCAGAATGTGACAGACGTGTTACTGTGAAGGTTACATGCATCAGTGTACTGTGTGTTTATACGGACATCTGGGATTTTCTCAGTAGAAATTTCAGACACCTTTGCAGAACAGGCTCATCTATGAGAAAGAGACAGAAAATAATCTTCTCAAGAGGTGTGCCAGAACTCTTATGAGGTACTTGCTAAGGGAATTAGGGCAGCTGAAAAATCTTAGAATCATAGAATCACAGGGGTTGGAGAGGACCTCTGAAGATCATTGAGTCCAACACCCCTGCTGCAGCAGGAACACCTAGGACAGATCACACAGGAACATGTCCAAAGGGATCTTGAAAGTGTCCAGAGAAGGAGACTCCACAACTTCTCTGGGCAGCCTGTTCCAGTGCCCTGTCTCCCTCACAGTAAAGAAGTTTTTCCTCATATTGAGGTGGAACTTTCTATGTTGCAACTTGGTGCTATTTCCACTTGTCCTATCACAAAGCAACACTGAAAAGAGACTGGCCCATTCTTGACCTCCACACTTCAGGAATTTATACGCATGAATAAGGTCCGCTCTTAGTCTTCTCAAGACTAAACAGCCCCAGGTCTCTCAGCCTTTCCTCATATGGTAGATGTTCCAGTCCCTTAATCATCCTCATAGCTCTCCTTTGGATTCTTTCCAGCATATCCCTGTCCTTTTTGAACTGGGGAGCCCAGAACCAGGCACAGTACTCCAGATATGGCCTTACTAGGGCAGAGTAGATGGAGAAGAGAACATCCCTTGACCTGCTGGCCACACTGTTCTTAATACATCCCAGGATACTACCAGCTCTCTTGGCCATAAGGACACATTGCTGTCCCATGGATAATTTGTTTTCCACCAGGACCCCAAGGTCCTTCTCCACAGAGCTGCTTTCTAGCAGGTCAACCTCTAATCTATATTGGTTCATGGTGTTTTTTTCTCCCCAGGTGCAGGACTCTACACTTACTCTTGTTGAACCTTATTAGGTTGACCTTTGCGCAGCTCTCCAGTCTGTCTAGATCTTGCTGAATGGCAATTCAGCCAATTGCATCAGCCAATCCTCCCAGCTTTCTCCCATCAGCAAACATGCTGAGGATACGCTCCACCCCTTCATCCAGGTTATTGACGAAGATGTTGAATAGATTGGGCCCCTGGGAACACCAGTAGTTACAGGTCTCCAGATGGTCTCTGCACCACTGATCACAACCCTGTGCACTCTGTTATTTAGCCAGTTCTTGATCTGCCTCACTGTCTGCTCTTCTACCCCGCACTTCCTGAGCTTTTCCACAAGTATGTTATGGGAGACAGTGTCAAAAGCATTGCTAAAGTGGAGGAAGAGAACATCCACTGTTCTCCATGCATCTATCCATTCTTTCACATCATCATAAAAGGCTATCAGATTAGTCCCTTCTTGAAGACTGGAGTGACATTAGCTTTCCTCCAGTCCTCAGGCGCCTCTTCCATTTTCCAGGACTTTTCAAGATGATAAAGAGTGGTCTAGCGATCACTTTTGTCAGTTTCCTCAGCACACATGGATGCATCCCATCAGGGCGAATGGTTTTGTAGATGTCCAGTTTCCTTAACTAATTTTTAACCTAATCTTCTTCAATCAAGGTAAAGTCTTCATCACTCCTGAGTTCTTCTGTGGTCTGGAAAGTATGGGAATCTTGAGGGTCAGCCATAGTGGTAAAGACTGAGGCATTAAGTAACTCTTCCTTCTCCTCCATATCCTCTGTCACCAGGGCACCTGGTTCATTCAGCAGTGGGCCCACATTTCCTTTCATCTTCCTTTTACCTTCAATGTGCTTGAAGAAGCCTTTCTTGTTGTCCTTGACTTCCCTTGCCAGTTTTAATTCTAAGTAGGCCTTAGCTTTCATTGTTGCATCCCTACACTATTTGACCACATTCTTGTATTCATCCTAAATGATCAACCCCTTCTTTCATGGTCTATAAACTTGTTTCTCTCACTTAAGTTTTTTCAGTAGTTCTCTGCTAAAAAAACAGGTCTCCTGGCTTTCTTACTTCGTTTCTTACTCTTCGGGACACTTGGATCTTGAGCTTGGATGAGGTGGTGTTTGAATATTAACCAACTGTCTTGGGCCCCCTTTCCTTCCAGGACCCTATCCCAAGCACTTCTTTGAAATGGTTAAAGATAGCTCTTCTGACATCCAGGGTTTTGACCCTGCTAGGTGCTCAGTACCTGCTGCACATGATTCTGAACTCTATCATCTTGTGGTTACTACAACCTTAATGTCTTCTACCAGTGTCTCTTTGTTTGTCAATACTAGGTCTAGTAGTACACCCATGAGGATCAAGGCCTGTGATTGTGAGGCAGCTCTCAGCTGTTTTTAGAAGACCTCATCAACATTCCCATCCTGATCCAGTGGCCTGTAATAAACAAGCACAACTATGTCCCTCAAATTACCGTGCCCCTTAATCTTTACCCATAAGCTCTCAACCTGTTCTTCATCTGCCCCTAGGGACAACTCGATACATTCCAGTTGTTCTCTCACAGAAAGAGCAATTCCAGCACCTCGCCTTGCTGGCCTTTTCTTTCCTGAAAAGAAAATACACATCCATTACAACATTCCAGTCACCTGAGCTATCTCACCATGTCTCAGTGATTGCAATGATACTGTGGCTGTGCAACTGGACACAAATCTCTAGTTCTTCCTGTTTATTCCCCATGCTGCATGCATTAGTATATCTCCATTTCAGAGAAGGAAAAATACTGGCATGCTGCCCTACTTGGGCTGAGCCACAACACCCAGAAACCTCTCTAGCAAGCCCAATTGTATCACCAGCCCCCTTTGAATCTGGTTTAAAGCTCTCTGGATGAGCCCTGGTAACTCTTGTCCTCTTGTTACTTCCAGACTCATTTGCAGTGGACCTGGTTTTGTCCCCTACCCTCTTCAAACCTAGTTTAAAGCTCTCTCAATGAGCTCCGCTAACTCCTGGCCAAGAATCTTTTTCCCCCTTGTTGGTAGTTCTGTGCAATTTTTTGATCAGGTATTCAGAGAAACACATGTACAACATTCTTGGGGAAGGGCAAGAGTCTTATTAGCTTAGGAGCATAAAAATTAATAAATCTGAACATTTTTTCAACCTAAATAATATTTTCAGGTTTCCTGATCTTTTATGTTGGATTGGTATCCACTGCATTTTACCACTCTCTGATTCATGTTGAGCTTTGAAGAGTGATATCCTAGATTAAAACCTTCTAGAGGTAATTTTAAGTGGGTTTAGTTATCTAACAATTCACAGAAGGCATAAATAAAAAAGTAATATGCTAGTAATTATATTCAACCTGTGAAGTACCTAACTGATGCAAGACACAAGGTGATCATAGTTTTAATGTATGAAATGTTAACATTACTCTTACCTAGTATGATCTTTAAGTCTTTGACGATAACATTTCATAAAGCAGTATGTTTCATAAAGTTTGAGATATAATTTCTCTGAGACTGTTAAGACTTACCTCTACTGAGAATCTTATTTTAATTCCTACTGTAATTAAAAACATTCAAATTGAGTGTACTCAGTTATATTTATCCTTTTTTACACTCCTCTAGTTAACTCATGTGGTGTAATTAAAGACTATGAACTACCTCTCTGAGTGTTTTATTATGGAGCTGATAATGTAGCTGGATTGTGTTAGTAATTATAAAAATATCAGATGCATATTCAATACACATCAATGTGGATGTTGACATAGAATTAGGCTGAAAAGTGATGTAAAATGATTTAAAATCTAATTAAATAATATAACAGTGGAAGTTCTCTGAATACTGCTGTCTTAAACATATAGTAACATATTATTTTAATACATTAGCTACTGGTGACTCTTCAGCAGGCTTTACTTTATTGAAATACATTTCATACCCTCCTTAAATTCTTCTTTACCAATACTTATTTATTTTAGCTTGTCACGATCCGGTATTCGGACACGTGGCAATTTTTCATAAAGGTGATCCCAACTGGTGAAATTAAGACGCAAACGAGGTCAGATGTCACATGCACAACAAACTTTTATTAGAGTAACAAAGCAAAGGTCCCTAGAGCGGATAGGACAGGCAGGAAAACAGAGACAGAAAAGAGGGGAGAAAGCAGAGAGATAGAGGACAGCAAGCGAGAGAGCATAGTTACCACCCACGGTGCAGCAATGTCGTCGGTGGGGAAGTGGTTCCTGGTGGAAAAGTACTTCAAATGCACCCATAGAGTCCCAGACTTTTATACAGTTCTTGCCCACTGCCCCCCCACTTTTCTTTCCGGAGTAAGGAAAAACTCCTATCTTCTCCGTGCTCCTCTGAGATAGGAAGGGGGGGTAGGTATGGCCCCGAGTCAAGGCCTGCAGATAGTCCTTTCTGGGATAATTGCTGAGATCTCTGCATAACGAAGGGGAGGATGAGACGACTGACATCACAGGTTTAATTTATTGCAGGGGAGCATCCTGCTCCCTAAGAGTCCATCAACAGATGTTCTTTCTCAGATGTCACAAGACACACAGCAGATATCTTGCACTTATCTCTTGGATTGTTCGAGACAAACACTGTAAATTCTGAATGCCACATAGCTACTGTGGTCCTAGTGTATGCTTAAGGTGACATCAATTTACCCTCAAGGATGAAAAATAGTTTTCTTCAGTAATTATATGTTTTTGGACAAATTGCTGGAAAATCCAGTTTAATTTTCTAAACCTCCAGCTTAAACAAACAGAGATTGTCTGTGACTGCCTGATTCAGATTAGCCTGGATTGTTCTGCAGAACAGCAGACTACGAGTATTCAAAATGTATGTTACGGTGATTTAGGTGAATCAGATACAACTGATTCTGTTGATGGATAAAATAAATTTTAAAATGTTACAACTTTTTCTGAAGTGATCACACAACGCTTTAAGTGCTGAGTTTTATTTTTGTAGTTCACTTCTTCTCAAAAATCCCAGAGGCTTTTACAGGAATAAAGGGATTAAGTGTACGTACTATGCATAGTACAGCATGATGAGATCTTCAGCATTCTGTGAAATACAGCAGCTGTGTCATGGTGCAGTATTTCTTAAAAAGCATTTTGCCAAGGAGCTGTTTGTAATGCAAGCCATAATATGCATGTCCTATAAAAGGGAGGAACACTGCTTGAGCCCCATATATTTCTACCTGAGTTATTAATTAAGCATTTATGTATATGTAAGTATATACATCACCTCTGCAGGAGCAGGCAGAAACATTTCAGATGTTTTTAGCATCTTTAATGAAATGCACAGGAAATGAGATATCTGGATTCTGTGCGAACCTCAATTTGAGAAAACTGTACAAAACTCACTTTCCTCATCAAACCTAGGTATTATGCTAAGCAAGTGACACTGCTATT
>NW_009953303.1:98036-102402 GCF_000747805.2 Chaetura pelagica
AAAGAGGACACTGAGTGAGGTGTTTATATGTGCTGATCTTTTATGAACAAAACAGAGGTGTACAAATATGTAACTATAATACCAGCCACTGATAGGGTGCAGAGGATAGGAAGTGGATTGTAATGAAAAAGGGAGTTGTTTTAGAGTGCGTTGAAGTTCACCCCATTGGGGTCACAGCTGTGCATGTGAGGATGGGGAGTGAAGTCTATAGAGAGGCAGGAAAGTAGGGAAGATTTGTGTATAGGCTTATTACACTTCTGACACATTGAAGGTAGCAGAAGGTAGCAGTAGTGGAGAGCAACAGACACACAACATATGTGCAGCAGGCACGCACCACGTGGGTGGTGGCTCCCTGTGGGTGTAGGTCCTGGCTGTGCTGTCCTTGGCCTTGCTGAGCTCGATGGGGGTCCTGCGCTGCACTGCTCCCAGCTGAGCTCCACTCCGGCTTGGCTGCAGGCAGAGGCCTGGTGCGGCAGCAGCGGCGCCTCCTTTCTTCTTTGGAAACAGGCAGGGGTCTTGACTCTATGTTCTTAAAAGAACAGTTAGATTTCTACCTTTATTTATCCCCTTGGGTCCAATGAATACTTGGCAAGCAGCAGCAGACTAGGGTACCAGTGATCTCCAGTCTAATTTCAGCAGAGGCAGTCCCGTCCATGCTGTCCAGTGATTTTTCTTCAGGTTAGGGTGACCCAGCACACAGTTTCAGATGCTGCAATGCATTATTTCATCTGCACGGCAGCCTTGGCTCAGCCAATCTTGAGTCCTGTGGCAGAACAGACCACCCACAGGCAGGCAGGTAGACCCCTTCTGCAAAGAATTATAGAATCACAGAACTATTCAGGTTGGAAAACACCCTTGTGGTCACTGAGTCCAACCATCATCCCTGCTCTACAGCAAAAGCAGTGTCCATATGATGAAATAGTTTTATGAGAGACATATATTTTTTGTGGTAAGGGGCATAACCCTTACATGGGGTCCAGCTTCAGATTTGGTGGCATAGCACTGCCTTGTTTAGATATCACGCATGCCTGAAGGCATGCATCAGCAGTGCCCAGGGGAACCCGGTTTTGCACCTGGTCTTCCTAGTAAACCTGCTCCTTGCAACCAAGTGAAGAGATGGAAATGCAACGATTTTCCATTGACATTAAACAGTTTCTGTGTGAAATGCTTTACCAGGGACCAGCACTCTGTCTTCCCTCTGCAAAGTGTAGAGCTATTATTTATAGCTTTTCAGATAGGTCTCAGTTTTGTATTTAGTGTTTATTTCATGTTTAGTGTATTATTTGATAACCACCAAAGACACAATAAGAATCTGAGCCCTACTGTTGCTTAAGCTAATTTAGTTTTGGTGAGAGTAAATAGGATTTATCATATCAGAAAATGCTGAAAGTGAGAGGCTGAGAGGAAGCAAAATATTACACAGGCAAACAGTGTGAAGTAGCAGCTTGAAAACAGGACAGAATCGTAGAACTGTGGAATCACGGAGTACCTTGAGCCAGAAGACTCCCTTGAGGGTCAGTGAGTAGAACTCCTGCCTCCACACAGGCCAACCTAAAAGATAAATCTTATATCAAAAAGCGTTGTCCAAACACTTCTTGAGCACCAACAGGCTTTGGGCCATGAACACTTCTCTGACAAACTAGTTCCAGTGCCTGACCATCCTCTCAGTGAAGAAATTTTTCCTTGTGTCTCATCTGAACTTTCCTTGACACAGCTTTAAGCTATTCCCTTGTGTTCTATTATGAGACACCATAGAGAAGAGGTCAGCACCTCCCTCTCTGCTTTTCTTAATGAGGAAGTTGTAGTTGGCAATGAAGTCACCTGTCAGGTTACTCTTCTCTAAGCTGAACAAACTAGTATCCTCAGCTGCTTCTCCTAAGTCATGCGCTCTTGTCCTCTTACCATCTTTGTTGCCCTCCTTTGGGCACAATGTATAACCTCATATTGCGGAACTCAAAATTGTGCACAGTACTTGATGTGAGGCCTCATGATGGTATCCCATTTACTACAACCCTTTGAGCCTGACCCTTCAGCTTATACAATACTTAGGGTTGGAAGGGGTCCCTGAAGTTCATCTGGCCTCATCTGTGCTCAGGTCAAATCCAACTGAAGGTATAGTCAGGTTGCTTAGGTCCTTGTACTGTCAAATGTCTCTGAGGAGATTCCACAGGCTCTTTGGACACCTTTTGCAGGTTACATGTAGTTATCTTATGTAACTGGAGATATTTATATTATTAAGGTAATAAAATAAGGGTATGACATCCTGATTCTGTTTCTTGCACTTTATTTTATATTTATAGAGTTTCTTACTTGCAGATACCCAAAATCTTGAAACTTACTTGTGGTATTTAGATTTCTTTTGTAAAATTTTGTCCCAATATGTAATTTGTCTGTTAGTGTTTCTTTAGAAAAATCCAGACTTTTTTTTTTTTTTTAATGGTTAATTTTTGCTTTTTAATTTGCATTCTTAGTTCACATAATCATCTCTTGCATACATTTTATATTATGGTAGTGTACAAATACGTAATGTTCTATCTGTTTTGCTTTATTCTGTAGCTCATTTACTTCATGATTAAGTGGGTTCATAAAACTGTTTTAGAATGTTTTACTGGGCTTACAGCATTGTCCTCCTGAGCCAGTTTCATTGGACTCTCGTGGCTGTACTGAAGTATCTAAGGAGAAAGTCTGGACAGACGAAGAAGGACTCACAGAGCCTGTTTTGCTTTTAATTAATTTTCATTAGTTTTTTTTGTGGACCTTTGGTTTTTCCATATTTTTCTTTTGACCATAACAGATGCATTCCTACCCCAACTGCACAGGGAATGCATGCTAAAGTTTAATTCAAGTCAGATTTAACTACACTGTGGGATCTTGTGTGGGCTTGTAACACCAGAACAAGTTTTCCCTTATAAATGGATTTACTTGAATTGCTTTTCTCACCCTAGACAAGTCTTTGCATCTCAAACTCAGTGTGCCTTTAGTTGGCATAAGGTTGTTGCTCTGATTCATTGCGGTAAAGGACTTGCTGATAGATGATTCCTGATGGACTACAAATTGAAGACCATTGAGAAATCCCATGGTGCTGCAGCCAAGTTGTCTAATCTGAGCTGTAATTAATTGCCTTTCCAGAGTATTAAGCAGCGGCAAAATTAACACTGAGCCTCATTGGCATGGCACTTATATTCTGATTACTTTTTTGTTTTAGAAATTTTCAAGAAAGGCATAGATTCACTTTATGACAGAACTAAGTTCCTTTTACTGGTGTTGTGCTTTAAAAGTATGTATCTGTATGAAGAAAATACACCAGTGGGCCTCTTGGTTAAACATCTTTGTAGGCAAGTTTTCCATTAGTCTCCTATACAAGTCTAAAGGCAGTAACATCAACAATCTATTTCTACAGCACAATTTCTTAATCCAAATCCACTGTTAAAAGTAAAAATATATTCAAACAACTTTTTAGAAAAAATTTTATGGTTTTGATGGTTTATCAGGTAAAATTCGGTCACTCAGCTCAACATCCACTTATCAGTTTTTTTCCTTTGTTCATGGAAGACATCTAACCCAGAAAAATTAACACCTTAAGATTTTCTAAAATTAAAACAAGCTATTTTTTAGACTGTAGGAGACAGTTTAGATTTTATCTTAATATCTACCTGCTTTGAAAAATATTCAGACATTCCATAAGAAATTCTAGATGTGCTTGATTACTTATATGACATAGAATAAATCAGTGTTTAAGAACCTCTGTCCTGAGTAACTAAGGTAACTTAAACTGTACTAAAACATAGGTCTCAAATCTATTTTCAGTTAATCCAACATTCAAACAATTTATGCTACTAGTTGTCAGCTAATTTAATTGATGTTATAAAGTAATTTGTGTAGGTATTTGTTAGAGGATATCTGATTAATTAAGTTTTCCCTAGTACCTTCAAAACACTGGAGGCAGCAGAATGATTATTCAAACCAAAGAAATTTGCTGAGTAAAGAACACAATAGGATTATAAACTTAGAGGAGACCCTCAGGTAAAGGGACTCTGTTTTTTATAGTTACAGTGTGCCCAACTCCAAAGAACAGGTGAAGAATTTGCAGGCTATCACTTCCATAATGGATTAAAAAGGTCCCTTTTTGCAAATATTAAAAAGAGGCAGTAATAGGTTTAGAGGTCTCTTAGATTGCTAATAAATAGAAGAGCAAATGGTTGCACAAATCTTAGAATCTTAAAATCACAAGATAGCTTTGATTGGAGAAGTCCAACCATTAGCTTAACTATACCAGGTGCAGTGCTGAACTGTGTCTCTAAGCATCAAACCTACAAGTCTTTTAAAACACCTCCAGGGATGGTGTGAAGGACCAGGTATTTCCTTA
>NW_009953304.1:0-39714 GCF_000747805.2 Chaetura pelagica
CTTTGTAGTAGCCTCTCCCTTGTACTGATCATTGGTTTCAATATCCATTCCCTGCACCACTTCAGCAAATTACGATCACAGCAGTTGACAGGTGACACATGTCCTGGGGAAACAAGACGTTAGAGGAACACATCTGCACATCACTCAGCTGTGCTTACTGCAACAAAAAAAGCAACCAAAGAAACAAAAAAGAGCTGAAACAGAGGCACCTGCTCTGAGTAGGCCTGTAACTCTTTTTCTCTGTTACTTGTGTTTAGAGTAAAAACAGATTTGGAAAGCTAAACCCCTGACAGAATTAAATCTGGCCAGGGATGCCAAGGGCAACATGAAAAGCTTCCATAGGCATGTCAGTGATAAAAGGAAGAAAAGGGAAAACATAGGCCCTTTCCAGGAGGAAAAGAGAGTCCTGGTCATGAGGGATACGGAGAAGGCTGAGGTACTCAGTGACTCTTCTGCCTCAGTCTTCACCAACAAGAGCTCAAGCCACACTGCCCAAATCACAGAAGGCAAAGGCAGGGACTGGGAAGATGAAGAACCACCCACGGTAGGAGAAGATCAGGTTTGAGACCATCTAAGGAACACAGAGGTTCACAAGACTGATGAGATGCATTCACGGGTCTTGAGGGAACTGGTGGATGCAGTTGCTAAGACACTACCCATCATATTTGAGAAACCGTGGCAATATGGTGAAGTTCTCACTGACTGGAATATGGGAAACATAATCTTTATTTTTAAAAATAGGAAAAAGGAAGACCTGGGGAACAACAGGTCCGTCAGCCTCACCTCTGTGCCTTGGAAAGATCCTCCTAGAAATTATGCTAAGGCACATGGGAAGTAAGGAGGTGGCTGGTTACAGTCAACAATGCTTCACCAGGGGTAAATCATGCCTGATAAAATTGGTAGCCTTCTATGATGGGGTTACACAGTTGGTGAATAAGGGAAGAATAGCTTTTGTCATCTACCTGGACTTGTGCAAAGCAGTTGACACTGTCCCACATGACATCTGACATCCTTCTCTATAAATTACAGATATGGACAGATTAACCACTTGCTGGATAAGGAATTGTCTGGATGATTGGACTCAAAGAGTTGTGGTCAGTGGCTTGATGTCTGAGCAATGATCAGTGATGACTGGTGTTCCTCAGAGATTGGTATTGGAACAGGTGCTGCTTAACTTTTGTCAGCAGTATGTACAGTCGAATTCAGAGCACCCTCAGCAACTCTGCTGACAACACCAAGCTGTCTGGTGGTCAAAGCAGGTGATCCTCCACCGCTACTCTGCTCTCGTGAGACCTGAACACCTCTCCTATGAAGGCTGAGAGAGCTGGGGTTGTTCAGCCTGGAGAAGAGAAGGCTCCAGGGAGACCTTAGAGCAGCCCTCCAGTACCTGAAGGGGCTACAGGAAAGCCAGGGAGGGACTTTTTACCAGGGTTTGTAGTAATAAGACAAGGGGTAATGGTTTTAAACTGGAAGAGGAGAGATTTAGGTTAGACATTAGGAAGAAATTCTTTACTGTTAGGGTGGTGAGACACCAGCACAGGTTGTTCAGAGAAGCTGTGGAAGCCCCCTCCCTGGAAATGTTCAAGGCCAGGTTGGCTGAGGCTTTGAGCAACCTGATCTAGTGGGAGGTGTCCCTGCCCATGCAGGGGGGTTGGAACTAGATGACCTTTAAGGTTCCTTCCAAGCCAAACCAGCTTACAATTCTATTATTAAAATGATGACAGTCACCAGTGACAATTTCAAAAAAGAAACTTTGAAAAATTAATTAAACACTGCTAGGTTCCAAAGTTCCTTACTTCTTTAAAGTTTGGGGGGGGGGGGGGAAAGCTAACAAAGGAGATGTATTGCCTTGACTTCACAACACCAAAGCCATTTTGAAACATTCTGAATGCTTTCTCTAGACATTTTGGCTCAGCAGACTGGAAAAACACCCTGTGTTCCTTGAGATGACTCCTGCAGTGGAGTTTCACCACTAGGAAACACTACTGCTCCTTGAAGGATGCTTGCTGGGTCCAAAGGGCACTGTTGTCACCATGCAGAAACCTGGAGTATGCAGAGCTGAACAGCAGCAGGTGTGCACTCACACCAACTCTTCCATTCACAGAGAAAAGGAACTACTAAAACCAAGTGATAAAACCCACTTCTTCTCTCCCTTGGAAAGAACTTCACAAAACATCTGAAGGTTGCTTATGTTGCTAACTCAGGCTCAGTTCAAGGAATACTTTGAGTCTATCCCAGTCTTTGAACAGATTTAAAATTACAATATCCCACAGAAAAAAAAACAACAACAAAAAAAAACAACACAAAAAATGCAGTATTGAAAACATCAAACTATCCAACTTTGAAATTCTTTACAGTCACTATTATTTTCCCTAGAAAAACCTCATCATTTGATGCACCAAGTCTATCTGCCATATTTTGCAACAGTTGATCACAGAGTAGCCAGCCAGTATTCTGTCAGCACTAACCACTAACAAAAATCTGCTCAAGATGGGATCACACCATTGCACACCGAAATCTCAGCCCAGGACTGCATTTTTTTTACTGCTTTCTTGTAACTGCAGAACAGCTGGGATTCATCTCTTGCCAATTAAGACTTCAAAAGCCTAAAATCTAGTAACCATACATTCCCCCAGAGAGGCATCACTAAAGGAATATTATTCTTCTTGAATTATTAAAGTCATCCAGCTTTTGGCCTCGTGCCTCACACTTGTAAGATGGATGCTTTTAAAAATAAACCTGAAGGAGGCTGTCACCTGGAAACAATGAATTCTTGCTCAAGTGCACACAAATCAGGAATGATGAGGAAGAGGCTGATTTGGTTCAGTCAACAAGCATTAAGGTCATTGTGTTCAGCTGCTTATTTTGCTGTACCACTTGGGTGCCTGCATGCATGATTTCTAACACTTTGGCTGTCAAGATGCAAGGACATGATCTCTCAATTAGCTGCAGGTGCAATTCATGCACCGACTTAAATGAAGTCTAGTTGCAAATGCCTGGATTTTAAACTGCTCTGAAAGGCCTAAGGAATAGGAAGGGCAGACATAGAGCTAAGAAGGTGACTTCTATTTTTTTCCAGAACTGCCAGGATGCAGTGATATATTTCATTGTGAACTTGGTTTCAAATTGCAATCCTCCTCCTGACTTATTGCTTCTGTGTGTGAGCCTTATTTCAATAATTTAATTTTCTCTCCAGATTGGAGCATTAATTTTACAGGAAGGGCCAGATACCTAGCGAAGAAACAACACTTTAAGCCAGACCATCAGGATATCCACACATCTCCATCTTCATCAGGCAATGGAGACTACCCAAAGCATGCCTGAAGGAGAGGACAGACATAAGGAAAAATTAAGCATGGTTTAGAAATCCAGTGTTAAACTTTTAATCCAGTCGTTGGCTTGGAAACAGCAATTTTATGAAACTCCTAAGAAAGAAAGTCCCCATGTTAGTACAGGTTGAGCCTTCTAGGCTGACATGACATTCCAGAAGTCTGTAAAACACATCACAAAACAGACTGCTGCTACTGTCTGGGAATGAGAAATCTACTGCAGCTTTACAGTGGTTCTGCAGGCTGTCCAGGACCTTAAATCCCACCACCAGTCTGTCACAGATGGTACAGCAGAGGGTAAAACAGGGATTCTGAAACACTGAGAGAAAAAGTAGGTCATGTAAGCTGCTGAATATGATATAGTTGCCTAGATAGCAGAACTTTACATCTAACATATACTGCAACTCAATATTCCACATCAAATCAGAGGCCTCCATGAATTACTGTTAAATCTACCAAATGCTCTGTGGTTCGTTTTCCACTACTAACACAGGAGATCGTGTTAAGAAGAACATGGTCAGGACACTTCCTCAGAGATGCTGTAGATTCACACAACTTTAGCATCTACGGAGGAGATGTGAAAATACTACAAATATATGCTAACATTAGGCAAGGGAACAGATTCCACCTGCCCTATTTGTGTCAGCTAGCATAGCTCTTTTTATCTCATCTCCTGTCCTTGTTGAATATAACTGCATCCTCTAAGTTTGTCCAGCGTGTTGGAGAAACAAACAAACTCAACCATATAACAGCCTACAACCATTTCAGTAGTGTCTTGTGGGCTTAAAATCAAATTGTATTATTGCAAAGTAAAAGCATTAATCTGCTGCAGTTTATACAGATTTCCTTAAGGAGTTCCTACTCCTGTGTCCTTGTCTGCCTGTGTTTTACACCACCTACTGATGTTAATACCATTTCCAAGCCGCTCATCTTCAAGGCCAGGTGGGACAGGGCTTGCAACCTGGTCTAGTGGAAGGTGTCCCTGCCCTTGTGGGGGGGGGTTGGAACTAGATGATCTTCTAGGTCCCTTCCAACACAAACCATTCTATGATTCTGTGATCTCCAAGTGTGACACCCATGTGTTTGGCCATTTGTGAGCATGTCTACGCCACCCAATGGAGCAGATCCCCTCTCAATGCCCCCCAGGATGGGTAACTAACAAACAGAAAGAGCACAGCATGATCAACATGCCAGGACAGCTCCTGTGTTGGGGAGGGAGGCTAGTCTGAGCAAACCAGCTCTTCTTTCCTCTTGTCTGCTGATTCACATTCTTCCTGCACAAGCTACAGCCACTTCTCACAGCTCACTGATCTCAGCTGTGAGGTCAAATACTCTTATTCAGCTGAAAATTATATCACTTTTCATGCTAGTATTTCTGATGCAATATTATACCCATTTTTATTGTGAAGTCCACTGCTAAATGGACACGTCCCAAAGCTTCACTTCATGTCAGCTATCATGGTCACCTCCTCAGATTCTTGGGAACTACCAGGCATAACAGGGGTGCTCTAAACCTGTGCAGGTGGCATTAGGGCATTGCTAGTGTTGTTCAAGAACATGTATTATTTCCTCCTTAACCAAAGGCCCTAGTTATTTTCTATGTACATGTTTTCAATATTTGATTAAGAGGGGTCTCAGTTCCTCCTCCTTCCCTTGATGACATTAGCTTTTCATCTAACCTTAAGACCCTACTGTATAGAAGCAGGAAAGTAAAGGAAAATCATATTAAATCCTAAAGTTACTCTACTTGGATCTTCCTAGCCCCTCTGCATGCTTCCCAAAAAACTTGGCCAATATCTTGACTTTAAAAATACATTCCAGTAACTCACTATTTTAAGCTCTTATGATATCAAAGACATGTCATAGTTCACTGGGCAGAAAGCTTCCCACAGGCATTTCAATACTGAAAATTCCATGTGGCCTCTTTTGTGCTTTTTCAGCATATGGTGTATGAGCCAGACAGAGAGATCCCAATTAGAAAAGTCTTACCTCTCTCTGATCGTCTCTTGGGAGCTACTGCTAGTTTGGGAGCCTTTATGGGTAAGGTTAATTAGAACAAATCTAAAACTATTCTGCTTCACACAACTGGGCTATGGCAGTCATTGTAAAAGGAAAGCATAGAAATTCAGCCACAGGTCTCTTTGCCAGGCTGGCTTTAAGGTTTAATCATTAGTTTTTCATCAGAATGAAAGTATTAACTTAGAAGAGAGCAGAAATGCCAGAAAAAAAAGTACTTTATGAGACAGCAATTTGTCTTGAACACATACAATGGCCACATTGGTCCCTTTATGCATTTTCTAATTCAGTTAATGCAAAGACAAGTTACATGGATCTCTAACGAAATAATAATTTACAAAATCCGGACTGACATACAGTTGCTGCAGTTATTTCATTGCCTAAGAACTCTGTGGGCCTGTTCTGTGTATCTCTTCTGCAGACTGACTGTATAACCAGGATTTGAAATGGCTGTAATTTAGCAGCTTTACCTCAACAGCACTTTTTTTTTTATTTTTCCCCAAGAGACTACTGCTTCCATCTATCCCTTTCTAGACAGTTGATATTTGAAGCCTGCTTGGAATCCTTTGTTCCTTTACACACATAAGCTGTACTCTTCCATAAATTACAAAAGCATGATATATTCAAAGAAATGGATGTGCTTTGATGGCTCTATACAAGTTCCACTTCATATAATTTCACTGCATTAGCATCTACAAGCAGCTTTCAGTGCTTAGACAGTATCCCTCACTATGAACTGTGCCCTCTTGGCACAGTAGCAGAAAGAACAGCACACCAAGCTTGTAAAGAAACAAGGTTGCCTCCAATCTTATGTGCCACATCAAAGGTGCATTTGGCATTGTCCTGTTTCCAGCCTTTAGGAAGATGTAAAACTTCATCACTGGACCAGAAGGATACTGCTTTCAAAGCCCACTGTGCTTCATATAAAATTCTTGTGTCCTTAAAGTTATTCTAGGTGAGAGTCAAAGGAGCATATGGGCTACATGAGCACCCTTGCTGGGGTAGGTGAAAAATATCCATAAAATGAACAGCCTGGGTTAATTTGCTATAGCAAAAAAAAAATAAATCACTGTACTCTGAAGGTCAAATGGAATGAAAGCATGTTTTTAATCTTCTTATCTACTTACAAATCACTGATGTTTTAGGTCTGCTAAAGTAATTTATAGAGATCTTTCACATAGCAAGCTGGCATGCCTGTTACACATTGACCTAAATTTACCTTCCACAATTTTGTAAATTCCCAGAATGACATTTTGCGTGTGGAGCCCCCAGCATCTGGGCCTGCTATACTGTAAAACATGGTACAGAATGTTTACAGGAGAATTCTAGTGGTTAAGGGACATCTACCAACAGTTCTTCAATATTACTCTGTCATTTTCCTGCAAAAGGTCCCTACCCAGTAGAAGACTTGGGCAGGTAACTCACTGAATTCTCTGCTGAACTGAGGAAATAGTTAAGCCCCCTTCTCATTCCATTTCTGAGATCAATTCCTTTAATCCTTTAGTATATAGTGACTTAGTGTTTTTCCCCAGCTGCAAGCCTAGGTCCTTCTTACATACACATGTCCAGAAAGGTGAGGGGTATAAAATGTCTCTGTAGTCTGCTTGACCTATTCTTACCATTGATAATGAATGGCATCTCAAGCTGAGTTAGCCACCATTTTTTCCTTTACATACCTTTTTTTTTTTTTTTTTTTTTAAATCAACCTATTTTCTTAACTGGCAGAGAGTATAGAATCTGGAGAAAGCAAAGACCAAAACTTACCATCTGATTCAGAGGCTGCTCTGAAAATCAAGTAGCTGCTGGGAAGAGGCTGAGTGATCGAACCAACATTTTCTCCCTTTGGGCCCTGGAAATGCACAAAAAAAAGATGTAAGGGACAGAAGAGGCAAGGGACAGTTCAACATCTTTCCACCCTTCCTGGGCAGAGTGTGTATCTTTGTGATAGGAAAGAAGGAAGGGGCAGATGGAGTAACTTAGAGATACTCATTAGTAATCATGATGTTGCTGCTGCAGCTCCAAAGCAGTAATGAGCTCTGATGAAAACAGGGCTTGGTCTACCCTATGCCCAGCCCAAAGCTCAGATGCTAAGGAATGGAATAATCTAATTCCTGATGCTTGGAACAAAACCAATCAAATATTTACTATTAGCCACCTCTGTGCAACATGCAGTGCATGCCAAGGCTGTCTGCAGCCTGACACACTAAGCACTGAAACACCCTTTATGTGTCACCATAGAAGTTGCAGAGCCCACATCTTGTGCTGCAAGTGCCTCTAGCAGAGGGGCAATGGCAGCTTTTCTGAAAGGAAACAAAGGGGAAACTCCATCCTGCAAACCTGTCTGTGGGAAAGGAGGAAACAGGGAAACCACAGGCTGTGGAACAAAGGCCTCCCAGCATGGGCACATGCTTCTGGGTTGCAGCTCTTCATCTCAACGTTCAGACCCTCTGAGAACCTTTATGCCATGGTGCCTGGGTGATGGCCACTTCAGGATTTAACAAAAACAGGCTTTGATTGTTAATGTTGCCTTTAGTTCAGCAGCTGTGGCAAAAAAAAAAGTTAAAGTGGCTTGTAAACATCCTGCCACAATCCCTTCAGCATGATCCTCCAGAAATTATTCCCAGGGAGGCAGAATCCATATTGTGTTAGACACTTCTTTGAGCAGAACCACATCCTCCCACCTTGATCTCCTCACTGTATTTGCCTCTCTTAAGCTCCAGAAGCAGCTACAGAAGAACAGTTCCTGCACCTGGTGAGCACAACTTCACACTCCATAGTATGGACTTTATGCCATGACGTGATTGAAATAAGTAAGAATTCCTCCTCCCTTGCATCTTCAAAGTGACCCAGCTTCCTCCAGTTCTTTCCCTTCCTTACTTTTAACAAACAATGTGAAAACAGATCCTTTTTCAAATATGCAGACATCATGTCAGAAGTAAGTGCAGAGCAGAAAACATTGCCAATACTCTCATGACCACTGCCCCAACTGCAGGGCAGAACAAGCAGTTTTCTCCAGGACGCTCAAATACAGATTTTTGTAAGTTTCTAGAGAATACCACACAATGATGAAAATCTGCAGGCAAATGTTTGCAGTTTGAGTATGATTGTCCTCTCTTACATGGGCCTTTATAATATCCCATGCTGCCCCTTTAAAGGAGGATTCCCTAGCATTAATTTGTAAGTAGGAAAACTGTGACTGCTACTGGAAACTGCTCCTGTATACAAGTGCCTAGTAGTTACATGGTGATTTTGTCTGGATTTTTGTTTTTAACTCAATTCAGGAAACCAGAATTTGGAAAGAATAAAGAGTGCAAGCACAGGACAAGCATCAAATTGTTTCTGAGTCTTGCCGCGAAGATGCAGTGCTGAGAAGACAACAGTCTCCAGTCTTGCTTCTCATCCTCACATCTGTAGGGTTATTTTGTTGCCAGAAGAAATTGGGATCCTTGTTTCCCCTCCCCTCTCCTACAGGAGGTTCACAAAACTGTTTATAAAGGCTTAACAGTCAGGACTGGCAAAGTTGAAATTTGATTAATAAACCACAGCAGAGCAGTTCAAAACATCACTAGTGACATTAATGCAATCAGGCAACATTCCTGATGGCCTTTTTCCTTTCAGTAGCTTGCAGCTGAAAGGGTGCTTGAGAATTGTTGATAACACCATTACTTGTTTTTCAGTGCCCAGGTTGATACTGGCTCTTTTAGAGGAAAAATGACACAACCAAACAGTACAGACCCAGGAAACTGTTATTGAAATAAAGAGGAAGAAGGGAAGGATGGGATAACATAAGATTTTAACAGATACTTAAGCATGTAACTAAACAGAAGGAGAAGCCAGGTCATTCTGTCAAGTAAGTGTATTCATACATGGTGGGGGCTGTTGCCCACAGAAAGAAGAGGAGAAGAAAACGAGGTCATAAAAATAAACTCATTATGTCCACAGAGTAAATGAGGTTCTGTATCTGCACGGTAGAGATAATGATGTTTTCTGTCTCCCAGCCTATGATCATCATGCCTGTTTAGAGTCTAAGGCCTCCAAGACAATGATTGTCTCTCACTAAAAGTGAGTATTATCCCTACTACCCTGGGACCTGGAGCTCAGCTGCAGCCTCTAGACAGTACAACTAAGAAAGGATCATCTTCAGATCATTCCTGTCTTTACGTTTGATTTGAGACTCTAAAGGCATTATCGAAGAGGGATTGATTAGGCTTTGAAAAATGGAGTGGACTCACTGTTTTAGATAGTATCACAAGACTTCTTGTCACAAAACAGAGCTTCAAAAAGGGAAAAAAATCCCTTTTATAAGCAGTACTGTGGGTAACTGTAAGGATGAAGCTGAAACTAATTGTGCTGTATCATGGAGCAGAACAAACAACTGTAAAAGGGTTGCACAAGCCCATTACTAGAACTTCTTTATTTAAAGGAATGATTCAAAGTTCTTAAAATCAACAAAATTAAGATTATATATATATATTCCCAGATTCAGTGGGTCTGACCCAGACTAATTTAGTGCTTTAAATACATGTCAGAGCAAGGTGCAGTCAATAAAAGTCTGCCCACAGGACACTGTTCAGGTAGCTTCTCAGCAGGCTCAAAGGGAAATACAAACTATCCCAGGACATTTATTTGGGACAGCTGGGCAAACCTTGCCAGCATATAGCCCTACACTCCCTCTGTGAAGCAAGAGGACAGACACCTGCACTCTCACACTAATTACTAGGCTGGCATTCCCCGGTATCCTGCAGTTATCCCAGGAAGGAGTCTTTTCTCTGAAGCAGGGTGGGATCACACACTTCACACGATGGACAAACCGTCTCTGCTGGAGTATTTGGAGCATGTGGCAGAAGCTTTTCCTGCTGCTTCTGGTGCTGCTGACTGATTTTGAGACCTCGGTGATTTTGGCCTTGAGTTGACGAAGGTCTGGGCAGAGCACAAAGGTGAAAGTTCTAATTCATTTTCACTGTGAAGCAGTTTCAGGATAAAATGCTGAAAAAGCTAGGGAAGCAGTGCAGAATAAAGGACTCTCTCCTCTCACAGATGAGCTTCTGAGACAGTTCCAGGCACCAGAGCACTCTATAGGAAAATCAGTTCCTTGGTGCATATATTTAGCTTTCACGGAATTACAGAACGCTACAAGTAATAATCTTACATCTTACCTACCTATCATTGGAAAGGCATCCCAAAATTTCATCCTGCTCTGAAGTTAGACAACTGCACATCAAATTTAATTTGCCTGCACAACTATAAATGTCCAAGGCAGTGCTTGAACCCACAGGTAGATCTATACATCTGCTCTGCAGCCAGGCCAACACATACAAAGGTGCTCATTAATTACCCTGAGTTAGCTGGAAGTCCACTGATGTGAGTTAAACCTGGACCATCAACTCCCGTCTGGGAAATCCTTTAAAATTTCACAATCTATTTTCACCAAAGGTTAAAGTCATTTAGCCAGATCTTATGTCTATCATGATGGACAGTGATTTGGGCTTTTTGCTCAAGCTCAGCCTTATACATATTTAATAAGAAATAGGCTTCCTTTGCACAGTTATACATAATCTATTTAAATCAGCCAATTCTGCTCCAGTTGCTTTAAAAGATGGCTATGAAATGACATAAAATGAAACAGTATTTTTAGCAGTTTTAGCCTTAAACTGTTGTCAGAGTGCAGACAGCTTCTTTGACATCAAGCAGTTCACTGGTGGATCTCTTCCTGTTGTGTATTTTGGTGTTCACCTTCTGGCTGAATGCATCTATCACACGTAACAATCCAGGCTGAACTCAGGTTTCAGAAAACATCCTACCATGCAGCTCAAATGTAGCTTTCCAAATATCTGTCTCAAGTGACTTAGGATTATTACTTTGACTTTAAAACTCAAACCCCTTGGGCCGTCCTCTAGTACACAAATATTTTCAGAGATAAATTTCCTTTGTATTTAATATACTAATTGCTGTTTCTGTCATCTGTTTTCTCAAGAGTCAGAGAATCAGATACACATACAAACATGCAAATACATATACACATTGATGAAAACTCCTCTTTCTTTTGGATGACTAATTCAAAGGGAAGGGCATTTTGGCATAGCACTTCAGATCTGTCAGCAACACTGCTTTTCAGTACCTGACTGTGGTGACTTTTCTACTTTTTCAGTACCTCTCCTGACTGTGCTTTTCAGAAGAATTCATTTGACCTGTCAAGTTACAGGGATTTTTTTTGCTGATGGCAGTAAATGATCAACAGCCTTCTTGAGTGCATGGCCTGAATTTAAAAAGCATCAAAACTCTCAAATCTGAGTAAGAAGCAAGGCAGTAATGAATCCTTTGAGACTTAAAGCAAAAGCAGATCTAGGCACAGATCAGAGCTGAGCTACTGTCAGAGAACAGCAGCTCATACCCCTGGTTGTTGAGGTTAATTTTAATTCTCTCCTCCTACCTTATTAAAAATTGAAATACTTTTTATAGTGATTCTATAGCTGTGTTTAAAACTGTTCAATTAACTGCAGGGATGAGCAGGAGTGAAGCTGCTTCATCTGTTCCCACAAAGCTTCCCCTCCATTTTAAATACAATGACAAATGCATTCATCACTCTTGCATGAATCTTTCCAAGTAGATTTACTCTGCTGACCACCTTGCAGCAAGGCAGTAGCTTGTAATGCCTTGCTTATGCTCATGGTGTCTCCTGGAGAATTTGTTTGGCAATAACTCTGCTGAGTCACTGTTTTTAATGGGGAAACAACAGTTGGAGAACATTTGTCTTCAGGGTATCCAACAGATGTTGCTCTCAGTGCCTCTCAAGAGTCTTCCTCTTTGCTCAGAGGCGCATATATATATTGGGTTTTTTTACCTGTTCTTAAAATAAAGACAAAAAAATGCACCTCTAAAATTTGCAGGGACTTATTTTAAGAAGTGTGAGAAACTATTAATCATTTGCATTACATTGAGATCCAGAGGTCACTGCAGGTCTACCATGTGTACCGCAGGAGACAGTCTCAGCCTGTGAGTAACAAGAGACTGAAGAGCAACCCAAAGTTAAGGAAAGAAACCTTGCTATTTCCACTTCAAAGAAGAGAAAATTAAGGTAACCTATTCTAAGTCACGCTTTTGTGGAACAGTCAAGGCTTGAGCAGACCAAGCTTTGGGTTCCAAATCCATCACAAAGAAACCCAAACATCAGAGACATTAGGAAAAAAGAGTCAAATTAATTATCTGGTTTCTGTCACTTTGCCAGACCTCTTCCAGTGTTGTGCAAAGCATTTGGTGCTTTGCGTGTCCTTGTTTTGGGGAAGTGAGTTAATTTGGGCTACTTTCTCATTCCTTTTTAAAGATGTAGGCCATAGCTTGATATAGCTTCTAGGTATTGATCTTTTTTCCTTCACTAACATGTTTTCCCTTTCCTCAGTCTATGTATGCATCCATACACCAAGAATGTTAGGTTTGTATAACTGGTCACAACACACCACATTCATTTGATAACATATCATGACCAAGTTTTGGTGTTTTTAATCTTTTTGCAGTCAATTCACCATCACTAACAGCAACTGAATAACTGAAAATCTAAATAATATCAATGCCAGATACTATTACTGCTCAGACACTTCGGTGACCAAGAAGAGGTTGTTCAACTCATTAGGATTCTTACCTTTACAGCCCAGATTGATTGATCCAAAGGATGAAAAAGCTTAAAACAGAAGCCATCCTTTTTGGAGGGTCTCTCAATCAGCTCACAAGAATGGAGCAAGATTGTCCCAACCCACTGTCCGATCTTTGGTGTCTTGTAAATCAGCAGCACTCCTGGTTTTAGAACACACCACAGCTTGGTCCAGCTCTTCAGAGTCCCACGAATCTGGAGGGAAGCAGGGAGAGAACAAAAAGCTGCAATTGCTCCTTAAAAGAAAAACAGCATTTATTCGTTATTTGTACAGTACTTCCAGTATGTGTTTCTCCCGAGGCCACACTACAATACACTTCCTTAGTAAAATACCCTGCGTTATCCGAACAGTCTTAGGGATCTTACAGCAAAATCCCAGACCTTGTAAATCTGGCTATCAGAATCTAGTCTGCATATTCTTATTACTGGCTTAGTGTTAGCAGCTTGCTTCATTTTTAGGCAACCAGCACTGCTGGCTCACATGAGAGTGATTTCTTAATAATCATGAAGGACACATCAATTAGAACACTGCAGAGAAAAACATTATAGCTACTCTAACTCAACTTATAAGTGATTTTCATACTGTTCTGTAGAACAGAGCTATTAATGGGTTTTATCAAATATCACATTTTTAAAAGCACCTTCTCCAGCTGGTTTACTTCTCTGTCAAGCTTGATGCATGTTCTCTCTTGTATAGAAGACATTAAATCTGATAACTTATATTAAAGATAACAGCTTTTAGAATGAGGAAGTTTCTCAGTAAGTTCTTTCAGGTTTAGTTGGCATGGTGGTGTTGGGTTGACAGTGGGACTTGATGACCTTAGAGGTCTTCTCCAACTTTAATGACTCTATGATTCTGTAGTTCTATGATTATATGCTGTGACAACATAAAATCCAACTGTCAACAGATCAAGCAGTATCTGCCCATTTCCAGGCTGTTACTGTGTCTATTACCCCTTCTGTACAAAAACACATCTGTGGGACAAGGCCAGCAGACTCTTTCAAAGAGTAAGAGAGAAATGAACATATTAAAATATAAAGAAATAAACTTCCTTTAGTGCTATGTACTTTTTGAGACCTTCTTCCTACTTAAGAACATGTAATATATGAATTGAGTTAGGTTAAGATGGAAAGTAAATCTTCTTCATAACTCCACTTTCATAGCAGCTATTTAAGCATGGCTTTACAGCAACTTCAACTCAAAATTATTCCATTTTCCTTCACTCAGAAGAGCACTAGTGGAAAAGTCTCAGACACAGCAAGTACTTCTCGCTTATTTTTTCTGTAGGCCTCAGAAGCAACAGTCTGTATTCAATACCTTCAGCCAGTCTGCTGTGATCACTACACTGGGATCTTTTAGAGCACTGAAGAGTTGTTTGGTAGCTCTTTTCTTCTCTTGTCTGTAATTTTTTTTTTGTACCTGGTTGAGAACAGAGAAAATATAGCAGCTGTAATCATGGCCTTGTTGGGGGAGGAAAGAACACAATGCATTAAGGACAGATATGTATAGCACAGCTAGAACTTGACCTAGCACAGGTTCCCCAGAAATGAGCACAAGGAAGAACAAAAACATAAATGAGATAGCAGGCATTTCTTTTGCTCCTGCAGTTCCACTAAACATAACTTAATTTGGCCTTTCTTTGGGGAGAATGGAAAGAGGATGAATAGCCAGTTCTCTCCAGTCCTCAAATTAAAGAGATTAAATCTAATTTCATCCAAACCAAATTATTTCTATTTTGGTTTGGTAGACAAGCAAGTGTTCAAGCAACAATCTGCTCAAGTTGCCTAGGCATACCCACCCTAACAAGACAACTAAAGGATTACAATCCTCTTGAGGTAGCTAATGGCTCTGGAACACATGAACACACTGAAATAATTACACTGATCTGTTTGCAGTATATACTGTAAATCCTGTATATAAAGCCTGTAAATGTCCTTGGCCTATAATGACTTCAAGGAGAGTTAGAGGCTTCTCTGGGTGTTAGGAAATGACTCAGAGTAGTTCCCAAAGGTTTTTTGGGAAGCTACTACTTGTTTTCTAAAGGTAAGTCAGCTAAAGCTGACTTGGCTGCTCTGCACGTACCTTCAGTGTTTCCTTCCTCATGAATTTGGCTGTGGGAGACACACACTCTTTGTCAGACCCATTGCAAAGCTTATATTCAATCTAAAAAAAAAGACAAAGAGGAAACAGGAATATGTTACCATGAAGATGTTCAAGTTATGCTCTAATGAAGAGTTGTTTACACCTTCCAGAAATCCACGAAAGAGCCAATTTCAGCCTTCAGCAGAAAATGCATATTTGCAGTGCAGTCCAAACTCGCTTTTTATACTCACAGTCGGTTGGAAAAAGCCCCACCAAATTTTCTTTGCATTTCTCCCATGCAGACATTAATTTTGGTAACATAAAAAACCAAAAAAACAAAACCAAAACACAACAAACCCCAAACGAACTCCCTGTTCTTATTTCTAACTGAAAACTCCCCATCTCTTTTCAGATCTGAAAGGATTTCAATTACTGCAATAAAAAATATGGAGAAGCTGTTATAGATTTTTCAGAACGAGATTTGATCTTGGCAATGACTGCTGCCCTAGCTGGAATATCCAGAAACATGAATGGGAAAGAAATTACCTAATCATGTTAGAGATAATACAGGAAATCATCATCATCTTGGCCTTGCAAACCAAGGCACAAAATATACAGTCAGTTCTAATCTTGTTTGATAGTGTCTGTGATGTTAAAATTGATCTCAGAAGCTGGAGACTGATCTCATGATTGTGCTGATGGGGTGAAAAAAAATGCTTTACTTTTGTTAGACATGGCCACAATATTACTGTTCCCAAAATAATGTATGCTTTGAGAGTACAGCTCTCTGGAGCCCAACACAGCCCTACTTGGGTACTGTCAGCAAGCTGTTCAACACCTAGAGAAAGTTAGAGGCGTGAGAATTATGTGGCAGTCTGGACTCTGCTACTTTTTATGCGACCTTGGGGAAGTTACTTGCTCTCTCTACCTCTCTTTCTGCCAAACTTTCATGTATCTGACGCATTCAGACTGTGATCTTCTGGGCTCAGACACTATCTCTTCTACTTATGCATGACAGTTTTATGAAGAAGCTCAGCGCTTGGCCATCTTGATTTAATGGACATGACAAAAAAAATGAACTGTACGAAGGAAAAGAACGTATAAAATATAGTTCCTATTTATAAATTTACTCCTATGATGTGAAACAAACCCACTGGGCTCTCAGACTCTCCTTTCTGCCATGAGTAAATGCCAATTTTTTACAGTGCCTTCAGCTTCCTTCCCACTTCAGTTTCCTTTTCCCACTTTATTTTCTCCTGCCAGTGACACAGAAACCTCTTCAGCTCCTCTAGCCGCAAACCATGCTGAACATTAGTGTGAGCAGGAAAGTATTCAATGACAGCCAGATCAGTCCTTTTCACACAGCATAGACAAAAACATGCAAACACATAACACGATCACAGCAAACAGGCCATCAACTATGCTTTGGAGACTGAGGCAGGAGCAAAAATTGGAGATAAGGGTGCATGCTCAACTGAGCAACAGTCTTTGTTGGTGATGCAGGAGTAGAAATGAGGGACAGATGGTGCAATTTGAGCCAGAGCCAGGGTCGCTGTAGAACCTATTACCTGTTCTCACATACCCACACAATAGTCTTTCACTAAAAACAAAACTACATATGATACTTAAGAATAAATCATAGAATCATCAAGGTTGGAAAAGGCCTTCAAGATCATCAAGTCCAACCATCAGCCCTACAGTCTGTGAGTACTAAACCATCTTCCAGAACACCACATCCACCAGTTTTTTTAACACCTCCAGGGACGGTGACTCACCACTTCCCTGGGCAGCCTATTCCAATGTCTCACCACTCTTTCTAAGAAGGCATTTTTCCTAATATGCAATTTGAACCTCCACTAGTGCAACTTGACCCCCATTTCCTCTTGTCCTATCACTGGTTACAAGGGAGAAGAGGCCAAATAGAAGAACTAAAACTGTATGATGGCACATAAAGACAAACAAAGTCCCTGATTTGACTGTCCATTTTACAAGTCAACTTAGCATTAGATCCACTCAAAGAAAATGCCAGCTCTTGGACTTCTGCAAACTATTCAATATTTGTCATTTTTGTTTTCACAGAAAGCCAAGCCTGCCTCTTCTAGCTGCAACACAGTCTCTGATGCATATTTTGTATTTCTGTGCATGGGATTTCACTGTAAAAACACAAGATGTACAGTGGGGACCACTGCATAGCTATGACATCTAAGCAGAGAATTGTGCCCATAGGGTCTTTGTCAGGTTTCAAAGGGCAGTGGTTGACATTTGGGAGATATGCTATACACTTTTCTTTATGAGGAAACATTTCTAAATGCTTAATTGTCTCTAAGCAAGAATCCTTTGGAATTATTAGGAGATTATGCTTTCACAATTCAAGATGCACATACGCTGTAACTGGTCAGAATTCTTCCCTTTCCTCCCAGTTAGCAGGGAAAATGTCCTGTCCTTGAGATACAACTATGAGCCAGCTGTTTATTGGTAATTTCACTCCCTCCAGCCTGAGAGATCAGACATGGAGAGAAACACAGTACCATTCCTCATTAGCTAGCATGAGCAGCAGAAAAAGCACAGATGTCCCTGAGATTCTAGGAAATCCTGCTCAGGTGTCTGCAAAGCATCAGGCTACAGTGAATGCTTTTTGCTTAACTAATTATAACAAGCTACAGTCACTTGTTGTCTAGACAATTACATTTTAGCACTCATATAAAGAAAAATCAAATAAAGAATATAAAAGATTTTTTTTTTTGCCCCTAAGCTCACTTGACTTGAGGAAATTTACTTGAAGATAAATTCAGAAAGGCTTCCCACAAGTGCCACAAACCATTGCAAACCTGAGCCCTAAACTCGCTGCTCATGGGGAACTGGCATTAACACAGATAAAGGCACTATCACTGCTTTACCAACCACACCTGCCTCCTCCTTGGAGTCCCTCTAGATCATGCTAAAAATTGAATTAACCACACTTCTTCAAATCTGGGACATTTACACAGAGAGACATTGATTGTGACTCTTCAGGAGAGCTGACTTGTAGCTCCATGACCAAGGACATCTCAGGTCCAACACCAGCCCATACTGCTGTGCATGTTATAAAGCAGCACACAGCAGGCAACAAGGGGATAATCTCTACTTGCACCACCATAGCGTTTAGGAGCTCAATAAATACAGTGAAACTTGTCTGAAGCTTGTCTAACCTGAATCTCTCCTCATCCAGTTTGAAACCATCCCCCCTTGTCCTGTTGCTACAAGCCCTTATAAAAAGTTCGTCCCCAGCTTTCCTGTAGGCCCCTTTAAGTACTGGAGGGCTGCTATAAGGTGTCCTTGGAGCCTCCCCTTCTCCAGGCTGAACAATCCCAACTCTCTCTGCTTGTCCTCATAGGAGATGTGCTGCAGGCCTCTGATCATCTTCGTGGCCCTCCTCTGGACTCTCTCCAACAGGTGGCAGTAGCATAAGTCCCTCACTGCCTGCCCAATAATTTCTAACTGTGCTGCAATGTCCCAAAACCTGTGATGTACCAGCTGCATGACAAATAACAAAGCTCCCTGAGATGGTGTGGGAAACCAAGCTTAATGAAGGGAGAGAAAATTCTGCCTAAGTCATGGTTTCAACTAGGAGCCATGGACAAGCTTTCAGATGTGCCTGACCTAGGACTTCTGTTTTTGGAAACTCGACACTGTTGCCCAGTAACTTTTTTAACGAGGCAAACTGATCACTTCTCCCTGGCAACTGTGCTTTGTGTTATGCTTATGAGGAAGCATCATCACAGATCCTAAATAGCAGTTTGCTTGCAGGTGATCTCCAGGTCTACAGAGTGAAAAGCCTTGCTTTTCTGGGTTTAGAATTCCTGCCTTTTCACAGAAAAGATGGGATCTAAGGCACCAGGACAGCATACCATAGGCCCTCATGCTGCTGATAGCAACATATGGTTCTGTCCAGGTTTCACCTGCTAAGTGACTTGAAGTAATAAGATTTCATCATTTTTCATGAATCTGTCCTAATAGTTTTGATTGTCCCTCATGTCATTATTGTCCCTCATATATCATGTCATGAGTAAATCTGGGTCATCAGCTCTAAAGATCCCCAAGGCACAGCAGGGCCTTACATTGCTAACACACATCAAGAGCATTTAATGACATTCTTCTATTGCTCTGCCCTTCTCAGCCTGGCAGAAAACAAAGAGAAGTCATTTGTTCTCACAGCACACCTTCCAAGGACACTAGAATAATGCTTTAGAGGGTTAGCACAGTTTGGCCCCTCTGCCTCTGCAGCAACACGTGAAAAATATTAATCAGAAATGAGACTTTGTACAATGGGAGGGTAGTAAGTTGGTGTCCTTTTTTAAAATAAAGAAAAAACAACACTGGAATATTCTACTAAGAAAGCAGTATGTATGTTTTCCATATACTGCTTCTCATACTTCTAAAGAAGGGAAGGCTGTTAATCTGCCAAAAACCTTTACCAGGGCATGAAGCAGCACTTGAAGGGTAGGAAACTGTTGTCCCTCTTTAGTTCTCCAAGCAGATCTGTCCTTTCTAGGACTGAATGATGACATTGCTGGCTGATGATGGCCTGCACTGTACTCAGAGACATACTTTTTTATCCCTGTTAAGCTTCTGTTCCCTTTCATCTCAGTAATATAGCTCTGGAGATCCACTGCTGACTGTCAGCAGTTATCACAATGACCTTACACTTAGGCTTTGTAAGAGACCATACAGAGTCCTCACAATAGTACTATTCTGATCCAGTGTCTTTTTGGTGACTTCATACCCAAGAGGAACCAAGAGTCTGTGACTGACTGGTGTGGGGGATGCCAGCCCATCAGCATGTCACGCCTTGGTCATAAGTTACGTTTCACAAAACCAAAAATATCCATCACGTGGGAAACTTGTCCTTGCTCACATATAACTTCTCCATAACTACTGCACATATAATTGCTACGTATCTGTACCACTGCAGAAATAAAAGAAATGAAACTGAAGTTCCTGAAGTAGTATAAACATCATGGAAAAGCTGGGTGTAATATGAGAAGTGAAGAGCTTCTTACTGTGGATGTGAATATTCAGATACCTCAACTGCATTTAAACAATGTTGTTTTCAATTTATTATAAGCAGTTCTTTTTAAAAGCTTTTTTATTTTGTTGTGAACTAACAGCTAATCCAAAACATAGTAGAACTAGTGAAAAGACTCTTCTTGACAAACGAGCTTTGCATTAGGGAAGATAATCCTTCAATTAATATGCCACTTTACAGCAAGTCCAATAATTTTCCCCTCAAACTTTCTAATTTGCCAACTCTCCTCCCTTACTCGAATGATGTTACAAAGACACAGCAACTATGTTTACAACACTGAAATAACACAATGATTAGTACATATTGAAAAACCTGCACAAACAAGCAGCTGACATGCCAGCAGTATCTGGATTGTAACAGCTGAAATGCAGCTATCCAAGCAACTCCAAGTATCAACTGATAGCAGTGTTGAGTGGAATGCTTTGCTTCACTGCGTCAGATTATAGTAATGAATGAAAAAGTCACAGGCCTCATGGGATGGCCATATGACCATTTAAGTGTGCCTTTTGTAGGAAGAACGTTCTGCAAGTTTAGGATATTTAAGGAACATTTTAAGGGAGATGGGAAAGATGCTGTTTCATGTGAGTGATCCAGTTGTAGTGCTAAGGAGAATTCTACAGCAAAGCTTTGTTTTCCCCTCTAGCTACAGGTACAGATTTTGTTCCTAGGCTGAGTTTAAACAAACCAAGTAAGTGAGCAATAAAAAACAACTGGACTTTCAGCTTACATTATGTTTTAAAATTGTTTAATAAATAATTTTAATTTTAGCACCTCCATTTACCATCATCCCCACCTTCGGAAACACTAGAATAAGGAATTATTATCACCAGTGACCCCAGGTGACACGATAGGACTGCTGTGGCTCACCCAGAGTTATCAACTTCGAGACTCCATCACTGTAAGCAAACAGCTACTGCTGCCTATGTTCACCTGTGTGAGGCACCTGGGAGTTTCAGGGCTTGGTCACACCTATGTAAGCAACATAGACATGTTCCCTACCTCTCTGCAAAATCTCACCCCTCTTCTATATGATTTTCCCATGATACTCTAGGTTACAACTCTGCTCCCTTGAAACCAGCTGCAAAACCCTCTCTGGACAACAGTGATTACCCTAAAACATTGCACATGGAATTAAAGAAGCAATGTTTTCCCTGGGCCAGGGCACAGGAACTGAGTGTACCTCTTCATAGATACAACTAGCTCCAAAGTAACTGCATCCACAATGCTGACAGCTTAATGTACAGTAATTAAAAGCCAGCAAGGGTCCAGTGAACCTGCAAGGGCCAAGTTCTCCTATAAATCCATTCTTAGCACATACAGGAGATGTTTTGCTCCTGAGCCTCTCCACTTCCTGCAAAGTGTGGATCTCTCTGACAACCAATTTCTCAGTTTGCTGACTCAGGCAGAGCAGAGGGAAAGGTACCCTTGCAGGTTGCCAGAGTTGTGAATGATCTTTTATAACAGTCCCAAATGTAACCATGGCTGGAATTAACTAAGAGGTTAAGAGCATGATTCATGGATCTAGAAGGATGAGCTTGAGACACCATGGAAGTTGTAGCTGAAATCTCAAGTAATTGCTATGAGCTTTTTCCAACTACTTTCCAGCTAAAATACACTTCTAGCAGACACCTAGATTCTTATTTCAAATTCAAAATCACACAATAAGAACCTGAACAATTCAGGCATGTGTAAAAACTCATCCAGGATGAACAAAGCAATCTAAGCTTTGCCATCCCATACATCATATAACTGTACATGCAACAGTCACGCTCCTGCAATACGATAATGATATATTTCATTGTGTCATTAGTTGGGGACTGAACAGAGTGAAGTATCCCTGAGCACCACCTTCAAGATTTTTCTGACTGTCCCTGAAAATACACTTCAATTCTTCGTGGTCTCTGCATCCATATCAAAATATCTCAGCTGCTCTCCAGACAGTAGAACAAACAGGAAAGCATAGGGAAGGGGAAAAAAGAGAAAATGCAACACTGCATACTGCAATAAAAGGTGCCTTAAAGGAGGCTAAGAATGCCAAATGAGGCACAAAATGGCAGACGAGTACTTCTTGTCACTATCAGGCACATGCTAACTGTACTATCTGGCTGCAGAGGTGAGCTTGAGGCTTAGAGAGAGTTCTGTGATACTTTCACACCCCACTATGAGCACTGGTCCCAGGAAACAAGGCTAAAGGGCTCGAAAAAAGAAAGAAACTAATATGTGGAATAAGCTAATATTTTGTTGTGTTGTTGTTTTTTTTTTCCCTTGAAGAATGAGATGAAACAGACTCCTCTTGAAAAATTAAATAGTAGGAATATGCTGCAGGAAAATTGGCTATGTAATATGTAGCTGAACTGTGCCTTAAATTTGTTTTAATAAAATTTGGGGTGAGAAGTCACAACTGAAATCAGAAAAACATATTGCTAAGAACTGCACAAACACACTAAAAGCAAAAGTTCCAGCATCACTTTACTGTCTGCACAAACAAGACAACTGGGATGTGCTCACAGTTCAGGCACCTCAGCCCACCTACAAGCTCAAGCACAGGGTAGTGTAGTTGCAACTAAATGGCTTCATAGCTCACAAGTTCACAAACACTTACAAGGTTTTTATGGGATATTCTGCTGGGTGTCTACTAACCTGGGAAACTGCAGCCTGCTCCACCATGCAGTGCAGATACGTCCTAAGTGAACAAAATTTAAGAACAGTTTCCACCTCTCTGATGAAGACATTAAACATAAATCCAATTAATCTGCCTGGGGAAATGTAGGGACTCCAAGACAGAACTGAAAATTCAAGGTCTCCTAAGCCCCAGTTGAAGAATCAAATCACTCCACTGTCTTTCCTTTCCTTCTCATTACTGGGTGAACAGATGTGGTGTGGTACATCAAACTAGTAATGCTGAAGGAAAAGTGTTTCCCAACAAGGTTTGTTATATCCACTGTGCCAAAAGAAGGGTAAGTATTCATGGCACTGACCTCTTACCTAGAACACTTACTTTTTGCATCAATTAGCTAAACCTGTACACCCTAAAGTTTGGTTTCTAAAAGTTATTCCCCCCCTGCTATGAGGAATCTAAACATGACTCAATTTAGCACACACTTTTTCCTTTGGTTTAAGTAGATGGAATCACTGATTTTAGAGTAAAATACTGCAACACATCCCTACTTGCAATTCTGGACACGTGACAATAAAGTTTCATTATACAGCTTTAGAGCTGAGTGCATGTGAAAAAAGAGATAGTAAGCAAACTGAGTACCAGTAATTTTTTAAGGTACAAGACATGTCACAGCAGGGACTCCCTGCTGTCACTGGCACTGCAAAGCAAGACAGAAGAAAAGTTACATGGCTGGAGAACAAGGTAGTGTACAATACAGTAGGGCAAAGCAGAGTGAAGTGAGAATGAGAGGTGCTATAGCATGGATCTAGTGAGATGGAAAGTCTGAATTAAACATCGTGTGTCTAGGCAGGAGAGAAAAAGCTAGTTCTGGCCCATTCAGTAGCCAAAGTAATTGCTTGCAACACTACAAGTAACTGGGCAAGTTGAGGTGTGGTGATTTGGGGTCTTCATATCTGTTTTAGTCCATTGGTGTTTCATAGCAATTTTGACTACTGTAAAACCAAAATCTTGGATTGGTGAAAGCAAAATTCATGTCCAGGTTCAGACTCCTATTTGTTTTCAATCACAAATCTGATGCCGTTGTTTTGTCCACTGCTTCAGCACTGCCAAGGAGACCCACCAACACCTCCTACATGCACACAAAACATGGCAGACATCTAGGTGGGCACTTCAATCTTCCAAGGGTGCCTCTCCTTTCAAAACCACACCTGGAGGAGACCTAAACAGCAAGACAGGCCCTGAGGCTGGGGAAACATAGCTGAGCCATACCCTTACCTAGATACTTCTCATAAACACATTGCTACTCTTGCATTCGTCTTTCATCTCAGAAATCAAACTCTCTTTTGGACAGCCTGCTAGTGCTCTGAGCTGTCCTGTCCAGAAAAAGTCATATTCTTTACATTCCTAAGTCACTGGGAATTTCAAACCAGTCCCTGTAAGTCATGCAAAACATGTGGCTTTAAAACAAAGCCCTGGATGCAGTTAGCTGATCTTTGGGCTTCTCCATTGCCAGGGTAAGGGGAAGGCTGGGTTCCCATAAGGAACCTGCCAGCTTGCCAGGATCCAATAATAGCAGAGGACATGTACACAAGCCCTTTTTGCATACTCCCAAAGTTCCCTTAATCACCATCTCCCCACGCTGACCTCTGTCAGGGAATCCTGGCAGAACAACCTACAAGCTCCAGGCAAGCACAGCCAAATGTATTTGAAGATGCAAAGTCTATTTTCATGTATTGTAAGAAATCACTTGTCTGCAGCTGCTTCCTTCACGTTATATTTTCATTTCAGCTGGTGTAATTTGCATTTTATAGCTTCATCGTTGAATAAATTTAGTTAAAAATTCATTAACAGCCTTTGCTTCTATTTCTAGTTACCCTGTAGAAACATATTAGAGAGCTACAGCCAAAAAAAGCCCGTATATGAATCTCAAAGCCAGATCTAATTTGTAAGGTTGATTCCATCTCTACAGGAAATCAACCCAGGCTCTCAGTAACTCCAGATGTAAACCCCATTTTTGAACACCCAGAGCTTTTAGACCCAGATTTACCTTTCTGTACCAGACTGGATGGAAACAGTGTTCAGGAAATACTGGGTAGTTTGTGTTCCTCTCCTGTTACACCGACTCCGAGAGCTCTCTCCCAGGATCTCATCTCACAGGTTTGGATGCTATGCAATATGCTAAATGTTACAGTTTTCTCTTCCAAAACAATTAAGGTTTATGATTGCCTTGCTGATCAGGAACAGCAGGAGACATCTCTTCTGACAAAATCAACCTTTCAAGTGTAATTATTCATATCTAATTACACTGCCAAATGAGGCCCAAATAAACAGGGTTCTTCTGAAATAGGTGCTACCAAGTCAAAGTGTGGGCTTATCTGTCATCCCACCCATGCAAACCCACTCATTTTCTTTCTCTCAAAACATGCAAACAGTTCCTGAAGGAACTGAAGGAGAGGCTTTCTCAATTTTTCAATTACTTTTAAAAAAGAAAGTAAGAATTATTAATAACATCCTGTGGCTGAAAAGCTGTCCAGCAGAAAGGGACCTGGGGGTTCGGATTCACAAGCAGCTGAATATGAGCCAGCAGTGTGCCCAGGTGGCCAAGAAGGCCAATGGCATCCTAGCTTGTATTAGAAATAGTGTGGCCAGCAGGACTATGGAGGTGATCATTCCTTTGTACTTGGCATTGGTGAGGCCACACCTCAAATACTGTGTCCAGTTTTGGGCACCTCAATACAAGGAAGACATTGAGGTGCTGAAGCATGTCCAGAGAAGGGCAATGAAGCTTGTGAAGGGCCTTGAGAACAAGTCTTATGAGGAGCAGCTGAGGGAACTGGGGCTGTTTAGTCTGAAGAAAAGGAGGCTGAGGGGAGACCTCATCACCCTCTACCTGAAAGGACATTGCAAAGAGGTAAGCACTGGTCTCTTCTCACAAGTATCTAGTGATAGAACAAAAGGAAATGGCCTCAAGCTGCACCAGAGGAGGTTTAGACTAGATGCCAGGAAGAACTTCTTCACTGAGAGGGGTGTCAGACACTGGAACATGCTGCCCAGGCAGGTGATCGAGTCACCATCCCTGGATGTGTTTAAAAGTCATCTAGATGTGGCACTTGGGTATATGGCTTAGTGCTGGACTTGGTAGAGTAGGGTTAATGGTTGGACTTAATGATCTTAAAGGTCTTTTCCAACCTAAGTGATTACATGAAAGCAAGACTAGGGATGGATCCCTAGCCCACAGTACCTTACTAATGGAGTTTGGAGTCTGTGGTATCTCATCCTTCAGTGCTGATGGGCTGTTTCCTTCCACGTCTTTTCCTGCAACAAATACATGTGATTCAGAGAAATTCTGTGCAAAATCACAAACACTCACAGCCTTAGAAAGGCTACTGCTTACAGCAAGCAAGAGAAGATGTCATGAGCAAAACAAGCACACAGGGATCACACAGAGGGGTCTTGTAGAGCTTGGAATGGCCTGGATCCACATGCTTGGCTTATGGAACAGGTACTGCTTAAAAGCAAGGTCTGAAAACACTGAGGTAAACCAACATGATGGTTGCAAGGTCCAGCATTTGAAGGCTGGAAAAAAAAAGAAATATGGTTGCTTATGCATCCTTAACCAGCTTCTTTCTGTGTCTACATTATGATGCAGTCTTTAATTACATTGCTACAGTCTGTTCTTTTCTTACATACCCCATGCCTCATTCAATGCAAAAGATAAATATAACTCTGTTAATAAGCAGCTATTCAATACATTATCCTCCTTGCTCTGTATCTGGCAACTATACACAGATGCACTTGATAGCTTGGTTTGTTTGGCAAATAATAACCATGATCATAAAATGTTACAGGAGACAGAAGAGTATCTAGATATAATTAGTAAAACAAAATTTAAAAAACAAAAACAACACCACTGCAGATCAATCTCTTCTGATCAAGTTATTTGTTAAAATTCAAAACATTTTCAATTAACAAGTAGTATTTATGAACACTGACATTTTCCAATAATTGTAGAGTTACATTTCCACTATCCAAATATACTAAACCTGCAGTACATTATACACATTATATATTAGTATGAGCATGTGTAGTTCTAGTACAAGCAATAAAATGTAATGATAAATACTATTCCTTCTGCCAACTGTAATCATGTCCTTACAGTAAAAGAAAGCACAGAACTTTTCATAAAAAACAGCCAAAAAATAGCATCTGATGAGACTAGCTTTTTAGTGCCAAGACAGTCGTCGTCACCCAATTGCAATGTGGATTTCTTCTCAAAACTGCTAGCAATCAGAGCTTCAGAATATTAGACACAGTAAAGAACCATTGAGACAGTGAAATATAATCCATTTGTAGCACACTGCAAAGACAGGAACTGCGAAAAATGTTTTTAAACATTGTGTGGGCCAATCTTGGAAACATAATCAAATCCAAAACCAACAAGGGAAAATTCCAATTCTCCTGAAGTCAGCAGAAGCTGCCACAGATGTGTCAGAAGCCATAAAATGTCCTGGAGTTTTCAGAGCAGCCATTTACAAAGCTAAGCACCATTAGAAAAGCCAGCCACAAAAGCTTACTATATATATATGTATGTATCCTCATGGCCATGTTCTGCACTTCCATCATGGGACATGTGAGAGAACAAGCAGGTCTCATTACAACCAGAACTGCAACTGTGCTACAGGGTTTCATTGGCAAAGAGACAGGACAAAAACCACGCCCTTTTTACAGGCATTAACAGGCAGTTTGGTGTATCAACTCTTAAGTTTAAGAACAGGCTTTGTGGGACAACTGTTCAAGTTCTCACATGGCGACTATGGCTGGCAGGGGTTTCAGAGATGTTCCCCACCCTGTGACATAGTGCTGCACTGTGCCACATGCAGCTGTGCTGATGCAGAACGCAAATATGTCCGAGGCTGGGAGAAGAGGGACAGCACATGTGTTGCTCAAGTGGGGAACTGAAGCAGAGGAAGCCACATAGGCAGCCACATCAGAAGGCAGCAAAACAAGGGGGAACCTGTATCTTAACCTAGTTTCTTAATTGTCACTCTTCCCTCTTTGGAACACCAAACCTTAGATAATGCACTCAGAAACCAAAGGTCTGCAGGCAGGGGGAAATCCCTAGTGGCCAGACACTTACCAGCCACCTTGTGCTACCATGAGGAGTGAGATGGCTGTAAGAACTGCTGTGCATGGACGAGGAACTGGATGTCTGTACTTTTTCTTTCTCTGATGGTGTATTCTTCTCTTATAGCCCCCATTATCCCCAACAGAGACAGAGGAGGTTAGAATAAACTCACAAAGCCATGTAGCTGCTGCACTTGCTTCCCATGAAGAGTTTTTTCAGTGCATGTATGGGAAAGTAACATATGGTCTAAGAGTTCAAGTAAAGTTAATGGGAATCAGCTGCTGCCTGCTCTGAGGGAACTGTGCCTGTTAGCATAACAGAATTCACATCCATTCTTTATGATGTCTCATTTCTGAAAGAAAGCTTAACTCCAAACTAGTATCCATACAAAATGTGAGAGGATGTGAGAGGTTTCTTCCTTCTCTCAGTTAAAAGGGTCTGCACCTGAACAATGAGATTTTTGGTGCTCCTGAGGTTCTGGACCATCCTGCTCACAGGGTATAACAAAAAATGGGAACATGCAACTGTTCACTCTTACCATATCATTTACAGGGATTTATAAGACATGTTTATGGAGCAGGATGTACTGGGCTTCTATGACAAATGCATTAAGCCTGTTGGCACTTGTGAGGGAAAGGCTGGTGTTTGGAGGAGAGCTATCTTTGCTGTCTGACTGAAGCAGACTTGCTGCAGCCATGCAGAGGCTGAGGGCCAGCCCTTGTTTGGAAAGCAAACTTCATTGAAACCATGTGCAAGTTTCTCAAAAACCCACACACATACTTAAGTGAACAGAAAGCCCAAAAGCAAGAGTCCCACCCAGAGCACAACAGACATAGCTGCCTTGCAAAAATACATGAGAAACCACATAAAAACATAAAAGGAGCTAAGTATTAGCTGGCTATAGAAGCTGAAGTTCTTATCTCCATGATCAAGAAAACATAATGGCCACAACAGAAACAGAGCTGCATCTCACCTGACTGTTGTGCTGGTTGCTAGCAGGGCATGCAAAGAAGGGTCCTCTACAAAGTAGCCAAAAAGTTTTGCACCACATAGTGAAAAATATTTTGAGAGCAGAATCTATGGTGCTTATGGAAACAGCCTTCACCACATCATGAAGAAAACTGCCAACACTTCAGCCTTGCGGTTATAGAGCTGAATTACTGATACCTTGTTTTATCCCATTACTATCACGCATAGGAAAAATAAATATCTAGTTCCTTTCCAGAACAGTAACTATTCATTTGCTTTGGTTTTCTGCTGGACATCAATCCTACAGATGCATTTGCCTTTCCCCTTTATAAAGAATGATACAGTAAGCCTGACTGATCAATGGTAAAAGGAAGAAAAATAACTGTTATCGAGGTATTAATGATAAGCTCCATCCAGAGTGAACCACTCTTTATAGGCTTTCTGATAAAGTATCTGGATAACTATCAGGGGAAATACAGGTGCTAATGTGTGGCAAAACTATTGCAAATAAAATCTGCTACTGCAGTAAATACCAGCCACATGGCCCAGTGTGTAAACAGACTTAAATTCAGTTTCATGTATCTATCCTATTAAACTTCCCATAGTCATCAAAGTGCATCTCTGAGGATGCAGATAGGCTAAACTAATTTTTTATTTAAAGCTACTGTGTGATCTTACAGCTTAGTCAAAAAAAGAGATTCTCTGTAAGTTCTTCTAGCTTCTCTCCCAATAAATTTCCTACCCTTTGAAAGAGAAAAGAGAAAAAAAAGATTCTCTCTCTTTATTGCTACATGAGAGAAAGACATGGGCAAGGAACATGAATTTATGTTTCTCTAGTTTGTGAACTTTCTATAAAGAGAAAACGTTTTCCTCAATTTCCTTTAGTTACCTTAATCATTAGCACTTTTGTATGCAAGCAAGGAGCAAAAAGTCTAAAGTATTATTTCAAATGGTGCCCTCTGCATTTCCCCTGTGTTCCATTTAGAAATAAAATAATCCTTTTGCTCAACTGTATCTCCATAGTGATGCTTGCCTCAGGTGTAAAGTCTGTCACTCCCTTCTCACTGAATTATTCACTTGCACACCCTTGTTGTTGGAGGGCATTGGTGCTGTGAGACCTGCAGCTCCAGCCACCTCACAAACCACCAAATTCCCAGCAGAAAATATTGGATGCAGCTTATCAGCCTAGACCCATGTCTTATGTACGGTGATAGCAGCATCCTTCAGAGGAATGGGAGAAGGTCTGGGAAAGCACACAAGACTCAGAGGAAAAAGAGGCAGAAGCAGCAGCAAAAGAGTGAAAGGAGGACCTGCCACAGGAACCAGAAACTGAATGTGAAGAACGAGTTACTTCTTATGGGAGAAGTGAAGAAAAGAAAAGGCAGCCCTGTGGGGACCAGGAAAACAATGAAAGGAGTAAAAAAATGTAAGGGCAGACAAAACCCCAGATTCTCTGCAAGAAATTCCCTGGCTGAAGCAGTAACTTCTTTGTGTTTAAAAGGGATAGTCTCTCCTTTAAAAACTCCCTGGCCTATGCCCTTCCTTTGCAATATAGAGGGCTACCACCTTCACTGATGCCAGTGCTGGAGGTTACTCAGGAGAACTGCACAGCAGAACAAAAGCTCCAGCATGGCTAATGGCACTTGTTCTCCTGAGACCAGCAAAGGCTGTTTGGTCTGGCTGCTAGCAGGGATCAAGGAGAAACAAGGTGATTTGGGAAGCTGAAGAGGAGACAAACTCTTGAGGTACCTCCTCCATGCTGAAACCCTTAATTTTCACTGGTTTCTGAAAGATGACAGTACTGAAATACCTCTATGAGGAAGGCAGTATCTTTTTTAGCACTGAAAATCCTGATAAGAACTGAAGAACAAGCAAACCCTAAGCTATGGATTTCCATTTTGCCAAGGCAAGGGGAAAGACTACAGCCTGAAAAAACAGCCCTTCAGCTTCCAAGGACAGGAGTGAAACACCAATTTACTCACCACACATTAGTATGGACTGCATATATGGGTAGCTAGTTGTTCAGAAGTGCCCAGAGGTTTGAAATGCACAAGATTTTAGGTATCATATTTTAAGTCATTTTCAGTTACCATGAGGTTGTTGAAACTACCAATTGCCTCAGTGACAGCCAAGATTAGTCAGCACTGCTGAAAATAGGCTCCCCATTGCCTTGAAGCAGTCATCCACAAATAGATCCTGCAAAATTACTTGGCTCTCATGAGACCCCACCTGCAGTTCTGTGTCCAGTTCTTGAGCCCCCAACATAACAATGACATGGAGCTCCTGGAGAAAGTCCAAAGGGCCACTAAGATGATGAGAGGGGTGGAGCACCTCTCCTGTAAGGACAGGCTGAGAGAGTTGGGGCTGTTCAGCCTGGAGAAGACTCCAGGGGGACCTTACAGTGGCCCTCCAGTACCTGAAAGGGGCCTACAGGAAAGCTGGGGAGGAACTTTTTACAGTGGCTTATAGAGAAAGGACAAGAGGTAATGGATCAATGCTGGAAGAGGGGAGATTTAGGTTACACATTAGGAGGAAATTCCTTAGTGTGAGGGTGGTAAGACATTGGCAGAGGTTGCCCAGGGAAGTTGTGGCTGTCCCATCCCTGGAAGTCTTCAAGGCCAGGTTGGATGGGGCTTTGGTTGAGTGGGAGGTGTCACTGCCCATGCAGGGGGGTTGGAACTAGATGATCTTTAAGGGCCCTTCCAACTCGAACCATTCTATGATTCTATGAAATCAGAAGCCCTTGAAACTTTTGCACTTCAAGTCAATTAGCTCAGGAAACCCAGATCTGGTTTTGCTCTGTGACTGCAAAGCCCAGAGAGTCTGTTGGGTGTTACATCTGTATGAGCACTCAAACCCTTTGACAGACGCTATGTTCTTTCTCTAGGCATCAGTGTTCTGAGAGCTCACAAAGGTGCTGTGAGGTTTGATTATTTTGCAGTGACATGAGAGCTGCAAATGACAGCTCTACAAACTTGTGACTGTTTCCTGAAGCACTTGTTTACAGACTGGAACGGAAGCATTGTTTGCTGGCTGCAATCATGGAAAGACTTGAATGCTTATTGTGAGCAACAAATTCTGAAAAAAATGAAATTGGTTCTATTTCTTTCAAAAAGGGTGTTAGGAAATTCAAAGCAAAAAGATATATAAAGAGAATGCTTAAAGCCAGTCTACCATTCACTGCAACTTTTCAAGATTCCTGGTACTTGTAGTGCTTGTAGGTATTTACAGAATATTAACCACAGAAAGTTTGCTCTTGTAATATTTATCCTGGGCTCTAAATCTGAACAGGGAAAACTGCTATTAAACGTCTGCAAATGAGGCCAGTAAATCTTAAAGAGTCCAACACTCAGGCTGAAACATGTCAAGTACCTCACAGTGGAAGTGCCCAAAAACATAAGTAATTTTTGAAAGGTGAGGCTATGCAGTGTTCCAACTCTGAGGCCCTCCATTCCCACTTAATGCCACGGCAACGAAAGATACTAGCAGCATGAAAGCAGCACTGGTTGGGATCTCGTTAACACTTGTGTTGCAACAGCTTCTCTCTCTCTCTTTCACATTAACTTGTTTCTCTTGTTTCTCAGCAGTGTGCTAAAATATCTATGTGCAGTCAAGCACCTGAAATGTCCTACTTGCTGCACTGACACATTAGAAACCAACCTGGGCTAAGTGGGTAGATGTCATTGTCAGCCCCAAAGAACAGATTGCGTGTCAGCTTGCGAGGATCGACCTTCTGAGGGGTGGACGAGGCCGGACAGAGGGAGAACCTGCGACGAAGAAAGTTCTCCTCCTTCATGGCATGAGCTGTGGGGGTTTTCTGAAAAGGAAAGAGAGAAGTAGCAGTTCATTTCAAGACACAGGAAATCAAAGTTTCACACCCAGATGACTCTGCTGCTTCAAAGCTGCCTAATCCTACGTAGTGTGCCAGATCTTTTTATAGACTGCCAGAAGGCTAGGCAGAAAAAAAAAAAGAAAAAGTTTTATTAGTTTGAAGCTACAATTACTGATTTGCTGACTCTCCATATTTGCAAACTGCAGGGATGCCCGACACTGCTCCTTGGTGAATCCAGGCAGGGTAACACTCTCCTACCTACACGGATATATCTAGGATATTACCTACCTACTGGGTCTATCCAGTCCACTGTGGCTAAAATTCACTTTTTTTTTTTTTTAAGGCTTTAGAGTCTCTTTCATACATGTCATTCCATTGATGTCAGCAGACTTACACCATCTCCACAGAAATCAACATTTAATCTGAGCTGCATGGTGGACGACCAGCTGCACTGGCTGCAGAGAGCTGCAAGGGGACATAACACCACTATCACTCTTGCCCTTTTTTCCAGTTACAGCATATATACATAATCTTGGTGTTCTTTAAAATGGCATTTAGATCAGCCTCGCAGTTTGATCAGTGAGATAAATCTTGCTGCTCTGTAAGGACAAAAGGACAGCATTTGTCTCCCCAAAAGCCTCCCTGCACCTCCATACAAGAGCCTGGTAGTACTATGCTCTTTACCACCACTTGGCTAAAGCATTAGACCATCCTGGCTGGAATTAAAGGTTTCTTTTATAACCATCCAACAAGCAGCTCTTTCTTACCCATTACAGATATTATGACTGTCTCCTTTCTGAGTTACAAGCTTTATTCCCTCCCCACGTGGGGCCAGAGGCAGGGCTCTTGCTAGCAGTAAGAAGTGTAAACCCAGCCTTTGGGCAAACATTACAGACCACAAAGGCTGCTGTCTCTCCACAGGACAGTTACTGCATTAAGAAAACCCTTTAGGATGGTTCATGTTTCCTAACAAGAACCTCCAAGTTTTCCCATCTCTGTTAGACTACTGGGAAAGCAAAGGGGAAAAAGTTGCCCAGACTGGCAGTGCAGTTCAGGAGGGCAGGACCAGCATGTACATAAGGTGATCTCTGGGGCACCAGGTGGAAAATGGGCTGACTAAGGGCTAGGTCATCCTGCCCTACCCTTCTTGTTCCCAGTACCACCTTGGTGCTTGAACTGGCCCAAATGCCTCAGTTTAATGGTAGCCTCTTGGAGCTCAGCCTTCAAAGATGTGACACTGCACAGGGGGATGCCACAAACATGCTTCCATGTGAGAAACTTCTGTGCTGTGTTTTATCTGAGCTCTGCTAATCCCTGTAAAAAGCAGTCCCAGTGTTTCAAGTTTTGCATTTTCTTTTTTTCCTATTTATTTACACAGCAAGCTGCATCAATTTCAGAAAGTAACTGTGATATACAAGGTGAGAGAAAATCTGCTCCTTCCTTCCCACAAGAGACAGTCTCTACCCAAGAGCTTAATTTGGTCTAAACCAATCTGGACCACACAGATGAGCATGGATTACCAAAACCACTTGGAGCACCAGCTCTCCATGCTGGGATGGGTGAGTCACCAGATACGAGGTTTTGCAACATCCAACCAGGGTTGATGGCCAGCCATCAGGACCAGCCTGAAAACGGGATCCCTCTAGGCCACAGAGCTGCTCTTTGAAGGGGATGCGTGTCCCCTGCTGAGCCCATGTCATTTATGGAGGAGAAATTAAGGTCTTTGCTGTGGTTTGAGGTGACAATGTTCCTTGAAAGCCCTACATGTTACCATGTCCCCCTCTGTGAAATGGCTGCAAGATTCAGCAGCAGCATTTCATCATAACCACTTCAAACAACTCTGGGTGAAAGGCTTGGTATGTGAATGTCAGAACAGCACGTGCTGGACGGGGCTGCCATGGACTGACCCTCTGCCCAGCACATCACGCCAGGCCGTTGATGATGTGTGATGACAGCTAAAGGAAATAAAGTGGCTGCAGGATCTTCCACGTGCTGCTGCCCTGCCTCCTGTTAATTCAACCACCCAGCAAACTCCCCCTGCAAACATATGTCTGGGCTCAAAAAGTTTCCGGGTTCCCACTGTGGCCAATAGCATCTCCAAAACAGCAGGTAACTTAAGCAATTGAACATCTGGCAATGTAAATAACCCTTTTTTTCATAGATACTCTCAACTGCATAAATCTGGGTGGTGAAAAGATGGCAAATTAAAGATAACTTTAAAAAAAAGAAAAGAGAGAGGGAAGGAAAATGCAGCTAGTTATATGTCTGAAAGGAAAGTATTTAAAAATAATCCGGGTCTGAATAGCTGGGTTTGGAATGCTAACACTGAGCTATTTTCTGCCCTTGTTCCCAGAAAAGCCATCTCAACTCTCTGTCTCTGGAGCTTCTTGCAAGTGGTTTGGAGCAAAATCAGACCCATGGGATACTCTTCCCAAAAAGCCAGTGGTCTGGTGAGACTGAGCCAATCATTGAAGAAGGCATTCAGGAATCTTAGGTCCATCCAGTGGAAAGCAGGCTGGGTAACAAGTTACAAACATAAAACATCCGGCTCTTACACTGCTCTCGTGGTGAAGACTCTTCTTGACCGGGTAAGCAAAAAGGCTGCATTCAGCAGGGTTTTGCCTCAGCAGTACTGTGAGCCACGTCAGAGGAGAACTGGCAGCCAGGTCACACTAGTGTCAGTGGCAAAATGCCTCCAGACACCAGAGGAAGAGCAGGCCGTATACCAGGTCAGATATCCCAGAACACAATTTCTTTCAACTGCTGCTATATTTACTATGCAGAGAGAATGATGCTTTAAAGTTTTACTCACCTGTTATTTCACACACATATATATTCAACCACAGGATAATTAACAGAACTATAATGTTGATGGTCTCTCATTTCCACACTTATTTAAACCATGGGCTTGAAAGCAAGAAATCTGGACGCCTTCACAGAATCACAGAATGGTTTGGACTGGAAAGGATCTTAAGGATCATCTAGTTCCAACCCCCCTGCGTGGCCAGGGACACTTCTCAGTAGACCAGGTTGCTCAAAGCCCCATCCAACCTGCTCTTGAACACTTCCAGGGAGGGGCCATCTGCAACTTCACTGGGCAACCTGTACCAGTATCTTGCTGCACTCATGTGAAGAATTTATTTCTAATAGCTAAGCTAAATCTATCCTCTTCTAATTTAAAGCTACTACCCCTTCTCCTCTAACTACAAGGCCTTGTAAAAAGTTTCTCTCCAGCTTTCCTGTAGGGTTGTTTTATACTTCACACACTTTTTTCATTGGTGTGAGAAAATGTAGTTCACGCTATTAAGGTTCTGTAATACACCTGAAATATTTGTCTTGGTTTCCAAAAGGTAACTCCGTGTGTATCTGCATCTGTATCCATCCTCTTTTATCCCCCCTCCCAATGCCTTTTGCACCATCGGCAAAAGTCAAGGAAACCTGATGGGCCTTAGAAGACTTGAAAATATTAGCTTCTTAAAAGTTAGGTGAAAATCAGTGGCTAAACAAAGGAGGGAAACTGTATCATCCTTTGAAAGAAGGGCAGTACTATGAAACCAACTACTACCAAATATCAGTGAATCCAACATAAGTCACAAATACATAAAAAAATGAGGCTTCAGTAACTCACTTACTCAGATCTGTCCATAAGCATCTGCCTGCCCAAGCTGGCTTCAAATTACATAAAGCCTGTGACAGTTGTAGGGGATGTTAAACAGTAATTGCATGGGCTAATTTTCAAAATGGATGTAACAGGAAGGTGAGAAGTGTGTCCAGTGTTTTTCCCAACAGGGCTTTTTAGACATCTAAACAATCCAGCCTCTGCCCAGAATCACCTGTGCAAGACAGGAGAGCATGAAGGGTTCCAAGAATATAGCCTAATACTTTTCTACTATTAATGCATGGCTATGTAGAAAACATACAAAAATTCACTGGTGATAAAGTATCTGATAAAAAATAAGCAATCATAAGAGACACACTTCTAGATATTAATGCTTTAGAGGATCTAATCTTGCATAGCTGATTTGAGGACAGCATTGTTAATTGGAAACCCAAATGTACTTCTAAATCAGTATTTTGGAGGTTGCTTCAGGATATGGCAGATGCTTCACACAAACAAATTCTGTGGGAGCTTGGGAGAAAAGAGAGAAGGTAAAAATCAAAACTAGGCCAGAACTGCAGAAGGGCACAAATTGCCATTATGTTAACAAACCACTGATGTAATGCAAGGCAACAAATTTCACCCACTGCTCCTGCATGCCCTCTAAATCCAGCAGATGAGTTGGAGAATTGTCTAAGAAAGACATAATGTCTTGATTTGAAGACACCAACTGATGCAGAATCTACGTGCTCTTTCAGGAAGCTGACCTCATTGCAAAAAGTCTTCACTCTAGCTCTTGCATGCATTTATCTGGTTTACTCTTGCTAGATTAAAGAACCGTGAAGCCTGCAGCTCAGGTAATTCTGGCCTTCTATTCTCTGCTCTTGATCATAAAAATGAGGGAAAGGTAATACAGGGAGTATTGACAGAGTGACTAAACACAGTATTTTTCAGGGTTGCTCCTTTTGCCTTGACAGCTCTCTAAGCAGTAATGGGCTATTAAGTGTGGGCTGTTCACTGGAGCTTAAATAGGAATAAATAATTCAGCAGCAAGAAATAAACTTCTCACTAACCCTGTCTTTGAGACCACTTTATCTTTTAAAAATGAAAAATACAGCAGATTAAATGTCTGCATCAAACCCCTATGAGGAACAGGACAATGAAAACAGTGAATCTAACAGGGTGCAACTGCCTAATGGGACTTTCACTTCCATGCAGCTTCGGGAACAGCCAATGGGGCAAGAATAAAATTGATTTTATCAGCAAACCTCGTGGTTGCCATTAAAGCAAAATGGAACTGTCAGTGCTCTCCTCTTCTGGCTCTGGACCATTTTGGGTGAAGGCAGCAACTAATACATCTTCAGACTATCAGTGTTGGTGCAGAGATGCCTTTCACACAGCTGTTCTGCATCTGAGTCTTTTGTCCTTGCTGGGAAGATGGGGGCAGTTTTCAGCATTGAGCACCGAGGCTTTTGGGGATGGAATTTTCCTGGCTCCCTCTTCATTATTTTTCTAAGTTACTGCTATATAATTACCACACAGCTAAACACTATGCAGACATTATGCTGCCCCTACCCTTCACAAACTGGTGGGCAGATTGGTTTGCTTATTCTCATTTTTCTATTAAAATAGATTGGAAATATGCACATCACTATAAATACTTAATTATGGGTTTCGTATAGTCAAGAAGGCTGTGGTAATTGGGGGGGCTCTTAATTTATTCAAGGCTTCTTTTAAACAACCTTTTCTTTTTCTGGTCTCTAACTATTTCCCAGAAATCAAATTAAACTATCTTTTCTATTCACAGCAGTCATTCACTCCAGAATCCACATCAACAAGAAAACTAACTCTAAAAGTACCAACATTTCCTGATTAAATTAATCCTGAGGAGGTAAAAATTTCATGAATGAAAAGAAAAGGCAAATTGTTAGCAGATACATTTCTAGCAATTACAGTTGTAAGTATTCACAAGGAAAAACAGCAGCACAGATCCTCAACAAAAGTAAATTATTAGTTCAGTGGTGCACTGGTGATTTACAACAGCTGAAGAACTACCATCAATTCAGAAAGTCTGTGAAATATGTTTCTGGAAGCTATTCCTAAAATACCTATCTGTAAGTTAGGTAATTGGATAACCAACCCCCTACTAACAGTTAAATAAAAACTGATCCAGTGAAAAGTAACTGTGAAGGCATTTTTTTTCTTTACCTAATCCATGTTTTTTGGTTATGGATATGATAAAACATACTGCCAACTGAATGTTCACAAATTCACAGAATGTTAGGTGTTGGAAGGGACCTCTGGAGATCATCCAGTCCAACTCCCCTATCAGAGCACATTCACCCAGAGCAGGCTGCACATAATGGCATCCAGGTGGGTTCTGAATGTCTCCAGAAACAGAGCCTCAACAACCTCTCTGCACAGCCGTATTTTGGGCTGTCATGCTATTAGCTGGAACCTGAAGCAGTGAAGCTTCACAATAAGTGCTAGCTATGTCCCAGAATTATCTGGGTCAGCTGTTTCTCTGTGGTGCCAGCAAAGGGACCCTTCCTCACCAGTGGTGGTCTCTGGTATGTTCCTCCTAGACCATGTCCTGTTCTACTGGATCCCAAGCCAGCCCCTGCAGCTTTGACAGAGCCCCCCTCTTTTCAATCCTTTACCCTCTCCACACGAATACACCGACATACTGGTACTGCAGGAGTGCCCTGATGTTAAGGGCTGCCACACACTCTGCTTTCAAGCCTTACCACTCAAGTTTGACAATCAGTCCAGACTGAAAAATAAAATCATGTAGGTTGCTGAAGACACCCATCTGCAACAACAGAACCAAGTCACAGAAAGCTAAAAGTACAGAAGGTTTTTATTAAGACCATATGCAAATTTCTCTCAGCTGCTTTGGAAAACTCAGGAGTGTGGCTACTTCATCCCTACAACCTGACTCCAGGCTCACATGCCCTGCAGAGCCCTTAAAGCTGCCTCTCTCAAGTTGTTTTCTGTGCCACCCCCTGGCCAAGATGCCACCCCCAGCAACCTTTTGCTATCACCTTGCACTTCTCTGCCTGCCTTTTCCTGTACTGGGCAGTGACTACTATGTAGTAATCAGGAGACAAAGCTATTTCCTCCCTTAATTCTCTGTAAGACATCTTGATTAATGTTTCCTTTGTACACACCAGAACATGTGCAGCTTTAGGCACACCAGCAGCACTTACACGCATAATCTTCTCACAACTAATCTCTCTCTACAATGAATATTATGAACAAAGACCACAAACAGAACAGCTACAGGCAAAAGCAGGCACTGAATGCCTACACTGAGAAGAAAAAAACCAAAACACCCCAGATAATTTGTTTTGGGGATCCTTATTTAACTCGGGACCAAGAATTTGAAGGAAGGGTATAAATGGCAAAACGTTTTTATCTGACATGTAGGGA